>NC_072792.1:16259008-16565675 GCF_028583425.1 Eublepharis macularius | reverse complement strand
GTCAGAAAATGCCTTGTTCACATTCATAGCCACTGCAGTACACACACCCCATCTTTGACTGGATTATGGGGGGGGGGAGCTCAGGTTCAATTTGTTGTTCAATTTGTTGTTCAATTTGATACTTAAAACACTCTTTTAATGTCTTATGTCTCTGAGCAGAAGTACAAAGCTGCTATCTTGCTGTGCAAGGATTTCCATCTCTAGGCAAGTTTGGTACTCCCCGAGCCTTTTACAAACCTTTGGAATTAAGAGAGGGGGGGGACACTTTTCAGTAGTGGTATGATGGTATTTGGCAGAACAGATGGTGGTAGGGTTGCCAGCTGTGGGTTGAGAATTCCTGGATATTTTGGTCCTCTGCCCCCTGCCACCACTCACCCGGCTGGCAGGGGGGAAAGTAGGGGAACAGGCCTCCCAGGCACGCTCCTGGGGCGGCACAGCACCACTCCCAGATGTGACATTATTGTGCCACCCCGGGAACATGTGCCCAGAAAAGTAAGTGCCGAGTCCCCTCCCCTCTGGTTGGGAGGTTAAGGGGATCTGGCAACCCTATGGAGATCCCGTGTGATTCTGAGAGATCTCCAGGCCCTGCCTGGAGGTTGGCAATCCCAGTTGAGGAAGAAGCCCACCACGGGGGGAATTCCTGAGATTCTGAGAGCCAAAGCACCCTGGCAGCCCACCTGCCTTAATATGTTCTGATGCAAGATCCAAGGAGCAGCCGGCACCAGGCCTGTTCAAGTGGGCCAAACGGCTTCAATGTCAGGACTTCGGCCACAGTTTAGCAATCCGTAATCACGTGCCTTAAGCCTTTGTTAGATTTAAAACTGTTGCAAGTGCTTTTCTGGAGCGAGAGAGCACTTGCTCGGCTTTCCAGTTAAGCCAAGGCTTAAAGTGAGAGATTCTGGACTCCTAGAGAAGCTTCCCCATTTTGTTCCTTAAGGACTGGTGGTGTGTTTGTGTGTGTGTTTTAACTGGCTGGGGGAGATCCTTTTTCTGGTAGCCTGACAGATCTCACTAACAGTGTTTTTAGATGAGAAGCCTACAAGCAGGGCCTTAGGTGTTTGTTTTTTAAAAAATGTTGTACAGCTCCTAGTAGAGTATTCTATTTTCAGTAAATATTTACTCAGAAGTAAATGAACTTAATGGGAGTTCTCCAAGTAAGCATGCATAGGATTGCAGTTTTAAAATATAGTCAAGATAAGGAAGACTGTGGCACCATGAAAAAAATGGAGAAGGAAGCAGAGTAGACCCTTTGCTTGTGCATTTACACAGCTCTGATATTCGCACACAGATCACAGCAGGACAGGGTCAAATGAAGAAGCAGCTTGCATGCTTCAACAAATATGTATAAATAGGCAATCAAAAAATCTGCATAGAGCCAGTTTCTGTGGCAGCTGTGAGCCAGTTTTCCCTTGCCACTGAGGCTCTTCCAATTGCTGCATGTTCAGGGCAATAATTCCACACTGAAGGCTTTTATGTGGAACTTCCCTGCACATGTATCCTATCTTCCTTTTCAGGCTTCTGGCATTTGTTTGATTGGCTGGTTTCGTTGGCTTTTTAAATAAGTTTTCTTCCATAACAATGTATATGGGGAGGGGGGGTCATGTCTTTGCACAGACTTAATGAGAAGGAGGGGGGGAGAGAAAAGCTGATTTGAATCACTGTGATTTAGCCTGATGCGATATTTCCTGGGGTATTTTCAACAAGGCATAAATCTTCAGCCCCCGAAGAAGTCATGTATGGGCACATTTCACACATCGATACCTAGTAAATAAGGTTCACACCTGATCTGCACTTGTTGATGAACTGGATCAAGTTTGGAGATTTTTTTTTAATTAAAAAAGTACGGCTATCAGGATGCAGAACGAGCTGATTTAATAGATCACTAGTAGAGATGGGCACGGACAGCAAAACGAACAAAAAAAAGCACGAACAGCCCAATCTGCTGTTTGCGAACAAGCTGTTCGTGAGGCCCCATTCTAAATGAACAGGTGGTTGTTGTAAGCTTCATTCATTGCTGTTCGTCTTGCTGTTCGTCAAGGCAGACAGTCTGGCTCCTGCAATCAATTCCCTTGGCAACTCAGGCAGGGATTGTCTGAACTCTGTCTGAACTCCTGCTCTTGCCCTGGAAACCCCAATCTAAGCCCAATTTAGCTGGATAGGCAGATCTTCCTTTCAAGTGTGGAGCTCCAAATTTGTTACAAGGAAGCAAAGAGCAGGGGGGAGGGGGGCTCCCAGTTCTGACTTTGCAGAGAGTGGAGAGGGAGAGACAGTTGCTGTTGGCATTTTGATAGAGAAAGTGCATTGGAGCTTGAATTTTCTTGGTGTGTGGTGGGATAGGGATCTACCCCCCTTCAAGTTCCAGGGCTGCTGCCAGGTTCTGGGCCAAGCTATTATTTATTATTGGTACCTTTCCTGCTGCCTGCTCAGGTCACGTTTCTGGGAGTGGTGCAGTAGGGATCTTGACTTGGATGATAGCTGAAGGAGAGCCTGCTGGCCCCCACGAACAGCCAACCACGAACATGTTTATGAACAGGGCCATGTTTGTGGTTGTTCGTGAGTCCCTGTTTGTGGATGGCAACGAACAATGAACATCATGTTTGGTTTTTTTTTTCTGTTCATGCCCATCTCTAATCACTAGCATGCAAATAATTAAAAAAAAATGCACCACCCACTATGCACCAAAACAAATGGTGAAGTGATTTGAGCAATGAAAAAAGAGCAGAGACATTACAGACAGGCAAAATAAAATAAAATAAAATAAAGCCATTTTAAAAAAAAGATGTGGTGAGAGGCAGATTATAGATACAATGGAGGAAAAAAATGGAGAAAAGCCAGGACAGTGAAGGATATGCTATAAAGCTGTGGGAAAATGATGGAAAAAATCCAGTAACAAAAGGAAATGAAACTGCAATATTGTAGGCTTTCTTGAAGATTTCAGTTTGTGAGAGAGAATGTGATGAAGTTATGGAGGTATGTTTGTGGATGTTATTCCTTCTGAAAGCATAAACTATATGTGGATTGCAGCTTCCAGATCAGGACAAATCTAAATCTATTGCAAGATGGATTTGATGCAAACGGTTGCAATAAAGTAAACTTTATAATCTTTCTTTTCTTTTTCCTTCTTGTTTTCACTTTTTGATGAATCTCGCTGAACTTGAGCTCCTCTCAAACATGATGTGTGATTCTTGGAGCAAACAGAAATCTGTTTTCTATCAACACATTTGGAAAGGGTAATTTAAGTTGTCACAATATGAATGACTTGTCTGGGAGTGTCATGTTTTCAATGGTGTGTGGAGTTACTCATTTGAAGTATGCATGGCAGTGGGCGGAAATTTTTAGCTAAAGAAGTGATTGCTTTGCTAGCTGGCTTTCAATTATATTTAAATCAATAATGCAACTCGTTCATTAGGACCTTCATGTTTAACTTTGCCAAGGTTTTTTTTTTCTTCTTGGACTATGGCTATACAAATTGTCTGCTCCTCTGCCTTAGTCTGTAGAATTTAACAGTGTAAAATAAACTGGTAATGTATGGAAAGCTTTGGAAATTTATATATATATTTTTAAAAAGTGATGCCTCGTGATAGGAAGATCAACCTGTATATTGTCAGATTGCCTGCTTCTGTCCTGATACAAAACCTTCATTACACCTGTGCTCTTCAGTTATATGTTCAGTTTATTCTCCTCCCCACACATACACACACACACTCACACACATTCAAATTATGTAAAATGGGGTGGGTCTATTTTTTTCGTGTAAATGCTTCCCCCACAAACACACATGCCCACACACACACACAGACTACTGCCCTTATTTTTCTGGAGAGGAAAACAAATATCCAATAGTCACAGCTCACTTCCTCAGATATGTGGAGGGAAATGACACTAAGATTTCTACAGTATTTACTCAAATGCAACATAAAGTTTTTTCACAGGTATGCCATGAAAAAAAAAAGATGGCGTCATATTTAATTTGCATTCAAGGTAAAGCGATGCCCAATAATATATATTTGTGGGTATAAAATGTTTGAGGGAGTCATCTTACATGCAGAGTTGCCTTCCATTTGAGTAAATATTGTACTTAAGCAGAAGATTACAAGGGTGGGTAGGCTTGCCAACCTCCAGATGGTGGCTGGAGATATCCTGGCATTACAACTGATCTCTGGGCCACAGAGATCCATTCCCCTGGAGAAAACTGGCTGCTTTGGAGGGTAGACTCAGGGGTGGATCAAGGGGGGGCAGGAGGGTAGTCTGCCCCCGGCACCGCCAGGGAGGGGGCACCAGGAGCAGCAGCACGGGCAGCCTTGCAGCCCCCCACACTGCCTTTTGCATGCCACGCAGGACAGGGGGCAGCCGAATGGTGGCTGCCCACGCCATTCGCCCCTGTCCTGCAGGGCAGGCAAAAGGCAGCGCGACCGCCCGTGCCATTCGCCTGCCCCGCAGGACAGGGGGCAGCCAGCGGCCCCCTGTCCTGTGGGGCAGGCGAATGGCGCGGGCAGTTTCCCAGCCCCACACATTGCCTCCACCGCTCTGTCCTGTGTGATGATGTCACTGAAATAACATCATCACGCAGTGTTGGGAGCGCGTGCGCACAGCATGCGATGGGCTCGGACTAGGGTTGCCCTGGGCATCGGCAACCCTAGATCCAGCCCTGGGTAAACTCTATGGTATTTTGGGCCACTCCCCAACCCTGCCACCTCTAGGCTCCACCTCCCAAATCTCCAGGAATTTTCTAACCTGGAGCTGGCAGCCCAAAAGTGGAGGAAGGGTTGAAACAGAGTGGTTGGGAATGAATATCCATCATAAGTCTTTCAAGTGTAAGTTCTCCATGTGAGTGACTACAACAGGATTTGCAGTTCCTAATTGTCTGGCTGTCCATGCAGTGGCGAGTGTGAAGCAGAAACTGCAGTTTGACACTTCTCGTGTCTAAAAGAGTCCACAAAGCAGGTGTATACGTTCTGGCATCCCTTCAATATTTTTTTCACTCCTTTTTCTTTACAAGCATTCCTTCTTTTCAAGCTGAGGTAGAAGGTCCCTGACCCTTGGCAGAACAACGCTGTACGGTGCTACAAAGGATATTCAAAGGAAAGATCCCTTCCAAAGGAAGGTGGCAAGGAAAAACAGGGCTGAGTCTCAAGAGGACATAGGATAACAGGCTGAGTTTCCCCCCTCTTCTGACAGGTTCGGGTTCAGGGATGTCGATGCATTTTGATGTCTTGTCACAAAGCAGTAACACACAGATATATACCAGGCAGTGAAGCTCAAGATTCTGATTGGTGCCTGATACAAAATGATCAGAATAAAAACATTTTAAATTTCTTGCTTTCCTCTGGGAAGTGCAGTACCCACAGGGAGGTTTAATCAGGGTATGTTTTATGGCTGCTGCAGCTGGCGCTCTTGCCAGCGTACCAAGCACATGACTGGCATGACAATGGGCGTCCTGCACAGCTCCAACAATGTCGGAGTCCATTTATATGCCTGTCCGTCTCACATAGGCTGCATACTGATCGTGGCTTTCCAGAGGTCTGAAGGCAACGCTGTGGGCCTTCAGTGCACACATTTGTTTTCTGTGTCCTGCCAACGGTCTCTTCGTTTTGCAGTAATTCGACTGTACTCGGGAATACTAAATTTGTTACGCCGCCTGCACTTTTGGGGGCTCTAGAATCGTGGGAACTTTTTACACATATCAAATGTGTGTGCGTGCATGCATCCATGCACCTATCCATACATGCCCTCAGGAAACTGTTTAAAAAGAAGGGAGAAGTCCCCCTGGAATTTTGCTTGTGAGGGAAAGTGACTAGACCAGAAGCTGGGAAGCGGTCCATTCTACATAACCTCACCGGTCAGTTGATTTTCAAAAGATCAGGGGAAGCAACTGAAGTTTGAGAGCCCTTTCTCCCTCCAGTGAGGTTCTCCCCCCACCTCACCCCTAAACAAACAATTTGTTCTGCATGTAGGAAGTCCCTCCTGAGTTCAATCTTCAACCTCTGGTGATAAAAAGGACCAGGTAATAGTTGGTATGAAAGACTTGAATCTGAGGGCCAAGCTACACATGACGAATGACACTTGAACGGCAAGTGGATTGAGTGGAGGGCAAGTGAACAGGGAGAAATACACTTGCTGTTCAAGTGTCATTCGTCATGTGTAGCTTGGCCCATAGTTTACGACAGTTTTGTGTGTCCGTTTGATCAGCTACCAAACTCTTGATGTTGAATCAGGAGTGGTGCTTTGAGAGATAGCTTATCTCATCACTTCAGAACAACAATTGCAGGTTACTCCAGAGTTTGCTACTGTAAGGGGAAAATACTTAATATGTGCTTTGGTCCCCCCCCCCCAATTCTTTAAATATCACATAAAGTCTATAGGGAGGAGCCATTGATTCTTCGCTGTGATTAATGTACAGTATGGTTAAGTGGTCAGAACTCTTCTTGTTTCATTAGCACTTTGCCACTGATAACTGCTAATGGAAAGACCAACAGAGAAAGAATGAAACAATTTCACACTCAAGAAACAAAAATGTCCGCAAATATTTTCTGTTCTACAAATGAACCTAGGTCACTCAGGGCCAAGCTACAAGTGACAAATGACACTTGAATGGCAAGTGGATTGATTGGAGGGCAAGTGAACAGGGAGGAATACACTTGCCGTTCAAGTGTCATTCGTCACTTGTAGTTTGGCCCTCAGAAAATAGAATAGTTCTAGGCATGCTGGGAATCTCGACACAAATACGATTGCTGTTATATAATTTTCTCACATTGCCAGTGGTGAAGTCTGGGCGTGTTCCTGGAGGCCTCCCTGTCAATGGAGGCCCAGGTCACGGCAGTTGCCAAGTCTGCATTTTTCCATCTCTGGGCCAAGCTACACATGACGAATGACACTTGAATGGCAAGTGTATTTCTCCTTGTTTACTTGCCCTCCACTCAATCCACTTGCCGTTCAAGTGTCATTCGTCATGTGTAGCTTGGCCCTCAGTCAGATCAGGCAACTTGCCCCTTACCTGATGCCCTAGGACCTGGCTACAGTGACCCATGCAACAGTCACCTCCAGGCTCGATTACTGTAACTTACTCTACGCTGGGCTACCCATGGGCCTGATCTGGAAACTACAACTGGTCCAGAATGCGGCGGCTTGGGTCCTGTCTCATATATCTTACCAGTCACATATCACACCTGTCTTGCGCCAGCTGCACTGGCTTCCGGTTGAATTCCAAATCAGGTTCAAGATGTTAGTTCTTACCTTTAAAGCCCTGAGTGGGTTGGGACTGGCATATCTTCGGGACTGCCTCTCTCTGTATGTTCCCCGGAGACCACTTTGATCAGCGGATAAATGTTTACTGGTGGTCCCCGGACCCTAAGGAAGCCCACCTCGCTTCAACCAGGGCCAGGTCCTTTTCAGTCCTGGCCCCAGCCTGGTGGAATGCTCTGTCAATGGAGACCCGGGCCCAGCGGGACATATTATCATTCCACCAGGCCTGTAAGACAGAGCTCTTTCGCCAGGTGTTTGGTAGTTGAAGAGGGTGGTGCCATGTCGGCCTCCCACCTTTGGGGTGGGGGGTTCTCCCCACCATTGCACCTTAATGTATTTGGTTAATTTATTTTATTATTGCTTATTGTATGTTGATTTTAGAATTATTGTTTTCTTGTTATTCTTGATTTTAACTATTGTTCACCTCTCAGAGTCCCTGACGATGGGCAGTTTATAAATTGAAATAATAAACAAACGAATGAATGAACGAACAAATGAATGAATGAAAGATGGCCTCTTATTGGATTGCCTTGATGTTTCCTCATCTCAAGCATAGCACTGTGTGGAACAAATACATAACAAGTTGCAGTTTGTAGCTACTTTTGCCAGTTTGCAAACTTAATCGTCTCATTTACAAGAAAAGTTGTTTTGCCTAGAGTCACAATTCTGACTAGGCCATTAAACTGACATATGTTTAAAGCACAAAATTACTCACATTTGTTACCTTTTTGCCCCTGTGTAGTTAGATGCATCCTTTCAATTACAAACATTGGATACATTGCACTGCCTGTTTTTTTGTGTCTGCTCAAGTAGTGGCATATTTTTGTAAAATGGTTGCATGGATGGAATGCAAGATTTGCTAGGACCATGGGCAGACACACAACGCACACAGAAACAATTAAGTAGTAAGTATGTATTGTCGAAGGCTTTCACGGCCGGAGAACGATGGTTGTTGTGGGTTTTCCGGGCTGTATTGCCGTGGTCTTGGCATTGTAGTTCCTGACGTTTCGCCAGCAGCTGTGGCTGGCATCTTCAGAGGTGTAGCACCAAAAGACAGAGATCTCTCAGTGTCACTGAGAGATCTCTGTCTTTTGGTGCTACACCTCTGAAGATGCCAGCCACAGCTGCTGGCGAAACGTCAGGAACTACAATGCCAAGACCACGGCAATACAGCCCGGAAAACCCACAACAACCATAAGTAGTAAGTCTCAACTGAGAAATCTATTTTTTTTTCCTGACATGCCTCTTAAAATTGGAGGCAGAGGTGGCAGCTGTGAAAAAAAAATCAATTATACTGACAGGTGGATCCAAATTTGCTGGCTACTTATGAGCAACTAAACAAATGTTCCCTGACCACAAACAGATAAGTGCAGAAAGTGTAGAGAAGCAGTGAGTACATCTTGCTGTATGCATTTGGCTTCTAATAGTTCCTCTCCCTCTCTCATTATCTGCTCACCTCCAGTGTTCACACATAGTTGTAATATCATTGAAGCAATACTAACCCTGTAAGGCACTGTATTCATTGCAGATGTCACGTAAACATATACAGAGAATAATTCAATCAAATGCTAGCAAAAATACAAATAACAGTGTAGAAAAATTATGCTAAAGCCAGGTTTGAGCAGGTTTGGGTCCTGTTTATTTGTGCTGCAACAGAGTAGCATAACAACCCCCAGTGAGGGGTGGGGGGTAAATCAACACCACTGTGATACAAAAAATAACAAAAGAACATTGTGGCGAGTTCATATCAAACCCAGTGGCCAACTGGTTTAAAAGCAGGGATGTATTGATCTAAAAACTGAAATGTGGTTTTGTGAGGGGGGCAAATCTGCTTTCTGTTGGTTGGAGAATCCATTACAAAACAACAGTATCAAATCCAATATTTTTGTTCCATCTGAGTGGGGCAGCGAAGGTAGGATTATGAGGTGAAATTCTTGTTTCATTCTTAGTACCTGCCAGGGAGTTCAATGGGAAAGAGTCAATGAATAGGGACGTGTGCTTCAAGCAATTTCTTTTACATTACATTTCCTCATTTCAGTAAGGGCGTGGTTATCATCTCCTTGAAATTTCGGGACTATTGGCATTGTTCCTGAAATCTGCTTTGGGTAAATTGTTTTGGGTTTGGGAAAGATTAGGTGTTGATAGACCTGGACTCTGGAGGCCAGCCCTACTTCTATTGCTTTCAGTGGGTGCTAGGCCTACTCCGGTTGATAGCAATGAAAACTGAAATAACTTGAAAAATCCCAGTGTGTCAGGATATTAGGGTTCCCAGTTACCTGCCGATGGTGGACAATCTCCCGTGGGTTTGCCCCATTGCCTGCAATTTGCTGGCAATCGGCAGGAAGTGGCAAGGCCCCCAGAGATTGCCTGCCAGGGAGCTTGGGAAAGTGCATACCAGGTGCACTTCCAGTGGGGTGTGCAATGTCACTTCCTGATTCGCTGGGGCCAATTTTGGTCCCAAGCGAGCCAGGGCCATTTCTACACAGCTTACCTTATTCTGTAAAATAGCAAAATCTCACGCGAAATCTCACGAGAAGATGCTGTTATCGCATGAGAAGACGCTGTTATCACACTAGAAGATGCAATAACGTCTTCTCGCGAGATTTCACGTGAGATTTTGCTATTTTGCAGAATAAGGTAAGCCGTGTGGAAACAGCCCAGAATTAGCCCCCTACGAGGTGTGGGAGCATGCCCAAGACATCACTTACAAGAAGTGGCATCACCATACAAACAAGAGGAATGAAGGAGAGCATGCAGAAGGCATGATTTAAGTACCCATTCCTCCCCACCCGCTAGGAGGATATAAGGACCTGCCAATCATACAGGATGTACATTTCAAGAATCCCAAAATTTGGGGAGGGTCCTGCTTCATTACAGCTATTTCCAATCCAAAATGAAACAGGAAAATTCAAGCATTGTTTCAGATAAGAAATATCCAAATACACACCCCTACCAATGGGCCTCCATCTGGGACACTGCTAGGGTGAGCACAACCTTCTTAACTATTTGTGTGAAGTTGAAAAGTAGGCAATGTGGACTAGGAACTCCATACTCCTCCTCACTGCCTGTCCAATTTGATATTCCTTTACCTATGATTATAATATGGCCGTTTCCACATGGCTTACCCTGTTCCAGAAAACAGTGAAATCTTGCACGAAATCGCATGAGAAGACGCTGTTAGCACGCGAAATTGTGCGAGAAGATGCTGGCACGAGAAGACATGATAAAGCATCTTCTCACACGATTTCGTGTGAGATTTTGCTGTTTTCTGGATAGGGTTGCCAGCTCCAAGTTGGGAAAGTCCTGGAGATCTGGGGGGTAAAACCTGGAGAAACCTGGAGAAAGTGGGGTTTGAGGAGGGAAAGGACTTTGGCGTGGCATAATTCCATAGAGTCCACCCCCAAAAGTATCAATTTCCTCTAGGTGAACTGATCTCTGTGGCCTGGAGACCAGTTGTAACTCCGGGGGATCTCCAGCCACTACCTGGAGGCTGGCAACCCTTTTCTGGAAAAAGGTAAGCCGTGTGGAAATGGCCTATATTTCCTCTCTTTCCTCAAATCTCATTAACCCATCACTGCCTTTGCTGAACTTCTACTCTTCTTTCAAAAAGGGGGGAGGACTTTGAATATAGTTTTCCTACCATTTCCTCATCACCCTAAATTGCCATGACTTTTCTATTAAAAGATCTATCTGCCCCATCATTTGGGCTTGCATATCCCACATTAGTCTTCCTTTGAAAGCAGCCGGATTTCTGTGTTGTGCTTTCAACATTGGCTGCTTTCTTCCTGACTTCTGGCTCACCAGCCTCCCTTCATTATCTCTCCGGCTCGATCTGTGTGGAAGTGCATCGGCTGGGTTCTGTGTAACCATGCTGCTGGCTAAGCAGGAGACAAAGGAGGTTAGTAGACCAGCCTCCTCTGATGAAAATGTGCATGCTGGTTTTATAGTGCAATAACACAGAGGCTGGAGGTGAACTTCAGCAGAAGGCGTTTGATGATGAAAGAACATCATCAAGGTTAATAGGTAACAAGCTATTAAAACATCAAGCGCTTGGTTATCAGGTTATATGGACTGTCATAATGGCTCATGAAGCAGACACCTATTTTAACCCTCAGTTATAGGCTTCAGTTAGGATTTTTATTTTCCTGATTTTTATTTTCTTTTCCCTTTCCTTTTAAGCTCCTTTGATCCAATGATCTTGAACCACAGATAAGGAGTCTTTATTTCTTTAAGGAAAATATGGTGGATACTTGGCTACAGCCAACAAAGTCTTTTGGTCTCCATCCACCAACAGATAGGGAACTATATTGACTTTTAACACAGGGCCAAGTTACACATGACAAATGACACTTGAACAGCAAGTGTATACCTCCCTGTTCACTTGCCCTCCACTCAATCCACTTGCCATTCAAGTGTCATTCGTCATGTGTAGCTTGGCCCTCAGTGGAAGGTCATTTAGTTAAAATGGGGGCAATCCATAATTCACAATAAAAGTTATCATAAGGGCATTCCAATATCATACAGGGCAGGGAATAACCTTTTCATATTATTTTATATTTTCAAAAAGTATTCCTTACTCCGCTCGCCCCCAAAATGATGTCACAGAGTGATTCCTGTACTAAAAACAAGAGTTTTCTCCATAACTTTTCTGAATTCTCTATACATGTCCACTTTGCTTTCCCATATTTTGACAGCCTCTTATATGAAGCTGCTCAATAAAAAAAACACACTTCACAACTATCTTGTCTGGAAATTAAATGTCCCCTGCTGTTAGTCCATGTGTGTGACCTACCCAAAAGGACATGTTGCACATGTCCTCAGTCCCTTTCCCTCCCCTCACAATTGTTCTAACAACAAACAGGCAGCCTCCATTCACAGCCAACTGCCTTCCTGCCTTGTGTGTCATAGGGCCAAGGTACAAGTGACAAATGACACTTGAACGGCAAGTGTATTTCTCCCTGTTCACTTGCCCTCCACTCAATCCACTTGCCGTTCAAGTGTCATTCGTCACTTGTAGCTTGGCCCATAGTGGTTAGAGTGTTGGTCTAGGATCTGGGATGCCCACATTTGAATCCAGCCTGTCATGGAAGCTTGCTGGATGACTTTGGACCAGCCACACACTCTCAGCCTAACCAGCCTCACAGGTTGTTGTGAAGAACAAATGGAGAAGAGAACAAATTAAGCCACTTTGAGTCTGCATTGGGCGAATGGCTGTAAAGGAAGGAAGGAAGGAAGGAAGGAAGGAAGGAAGGAAGGAAGGAAGGAAGGAAGGAAGGAAGGAAGGAAGGAAGGAAGGAAGGAAGGAAGGAAGGAAGGAAGCTAGCTAGTTGACAACCAAGCCAGTAGCTAGCTAGCCAGTAGCTACTGGCTTAATTGTCAACTGGAGATCTTCTGGAATTACAGCTGACCCCCAGAATTCAGAGATCAGATCACCTGGAAAAAATGGCTACTTTGGAGGGTGGACTCTATGGCTTTATGCCCCACTGATCTCCCTCATCTCTCCATACCCCACCTCCCAGAATCCATTCCCAAATCACCGGGGGTTTCCCATCCCAGAGATGGCAACCTTACTTGGAGCTAATGTGCATCCTTCCCTCCACTGCTAGGGACATTCCTTGATAGCTTAGGGAGTAGGCATGTTCAAACTATAGCCAGGGCCAGTTTGGGACTGGGCGGGCTTCTTTAAAGCCCACCTCCATGACCTGCCTCCAGTTAGGAACAGTGGCTTGCCTCCACACTGCCATTTCCATGGGTGCAAGGACTTACTCATGTGGAGTGTGACTTCTTCCCACAAATCCCAAGCACTTTCAAAATCCTGTTCCTGGGGACACCAGGAACAGGATTTGGGGTGGGGAGAGTAAGTAACGCTCCATGGGCCTTGCACTTGTGGAAACGCTAGGTTTGCCACCTTTCCAGTTTGGTGTAGTGGTTAAGAGCACAGGACTCTAATCTGGAGAGCCAAGTTTTGATTCCCCGCTCCTCCACTTGAAGCCAGCTGGGTGACCTTGGACGAGTCACAGTTCTTTGGAGCTCTCTCAGCCCCACCCACCTCACAGGGTGTTTTGTTGTGGGTGTAAACCACTCTGAGTGGGCATTAAGTTGCTCTGAAGGGTGGTATATAAATCAAATGTTATTATTTATTATATTGCTGGTAGTGGCTGGAGATTTCCTGGAATTACAACTGAATTCCAGGTCATAGAGATCGGTTTCCCTGGAGAAAATGGCTGCCTTGGAAGATAGACTCGATTGCATTTTAACCTGTTGAGGTCCCTTCCCTTCCTAAACTCCATCCTCCCCAGGCTTCACCCTCAAAATCTCAAAGAATCCCCCTACCTGGAGCTGGCAACCCTAGTTAACGCTCGTTCCATGGCAATGTTTCTCCACACAACACTTGGAGATTATAAAAAGTTGGAGGCCATGGCTTGTTCAGAGAAGGTGGCATAGCATCTCTTACCTTCTGCCCTCCAACTGGTAAGGAGAGTCCTGGTTAATAAAAGCAGAAAGAGCCACATGTTAAGTGAGGAAGCATGCCGTAGTGAAACTGAGGCCAAGCACAGAGCCGTTCAGAACGTGCCCTGCCGTGAATATGTTGGCTGCAGCAACTGAGGGAAGCTCTAATTAGTCGCATTGCCGTTGGCATCTCTGTCTTTCTGTTCCATTCCATGTATTAAAAAATAATATTGGGCACCTTTTTCCTTTGTTTCCTTTGAATGTTTCTTTCCAACCACAACCATTTGTTTCCCAATATTTTTGAAAGAAGGGATTTTGCCTGCAGCTGAGTTTGACTGGGAATGAAGCTGACTCTCTGTCTCATCTGTCATGCCGAATTCTAGAGCTGGCTGTTAAAAGGACTTTTGAATGAGTAGCTTCAAATTGATGCAGTTTGCTGAAGAAGTTGGGACTCAATGAATTGAAAAATAACAGTAGATTTGCTCTCTCCCCCATACACACATACAAAATGAGAGAGAGAGAATACACACACAGAAATTGAACCCTTTTCTCCAGATTTAAGTTTTGTGTTCTATAAACATAGAATTTGCCTTTGCCATGGTGACAAGTTTGCTACCATCTGTATTTGTTCAGTTTTCATCTTATTTCTTCAGTACCTTTACAAACAACACACGTAAACACAATTATCTTTTGTGTAGCATAAAATGAATGACTGCGAGAACTTTGGTGAGTGTTGGCTTTGACAATCGTTCTGAAGGTTTTAAGAATCCAGAGGGAAATAAAATGATTCTAAAGTTTCACAGTAAATCTCAAGATCAGGTTAAATTCCCTTCAGGAAGTGACGACATTCTATTTGCATTTTCGTCATCTGCAAGAAAATAACAACATCCCCTGGTACGGTTCTATGTATCCGAAATAAACATCCTTTCACACATATTTCTAGTCTGTGCTTGACATTCTCACGGTCAGCCAAGGGCTTCCTTAATTTCATCCTTATTTTCATCTTTTACTATGAATGTCAGGGTTAAAAACAAACCTTAGGATGGAATAACCTCTGAGATTTGCCTTTGTAAGGGCGCTTCTTGTGGTGCCCACTTCCAACACAGACAGGGACAGGAAGTATCTTTTAAAAAGGTTTGCCACTGTGCAAAAAAAGGTTTGACACTACAGTGGCGAGGTTACTGTTTTCGTCTTGCTGCTAATATGGACATCCAAAAGCCATTTCTGACTATGGGAAGTTTATTCTTGGGGGGGGGGGGGCGGTCCACAGGAGCTATGTGAAGTCAATACCACATAGGTTAGGAGGCTGTAGTAGGATGGAAGAAGAGGGTGAAATTGCTCCCTTCCTTCCTCTTCCATCAGTAGTCTTTTACGTGCAGAGGGGCAGGAGGGAGTGATTTCACCCCTTTCCCACTGCAGTCTCCTGACTAGGATCCCCCCTCTTTGGCTATCATTTTGTGCCACAACTCCTGTGGGTGGAGGGAGAAAAACAGTAATCTGTCAGGTGATGGAGTGATGTCACTTCCAAGGAAAACCTAGAAATGACATCACAGAAATGCTACAGCTTTACCATAGAGTTTCCGGTGTTTCCTAGAGAGGCACAGCATCACCTCTGTGTTTTCCGAGGAAGCGATGCCACTCTGTCCCCTGCCAGCACCCCCATGTCACCTTCCCTCCAGACTTTCACCAATGGCCAAGCCTATTTCAGTTCATGTGGCTGTTACTCTACATAGGTCCTGCGATTCTGAGAATGAACTCCTGCAGGGTCAGAAATGACTGCTGGATGGGGACGGAAAGCCAAGAAGATTGGTGACTGTCAGTGCCTTCTACTAATAGATTACACGATCCAGTCCACCCGCTTGGCTAACCCAGCTGGAAGATGGCTTTGGATAGATTTGGCTGTAGAGTGCATGAACAAGCATCGAGACAGGCATACCAGAGTAATACATGCCTCTTGGTTTCTAGTGTGGGGTGGTGAAAGCTGGTATGGTGTAGTGGTTCAAGTATCAGACAAGGATTTGGGAGACCCAGGTTCAAATCTCCACTCTGCCATGGATTCTTGCTCAGTTACCATGGGTGAGTCACAAATGCTCAGCCTAACCTAATTAATAGGGTTGTTGTGAGGATCAGAAGGAAGAGAGGAGAACAAAGTAAGCTGTTTTGGAGACAATAATAACAACAACAACAATAACAACATTCGATTGATATACTGCCCTTCAGGACAACTTAACATCCAGTTTATAAAGTGTGTTATTATTATGCTCACGACAATCACCCTGTGAGGTGGGTAGGGCTGAGAGAGCCCTGAGGGAGCTTTGACTGACCCAAGATCACCCAGCTGGCTTCAAGCAGAGGAGTGGGGAATCAAACCCGGCTCACCAGATTATAGTCCCGCTACTCTTAACCACTACACCAAACTGACATAGGTAAGGTAAAGGAA
Organism: Eublepharis macularius; assembly: GCF_028583425.1. Lineage (NCBI taxonomy): Eukaryota > Metazoa > Chordata > Lepidosauria > Squamata > Eublepharidae > Eublepharis > Eublepharis macularius. Next base: position 16,549,543 of record NC_072792.1, on the reverse strand, counting down.
GTAAATGAATAAATAATAAAGAATAATAGTTTGATTTAGGAAGTCCCACGGCCTCTGCCAGATTTACCAGCAAGGGTGGCTAACCCTGCTGTTGCTAGCAAAACGGGAGTAGTAGTGGCATAATATGGTGAGTGAGTTTGGTGGGGCACATTGTAAAACTGGGTGTGCAGAGGCAACGATGGGTGTGCAAAGGCAACTATGGGTGTTACTTGTCTGTGTGACCCTGCCACTCTACAGATCAACTTTCTAGTGTCGCTTCTGCATATAGAATCCGCCAGAGTCATCTAACTCAACAGCAGCGTTCTCATCCAGTCTTCTTAAAAGGCAGTTTCAAGGGAAAAGAAAATAATCCTGATTAAGCTGAGCATTTTTTTCTTAGGCTATTGCAAGGGGTCACAAGGATTTTTCAAAAAGTAGGTTTTGCTGAGCTGTTACTGTGAATGTTAATTTCAGTCCTAGAATGCACCACAATACTAGGCCGTCAAAAACGTATACCGGATATCATTTCTTTTGTTAAAAAATATAAAAATAAAACTTTCAGGGACGTGAGGAAAAGTAGCTTAAATGTGCATAGTTCCTGATTTAATGCGCTGACCTGTGTGCGATTCCACAGAGCTGCAACTCAGACTTATTCCCCATTAAGCATTTTTTAAACTTTTCTGCTTGCTTGTGTTGGGATGGTACTCAAGCATATTCCCCAGTCAAGCATTAACGAGCTTTTGATTGTGCCGCTCATAATTCAGATTTGTGCCACATTAAGCACTTGCGCTAACTAGGGATGCGATCAAATGTTGCAAACTTGCTGGTTCAGTTCAAATGTCTCGTTTTGTTTGTGCTTCTCTCCTGTGCAAATCGGATCTGTCAGTCTTTATTTTCACATTTACTCATGTTGATTTCCCCCCATAAGATACTGTAAAGCGCACACATTATTTATACCTTAACAAATAAGCATTATTCATTCTAAGTATATCATAATCATATGTAATCCTGAACTTGGCCCTGGATGTGGATAATTAAACCTGTAGCTCAGGGCCATATGCAGAAAATAAGATTTTTCTACAGACTTGGCATTGGCCCCAGATTTTCAGAAAAACCTGAAACGTTTTTTTTGAAGGTGAGGTGGATATAAAATCCTTTTTAAAAAAATAAAGAAAAGCAAAATAATGTGATATCCTAGCACCAGATCTCAGCCACCTTCATGGAGGTTGTAAACAAGAAGTGAGGAGAGGTCAGCCAGGGTGAACAGATGGTCTTCTCTGTGGTGGCCCCTACCCTTTGGAATGGCCTGCCTGAGGAGATCAGGAGAGCTCCCACTCTCCTAGCGTTCTTCAAACAATGCAAACCAAAATTATTCAAAAAGGCTTTTTTACTCAGATAGGTAGGCTGTATTGTAGACAGGAGGTCTCAGATGATTTGATAATCAATAGATACGCACAATAATACAATAGGTATCATTGATATATATTGTGAGTGGCAAAATGGCCACCAGAGGCTAGTCTGAATACGCACATAGTATACAACCACACTGCTGTTTACTATGTGCTGTATATTATATACTATGTAGGTGAAGGTAGTCCCCCGTGCATGCACCAAGTCATTACTGACCCATGCCGGACACATCACGTTGCATCACGACATTGTCTTGGAAGGAAGTGGAGTGAACTGCAATGTGGGGAGAGTGCAGAAGGAAAGATTTTGAGTCAGTCTGTATCTCAGAGAGGGATTATTCTGTCAAGTTCAGCAATTCTGTCTACTTCTGTCAGTATATGTAGAAGCCTGAGGGCCAAGCTACACATGACGAATGACACTTGAACGGCAAGTGGATTGAGTGGAGGGCAAGTGAACAGGGAGAAATACACTTGCTGTTCAAGTGTCATTTGTCACTTGTAGCTTGGCCCTCTGAGAGTCTGGGTCTTTGTGGCTGAGAGGAGAGAATTTTCCGTGCTCACTTCCTGGAAGACTCTCTTCCTTCCCCAGGATCTTGAGGGCTCCTGAGTGCTGTTAGCTACTGACTTGTGAGAGAGCCCATTTGTAGCATTTCAACTACTTTGGACCTTTATTACAGCTCCTCTTTACATTATCTAAACTTTTACCTCAGGAGGGGTAACAACCAACATTCGTCCCCCCACCTTAGCTTCAGGACAGGTGTTATCTCCTTTACCCAGGAATTTTTTACCTCGAGAACACTTTCCCTTTGGGGTTTTGAATCCCAATGCTAGTATCAATAACATACATTATTCTTTAAATGTTGTATGAATTGCGTAAAAAAAAAACTTAAAAGAAACACTCAAGTCCTCAGTGCCAGCAACAGAAATACATAGATTAAAACCATTTACAAGATATGGAAGCAGAAAGAGAAAAAGTGGTAGAGCTGCCAAACTCCAGCTTGAGCTCAGAGATTTCCGGGAATAACAATTGACAGATATCAGTTCCCTTGGAGAAAATGGCTGCTCTGTAGGGTAGACTCTATGGCATTATACCTTGTTGAGATCCCTCCCCTCCTCAAATCTTGTCTTCCTCAAACTCCACCCCCAGATCTCCAGGGATTTCTCAACCCAGAGTAAGGAACCCTAGATGAGAGTCATGTTGGTTCAGCCTTAGTGACTTACGTAATGTGTCATGGTGAGTTGTTCTTTCTCGTACTGTTCTCTGTTTCCTCATGGGAAACCTCTTGGTATATTGGGAACGCATTCCTGTAGTTGAGGTTTGTATGTGTGTCTCAGAGGAAGTTACAAAAACAAATATTCATGACAACAAAGGGCGATGCAGAAACGAATTCAGTCATAACTGTAGTATCTTTTGGCGGTGTTTCTTCTTCACTAAAGCTACATCTGATGTCAAATTCTGGTCCAATGGGTGAGTTCTTTTCAACTTCACATTTCCTTTCATTCCCCTCTACCGTTCTGAGAGTTATTTCAAATAGAAAATTCCTTTCAAAGAACGCAGACTGGGAAAAAGAAAACCATCAGATCCTAGAACAAGAATAACTTGCTGGGGCCAAAGCAGTTTGTACCTTTGTAGTTCACCACAATTCTTGAAAAGTTTGATGAATAGGCGATCAACTCGGGGTGCGATGTACTTGGCCTATGAGTTCATACGTACACATTTTGCCAATCACTACACACACACAGCTTGTGCTTAGTTTTGTCAGACGTGTTTCACCTTCGGGCCCTGAGGAGGGCATGATCCTGCAACCGTTTAAGCTCTCTGCAAATTGTTATGCTGGCACTCTATTCGTGTAGATCTCATTACCAGCTGCCTGTATTTGCTCGATCATTGTATCATGTGAATAGATTAATTTAGGAAAGCTTCGTGCATGTACAGCTTCCATGTATGCAAACCAGAAGCCCAATTTTCCAGGATGCTGCTTCCTGTGAATGGGACATGTGTTTCTCAAGATTCAGGATAACTAATCATGTGAATGGGATTCCCCAAAGACCTCCCCCTTAGGGATTCTGTCAATCAGTGGGAGGATTGGGCGCAGGGGTATGGTGGGGCACACAATGTCTGCTGTGTCTTTACTTACCCAGAAAAAAATGGCCATGATATGGGGTAGCTCTAGAAATCACCAGAAACTCTCAGGTAAAACCATAGTGTTCAGCAATTCCTAGAGCTACCTTCTGTCACTTCCATTTTTTCCAGAAATGATGTAGCAATGCAGCCAAAGTTGCCCCCTCCCCAATCAGTGGAACAGGACCCCAGTGTAATTTCTGCAGAGGACTTCAGTCGTCACAATTAGGGATCAGCAAAATCGCAGAGATTTATTGATTTCTTTATTTGAAGGGTGAAATGATATATCTGGTGATAAACATCGAACTCCTAGTATGCCCAAGACTCATTAACTGAGGATTTTAATCCAGGGCTTTATATTTTGGGCCTACTTACTGAATCACAGCCAGCACCTGGGGCAACCCAAGGCCGGCATTCTCCCCGTGCACGCTATGCCTGGGCATGCTCCCAGCACTACGTGATGACATCATTTCTGTGACATCATCGCACAGGGGCTTGAAGGCATGCCGCTTGTATGGCAAGCCGGCCACCCTGGTGCACGGTGTGCGGCGGAACTGGCAGCAGCAGCGTGGGCGGCTGAGCGGAGGGCTGGGAGGCTGCCCATGCCTTTCTCCTGCCCCGCTGATGGGGTGGCTGGCTTGCCACGCGCTCCCTGTCCTCCATGCATGGTAAGCCAGCCACTCCGTCGGCGGGGCAGGCAAACAGTGCAAGTGCCCTCCCAGCCCTCGACTCAGCCACCCGCGCTGCCGCTGCCAGCTCCAGTGCAGTCCCGGCGGCTAGCAGCCGCACCCTGCACCTCCTCTTTGGTGGTACCAGGGGCGGACTACCCCCCTGCCCTCCCCTGTCAATCCAGCCCTACTCATAAATACAATGCTGAATTAACAGTGCTTGTTCATCAAATCATTTTCACTTTCCTGCAGGATGAGGAAAGCACTGATCTGCAGAAGAGGTGAAGAGAAACCATATGGTGCAGCAGTTAGAGTATGGGACTACTCATGAGGAGACCCAAATACGAATTCCCACTTACTGTGAAACTTGCTAGGTGGCCTTGTACCAGTCACTGTCTCTCATCCTAACCTACCTCACCATGAATGTTGCTCTGAGTAAGGCCAGCCTACATTTATGATGTTCTAGGCGAATGACTTTGCCACTGCTTCCCCAGGCACCTAGGGGAAGCCATCTCTCTCACTGGCGCCAGAGGCTGTGACTTGCTGCAGTGCCGTGCTGCCCAATGCGCAGATTGGGTGGCAAAAAGGGCCCTGCCCACAGCCACGCTCCGGAAAGGGGGGGAGGAGGAAGACGGCTCAGAGCCCATCTCCATCCCGCAATGGTGGGGGGAAAGGAGTAGGCTTCTAACAGGCTGCCCACTGGGACTGCTTGCCACAGCAGACCCTGACACTGCTGGTGAGGTGGCAAAAGGCCAGGTCCACCTCAGGTGCCCTAGGCAGCAGCCTAGGTGTACCTAAAGGACAAGCCAGCCTTGCCCCTGAGCTTTGAAGAAGAGCAGCATAAAAACTGACTACATTTAACAGTTGGGGGGCACTTTAGAAAATAGAGGGAAAGAAATTAAATGCACTAAAATACTAGAACAACGTAATATATCTGTCATTGGATAACTCCGATGTTACTGCTGGTAGTCTCAGATGGTGTAAAATAGAAAATACTATATCATTTGGTTATGGCATCAGAAGAATGCCAAGGTGATGTATAGGAATCGGGGCGGGGGGGGGATCTATGTGATATTGCAGCCTTACATCTCACAATCCTTCTTTGTGCCAGAAAACTTTTTGATCTTTGAAGAGCTGAAAAATGCAGTAATTCTATATATATAATTATCTCCTCCTGAGAACAAAAGCTGATTTGCAAATATTCGTTCTTAATGACCGAGCAGTTAAAGCTAAACTTGTAATAGTTGATTTGAAATCACTGATTGTTGATCGTCGGGCCAGCCATGAGCTTTGAAGAAGAGTAGGATAGAAATGGACTACATTTAATAGTCAGGGGAAAACTTTAGAAAAAAAGGGGGGAAGAAATGAAATGAACTAAAATGCTTTTAAAATATATTTTTTTTAAAAGCTGCCTTCTATCTCTCCCCACCCCCTCCAGTTTGCATGCAGCTCTTCCCTGTGTGCTGGCTCCTGTTGAATAATGACCAACTTCTTATAGAAAGCTGCAAATTCCAGGCTGCCAATCACTTGTCCATCATGCTAACAGGTGCACTGCCATTGTCATTGTCGAGCTGAATGCTGGGGGAGCAGTCAGACAGGTGGAGTAATTTGTTCATCTCATGGTGGCAGGAGGGGACAGCTCATCAAAAGAGAAATTGTGGCTTCACCTGGCATGTTTGGTGCTTGATTGTATAACCTGGAGTTTGAAGTAGCTTTGCAGAAACCAAAGGAGACCAGATATTGTTCTCTGAATCCCAATGCATGCTCGTTTCATCTCCCCTAAAAATCAATATCTTCTATTCTTTAGCTCGATCTCTTTCCAATTTCTCACTCTCTTGTCACACATCTTTCCTCCACCAAAGCTGCAGTCGCATGTTATGGTCTGTGGAGCTCTTGGAATGCTTCATTTACTTTCGCTGCCCACCAACCTGCTAAGTCCGCAGCCATGCAATTAAAATGGATGGGGCTGAAATGAAGGAGGTAGATGGCACACAGCCATTTTTTAAAAAGTATAAAGCACATGCAGGTATCAACTCCTTGAATCACTCATTTTAAATCAAGAGGTGCAGAAAAGATGTTGCGGATATATATGGAAACCATGAGCATCTCGTTTCTGGGGCCCAGCTAAAGAGGATGCCTGTCGTGCCTATGTTTGTTTGCTCCCATGCACATGAGTCAGTAATTCAGGGTCCCCAGCAGGGTGCTTGGGGGCACCATGGCATCCACTGCTACCTTTCTTGGCACCCATCAAGTGATAAGGGTCTTACCCACTGGGATTTGTAATTGGCCACCGGATATCCGATTGGCTGGCCAGTTTAAAATAACATTTCAGTAGCAGCTACCACCACAATATTGGTCTTATTCTCTCTCTCTTATCTCTCCCATTATATTTTTAAAATTATCCCACTTCTCCCCTGCACTTATTTGGGGGGGGGTATGTTTATTTCTGCCTCCTGTGGCAGCCATTTTGTGGATTGCTCTGCCTCCTCCAGCAGCCATTTTGTGATTGTGCCCACCACTTTTTATCAGAATTCCAAAGGTGTCCACAGGCGTGGAACAGCTGGGGAACCCTGAAGCAGTGCCACAGTGCATGTGGGAAAAAATGCAACAGGGCCATCCAAAGCAGAGTTATACCCTTCATTGGACTTCGAATCAACTGAGAAGTGTGTCACTCTGCTTAGGATGGCACTAGATCCAGCCACTACAACACACTACAGCCTCCATCACAACTTCCAAAGTTCTCCATCAGTCACAGCTTATTCTTTAAATGGTTCTACCAAATAAGTAAGGAAAGACACACTATGCAGTGTCAACATTTCACCCTTTTTCTGGGATATAAAGGGTCAAAGATCTGCATTCCTACTCGTGTCTGAAGAAGGGAGCTCTGACTCTCAAAAGCTTACTCTCTGAAAATCTTTTTGGTCTCTAAGGTGCCACTGGACGAAAATCCTGCTGTTCTATTGTAGACCAACACGACTACCAACCTAAACATTTTATTCTTGACCTGTTCCCACACACACTCTCCTCTCAAAGTGCTGACTAGTGAGGATTGTTGATGTTCTGTTCCCCCAAAGGCATCATAACTTACTCTGGGGGATTAGTTTATTTATTTACATTATTTATAGTCTGCCGTTCTTACTGAGACTCAAGGTGGATTCTACAATGCAGATCAATTAATGGGATGAGATATCTAACACGATTTGTAGAAGAAATCTGAATCACGGCTATTGTCTGAACACAGCATAGGTGTTAAACATGGCATCTTAAAAAGTCAGAACATATATTGCATCAGTAGAAACACAGTGCATTTTCCAGGATCAATTTGTAATGATGTTACCTGATTTCTGTTATTCAGGGCGAAGCTACAAGTGACGAATGACACTTGAACAGCAAATGTATTTCTCCCTGTTCACTTGCGCTCCACTCAATCCACTTGCTGTTCAAGTGTCATTTGTCACTTGTAGCTTGGCCCACAGTTGGCAAAATGTCAGGAGTGTGGGAGCCTTCCTGACCTCCTCAGGCAGGTCATTCCAAAAAGGGTGGGGGCACGACAGAATAGGCATATGTATGGGCAATTGCTGATCTTGTACATCTGTAGGGTGACACCTGCAGAAGGCCTGCTCAGATGACCGAAGTTGGGGTGGACATTGCCACCTGCTCCCCTCCTGATCCCAGCTGCATGAAGGCAGGTGGGCATTACCACCTGCTCCGCTCCTGATCCCAGCTGGGTGAAGGTGAAGAGCAGACATTGCCACCTGGGCCATTTCCACGTCTTCTCCCTCTCCTGAAAAATAGCTCAAAACTTATGGAATGACATGCTTTCATGGTGCGATTTCCCAACATGACTTTGCTTCATGGCGCGATGACGTCAGAAAACGCACCATGAAGAAAAGTCATGATCGAAAATCATGCCATGAAGGTGTGTCATTCCATAAGTTTTGTGCTGTTTTTCAGGAAGGGGAGACGTGTGGAAACGGCCCTGCTCTGTGCCTGATCCCAGCCTGGGCTTTCCACTGTGGCATGCTCTCTTCAGGTCTGGCTGCCTCATCTGAGCTTCCCTCCACAGCAGCGCCCTCTGGTGGTACTCCAGGATAGGAAGTGGGTTGTCTTGAATACACTTGGCCTTTTATATAGTAGAATGTTATGAGTAATTCTCACATTACTTTCAATCTACATGAATTGTTAGATAGAAGTCTTCCTCAGGACAGTAATATTAAAGTTAAGGCAAAGGAATAATCTCTTTTCATTCTAAAGGTGAACCTGTCTGACTTTTCTTGTCAGGCTGACTCTAAAAATCCTGTCAGAAAACCAGCTGACTAAGAAAACCAGCTGACTACCTTCAGACTGATTCTAACTGACAGAAACTCCAGTACTGAAGAATAATAATAAAAAAACACTCTTCCACATTTGATTAATTATATAGGGGTTTTTTTCCAGCTTGCACTGACCAATCAGAGAAGAGAGAGCAGCCTGTCACTCAAGCTCTCCATTTTAAGGAATAGTTAACCCTTCCCCTCCCAGCTATCTGATTTTGTTGCAATTCGGAAACCTGCTGTTAAGTGTGATCCGTCACAGACCTTTCCCTGATCAGCTTAGAAACCTACTCCCTTTGATGTACAAAATATATTTTCCATATATTCAAAAAGGTCCAAAGATTAAGAAAACATCTTTGCTTTACACTTCGCAATCAAATGTGATTGTATGATTAATTCAATCTTATTAGTCATTTGAATCGTAATGGTTTTCTCATTAGGAAATTGGGCCCCATACAACTGTGTAATAGCTATTGTTGAAATCAGTCTTGAAAGATTGTTCGCCTACAGTGAACTCCGCATTCAGCCTGCTACTTGGAATAATAATGTACTTATGCCCTAACTTGATAATGTATACTGTTGACAATGTGATTTTATTATTTCCTGTATCGTTTTAAAGTGTTTTGACTTTGCTTCCTGACCGGGAGCCTGATAATCTAGTTTCTGGCTTATCATTTCAGTGATACCGCCTAATAATTTTGAAGAAAGTAACATTGGTGCTTAAAGTAAATGTACCCAGTTTTCCATATGACTTTAGCTTATGTAAAGGGAGAAAAAAAGATTGTGTTTTGAAGTGCCACCGAGCTATATATAATTCAACTTGCTTCAGGGAATGAGACAAATCTGGAAATCTAATGAAGTCTGGGGCCTCCTTCTCATGCATTTTGGAAACTTATCTATTTATTTAGAACATTTATTAACCACCTTTCTACATTGTGGGAAGTGGCTTACAATAGAAATAAAATAACAAGCATGAAATGAATAAAAACAAAGTTTAAAAACACAGTTTAGACCTGCCAGTAAACAGAAAAAAAGTCTTAGATAAGAAAAAGTCTTCAGCTGCCTCCTAAGACAGTAAGAGAAGCAGTTGGACCTCCCTGGAGATGCTGTTCCATAATTGTGAGGCTACCACTTAAAAAGCCCTCTCTTGTGTACTCACCAGGTGAGCTTCTTTAGCTGATGGGACAGTCCAAAGGGCTGTGATCTTACTTCCTGGGCAGGATAGATTTGCCCTCCAGGTAAGTCCTGGAGATCTCCAGGAATTTCAATTGATCTACAGGCAGCAGAGATCAATTCCCCTGTAGAAAATGGCTGCATTAGAATGCTATGGCATTATACCCTGCTGAGGCCCCGCCTCTTCCCAAAACTTGCTCTCCTCAGGCTCCACCCCCAAAATCTCCAGGAATTTTCCAACCCAGAGTTGGCAATCCTAGGGGAGGAACATATGGTAGAAGACAGTCCTTCAGATAATCCTGGTCATAACCCATGTAGAGCTATAAAGGCCAAAACCAACACCTCGAATTGTGTTCAAGAGTGGTTTGGTAGCCTGTGTAATTGCTAAAATTGCTGTAACATTGGGGTCACATGCGCCTGATCGCTGGCCCCAATCAGTCTAGCAACAGGATTATCGAACCTCTCGAGCCCTGACAGACTCAGAAAAATTATATCCTGCTATTGAAAAGGAGGCTTTGGCATGTTTGGGGGCCATAAGACCTTTTAGAACCTCCTTGTGGGGTAGAAAATTTACTTTAAGGTCTGACACAAACCTCAGCCTTCTGGGCCACTCCAAAGATTACTAAATGGGGGGGAAAGCTTGTGGACTTTGATGTTGAAACTATATCTTCCAGGAGCCAAGAATGTGTCTACAGATTGTTTATCTTGTTTGCCTATATCTTATGTTGAGGAGAGGGTTGCCAGGTCCCCATCACCCCTCAGTGGGAGGGGGGAGAACTGGCTCGTACTTTCTTATTCCCCTCATCAAGCATTTCTCCCGCAGCTGTGTGATGACATCATCTCCAGTGATGTCATTTCCTGTGATGCAGGAGTGCTCCTATGCTTCTCAGCAGGCCAATTTGGGCCTGCTGAGGCTTCTCAGCAGGCCTCAAATGGGACCAAAGGGATCATTGCAGCTTCAGAATGGGCAGAATTGATGAGACAAGACCAAGTACTGGATGAGTTAAAGACTGGCATAATCAAGGGCTGGCTTTGCAAGAAGAAGATACCAGAAAGCTTACAGTCATACAAACATGGACTGCAGGACCTGTCCATGGTCAATGAGTGAATTCTGAGAAATGATTGCCAGGTTGTTCCTACAAATCTGCAAGACCATTGGATTCACCTTTCCCATAAAAGTCGTCTGCTAATGACTCTGGCCAAAAGGCAACTATGGCAACATTTCTGGTGGCCCAGGATGGACAAGCAAGTTGAGGATATGGTTAGAAATAGTATAGTCTGCACAAGTAGTGACAAGTCAACAGAAAACCTTTTGTAGTCCTTTATCGCCATTTGACTATCCTACCTATCCATGGGAAAAAATAACCCTGGGTGTAATGGAACCATTTGAAGATCTGTCACTAGGTAAAAGATTTGCAAAAGTGATGATGGGCTATCGTTCAAAATGGCCTGAAGTCGAATGTGCTGCTAAGGTTACCACAGAAACAGTGGTCATTCCCCCCCCAGAAAAGGATTACCTAAAGAACTTGTGGCAAATAGTGGGGTACGTACAGCTAATCTCTGCTGAAATGCAAATGGCATTAAGCACAAAAACATTTCCTTATATCACCCAAGAGTCAGTGGCCTTGTTGAAAGAATGAACAGATTGGTAAAAGAATATCTACAGCTTGCCAGGAAACAAGGGGATCCATGGCCAGCAGCTTTACAGGAAACACTGCTGGCTTAGAGGATTACTCCACGCTCTGTGACAGGTGTATCACCCTTTGAATTGCTGAGAGATAGAGATAGGCATGAACCAGGGAAAAAAAACAACACCATGCGGTTCGTGGTTCATCAAATTTCACGAACCATGAACCACGAACTTTCAAGAACCTGCCCCTGGTTCGCGAACCGGTTCATTTGGTTCATGAAAACGTCACATCTGGGTCAGAAAATCATCACTTCCAGGTCAGCAGAAAGTCACTTCCGGGCCAGAAGAAGGTCACTTCCGGGTCAGCAGAAGGTCTGCAGGAAGTCTATCCCCTATTGCCTAGGAAACTGATTGATTGGCGCCAGGCTGTCTGCAGTCATGAACCAAAACCTAAACCAAATGAACCAGCCTAAAGTTTGTGGCGGTTCATCAGAAATGGGATCTGATGAATCGCAGTTCGTGAACCACGAACTGGCCTGGTTCGTTCTTAATTTTGGTTCATATTTCAGTTCGTGCCCATCTCTACTGAGAAGTCTCCCTATTGGGACAACCTTCCAAATTTTAACATGTTAGCAAAGCAGCTATTAAAACAAACACAGGCATGAATTGTAATCTCTACAAACTTATTGAATAACATTAATATAGAAAAGAGCAAGAGTCCACTAGCATCTAACAATTTTTTGGGTAGGGTATGAGCTTTCATGAGTCACATCTCACTTCTTCAACCCTAATCAGTACTGGAGTTTCTTCCTACCTGGGCTGTCATTCATTTGAAGTAGAAAATAAAGCTACATTAAGCCCCTTGTCCTTGACAACTTCTGGTTTTAAGGGATGGCAGAAAGCTTTGTTCTCTCCCCTCTCAGCTGTGTTGCTGATTGTTGTTGCCTATATAGCCTGTCCCAGAATATTACAATGAAATCCTAATCAAAGTTACACCATTCTAAGTCTGTTGACTTTAATGGACTTAGAAATGTGTTCCTTGGCTCAATCATCAACCAAAAGGGAGACTGCAACCAAGAAATCAGAAGGAGATGGAAACTTGGAAGGGCAGCCATGTAGGAACTAGAAAAGATCCTTAAGGATAAGCAGCACTTTTTTTTCAGCTGGAACACAGTGGAATGGAGTTCCAGCACCTCTTGAAAATGGTCACGTGGCTGGTGGCCCCACCCCCTGATCTCCAGACAGAAGGCAATCTAAACAGACAGGGCGCAGAGGGCAATCTAAACTCCCCTCTGTCTGGAGATCAGGGGGCGGGGCCACTGGCCATGTGACCATTTTCACCAAGGGTGATTTAAACTTTAAAAAACTCCCCCCTTGTTCCAGCTGACCCAAAGTGACGTCATTGTGTGGTCCTGGGAGCATGTGCGCACTTTGCGCACGTGCATGTGGTACCAGGGGCGCCACCTCCCGCCAGGAGTTGCCCATTGTGCTGGCAACCCACTGAGTTCCACCACCTCTTTTCCCAGAAAAAAAGCCCTGAGGATAAGGATGTATTGCAGGAGACAAAGATCAAGATAATTCCCCATTATTTAAGTATGGATGTGAAAATTTCACAATGAAGAACATGGGCAGGAAGAAAATTGATTTATTGGATATGTGGTACTAGAGGTGAGTTTTACAGATTCCATGGATGGCCAAAAAGAGAAATAAGTAGGCTCTAGATCTAATCAAACCTGAATTCTCCCTGGAGGCTAAAATGACTATTAATTAATAGAATTGTCATAAATTCCAGTTCCATCGGAAGTCACTGGATGGCACATAACACATAACTGTTTTTAGGATGGCACTGTTAATCACAGTGATTGTGAACCCAGGTCTATCCACTCTGCTTGCCCCCACCATTACATCTACATAGTCCCACCCAAGTCTAGTTTTCTTAGGCCCTGAGGATAACTACATTGCTCAGCCAACTTCTCCTCCAACATTACTGGAATAGTGTTATGAACTGAGTCCCTCCACACACACCCAAGTTTTTCTGCTTGGAATGTAAAATGAAATTCTGCACATGCTCAGTTAGCATTCAGGAGGAAATGAATTATTTGTGATTTAGGTGCACAGGCAAGAGTGATTTATTTTCAAAGCTACCCTGGTCTTTGAGAGGCGACATGAAGTTAAAATAATGTGAATTCTTCATTTTGTATGTTTTCAATATTTGTGAGGAATGTAAAGCTTTACTATTTTAATCATTTCATTATCCTTGTTGAATAGTGTCTTGATTAATTTGCTGATTTATGCTTTACATGTTTTAATGACATTTCATGAATCTGGTCTCTGGAAACTTTACGTGTATATTCATGGGGGTCCACAAGAACCAATAATCTATTTAAATATTATCAAGCATCCATAATGCTTATTTTTAATAACATTCCTACATTCTTTCTTATATTTTTAATTAAGGTTTTTCCACTGGAGATGAGCTTTCTAAAGCTTCAGCTGAAACCCAATGGGCTATGAAATAAATTTCTGTCTGGACATGCTTTTTATTATATCCAAACATTTATGGAAAGGGGTGTAGAATATCGAGTGGCAGAGAGACTTAGGGCCAAGCTACACATGACGAATGACACTTGAACGGCAAGTGTATTTCTCCCTGTTCACTTGCCCTCCACTAAATCCACTTGCCGTTCAAGTGTCATTCATCACGTGTAGCTTAGGAACTTCTGCCCTAAACCGCCTAGTGGTTCCTTGGTAAACCACTCACTCTTCACCTCAAATCTCCATTGGAACTATGAGCTTATTAATGACCTACCTTGGTGTTTTAAGAACTGTAACAGGATAATTGCATATGTGAAGTGCTTTTGAAAGCCCTTTCTAAAGTCCTATACAAATTCAAAACATTATTAGTACAATCCTAAACAGAATTTAGAGTGAGGGGCTATGATCCCCATTCTGCCATGGGTTGCCAGCTCTGAGTTTGAAAATTCCTGGAGATTTTAGAGGTGGATCCTGGAGAGGGCAGGGTTTGGGGAGGGGAGGGGCCACAGTGGGCTATAATGCCATACAGTCTCCCCTCCAAAGCAGCCATTTTATCCAGGGGAACATATCTCTATTGACTGGAGATCAATCATAATTCTGGGAGATCTCCATCCACTACCTGGAGGTAGAGATGGGCACAAACAGCAATATGAACAAAAAAAAAGCCACAAACAGCCCAATCTGCTGTTCACGAACAAGCTGTTCATGAGGCCCCATTCTAAATGAACAGGTGGTCGTTGAAAGCCTCGTTCTTTGCTATTCGTTGATGTTCTTCAAGCCAGACAGTCTGGCACCTGCAATCAATTCCTTTGGCAAAGTAGGCAGGGGTTGTCTGAACTCTGTCTGAACTCCTGCTGTTGCCCTGGAAACCCCAATCTAAGCCCAATTTAGCTTGATAGGCAGGTCTTCCTTCCAAGTGTGGAGCTCCACATTTGTTACAAGAGAGCAAAGACCATGGGGGGGGGGCCCTCCTAGCTCTGGCTAATCTTTGCAGACTGTGGAGAGGGAGAGACAGCTGCTGTTGGCATTTTAATAGAGAGACAGGGAGAGTGCATTGGAGCTTGAATTTTCTTTGTGTGCAGTGGGATATGGATCTACCCCTTCAAGTTCCAGGGCTGCTGCCAGACTCCGGGGCCAAGCTGTTATTTACTATTGGTACCTTTCCTGGTGCCTGCTCAGGTCAGGTTTCTGGGAGTGGTGCGGTAGGGATCTACCCATCCTCAGCTTCCAGGGCTGCTGCCAGACTCCGGGGCCAAGCTATTATTTATTATTGGTACCTTTCCTGGTGCTTGCTCGGGTCAGGTTTCTGGGAGTGGTACAGTAGGGATCTTGACCAAACTTGGAAGATGGTTGGAGGAGAGCCTGCTGGCCCCCACCAGCAGCCAACCACGAACATGTTCATGAACAGGGCCATGTTTGTGGTTGTTCGTGTGAGTCTCTGTTCATGGATGGCTACGAACAACGAACATCATGTTCATTTTTTTTTCTGTCCGTGCCCATCTCTACCTGGAGGTTGACAACCCTCCATGGCTGTAATTAACCTCAGGCCAGAGTCACTCTTGTTCTTCCTAATTGGCCTGTTTGGGAAGAAGCTAAAGCACCTCTGGGCAAAGAAATTATGTGCAGGCGATGAGGACCCATGCACAGCTGCAATAGCTGTGCTTAATTTTGCTACAGAGTGAGAGAAATGCAGGGTTTAAATCATTACTTTTAAAAGTACATTGACATCAGTGGGCTTAGAAGGGTATATCTCAGTTTAGGATGGCTCTGTGATTCTTCTTTGGCCTGCATTCATTGAGTGCCCCCAATTTTTATATGTATGAAGGCACGCATAACTTCAAGGATTTTGCTGTAAATGCACAGGCTGTATATATTTCGTAGATGCAATATTTTAAAAACAAATGAATTATCAACAACGCATGTGAACGACATGCGGTCTGTGACACTACCACAAGATGATGAGTGATGCGTATTGGATGCGTAACTGTGGACATTACTTTGGCCTCTGAAGCATGCCAAGCAATTAAGGGGATACAGTTATTTCAAAACGCAAACTCTTTTCTGCGGTAACATAAAGACGACGTTTCTGTGAAATGGCTTCATAACAGGCTTAATAGCAGGACCAGTTTTTTTCCCGACAAGCACAAGTGCTTCTAGCTTTTATTTTTATGCCAGTGACTTTTCTTTGCAAATAGCTTGCATTCCACATGCAATAGGTTCTAATAGAATCCATATCTGCGAACAAAGCAAAGTATCCAGGTATCCGAAATCCATCTATAGCCATACATTAGAGAATTCAAACAAATCGATACAAATTTCATATTCACTTTGAATGCCTCGTATAAATGGGATTCATCGGTGGGCAAGTTTGCTTTCCTATCAATAGGAACATTGCTCTGAGTGATAAGATTCTCTAATTTTTTTCTACTTCTGAAAAGCCAATATCCACTTAAGTCTGTTGACTGCCGTATTGACTTAAAATGCTTAAATAAAGTTATGGAAGAAAAACATTCAAAACCCCAGTGAACCATATCTAAAATCTGATACATCTCTCTCCCTCTCTCCCTCTCACTTCAGTCTCAATAGAAATAGAATAACTCTGTATGGGAAATGGTAACCAGACTGTGTGCACGGAGGAGGTTCTGCTATGTTCTTTTCCAGTTAAACAGTCTCCCCATAAAAAAGAAGTCTTCCATGTAAAACTGTTGACTGAGGGCCAAGCTACAAGTGACGAATGACACTTGAACAGCAAGTGTATTTATCCCTGTTCACTTGCCCTCCACTCAATCCACTTGCCGTTCAAGTGTCATTCGTCATGTGTAGCTTGGCCCTGACTCTCTATTGGAAAGGGAATTGAGGGCCAAGCTACAAGTGATGAATGACACTTGAACGACAAGTGTATTTCTCCCTGTTCACTTGCCCTCCACTCGCGCTCCACTCAATCCACTTGCCGTTCAAGTGTCATTCGTCACTTGCAGCTTGGCCCTCAGATGAGTCTTTTACCCTGCCCAATGTGTAATCTTGCCACTACCAAAAGAAGGTTGCAACTAAAAGCAGTTCACTTTGGTGTCTGTTGTATGGAGATACCAAAATGGCACCACACAGTTGGTACCCATTCAGCAGGGACTTGGCTGTCCTTGAATATTCCTGTGTTGTGAATGTTCAATTTATGGCAGGTTTATACGGAGAGAGTGACGTTTTGATTCTGCTCCACCTCATCTCCAAGAGATTTTGTCAAAGTGATCTGCAAGATATCTTCTCCAGAAGTTGGATTGCTAGGTTGAATCTAATGGATTGATTGCAAAAGAGCTAACTGGCTTTTCTGTAACCATTCGAAGTTACATCATTGCTTTGCTTGATGTGGTTCACAAGTATGTTCAACTGAAGCTCAGTCATTTATTTCTTTTATTGACTTTTCTGCTGTGTTTGATTCAATTAGCTGCATAAGACTCTGGTAGGTAAAGGTAAAGGTAGTCCCCTGTGCAAGCACTGAGTCATCACTGACCCATGGGGGGACGTCGCATCATGATGTTTTCTTGGCAGACTTTTATCGGGGTGGTTTGCCACTGCCTTCCACAGACATCTACACTTTACCCCCAGGAAACCAGGTACTCATTTTATCGGCCTCGGAAGGATGGAAGGCTGAGTCAACCTTGAGCCGGCTACTTGACAAGGCTTCCGCCAGGATCAAACTCAGGTTGTGAGCAGAGCTTGGACTGCAGTACTGCAGGTTACCACTCTGTGCCACAGGGCTCTTTTTTAAGACTCTGGTAGAAATTGTGTAATATTTCCATTGGTAGGAAACTGTCCGTACAATCCTAAGCAATGTTATACCCTTCTAAGTTCAATGGATTGAGAAAGGTGTAACTATTCTTAGGATTGCACCATGTGTATGTTGCTCAGAGAGCTTTATTCAGACTTCAACATATATTAGGTGGGTTCTTGCAGATTTCTTATTGGGATTGATTCCTACTGTTAAGGATGCCTGTTGGTCCTTTTATTGCTTATGATAGTTCTTCAATTACTGGATTAAATAGTACTGACAAGTGAGAGCCTTCTCTAACTGGGAAACAAAAAGGAAAATGGCCATGATGTGTGCTGGTGATCCTATCTTACTGTCTCAGCCTAAAGAAAAGTGTTGGCCCTCGCTCAAAGATTTTAGAGTCTTGGCAGAAAACTAAGAATTAACTGTGCTAAGATGGAAGTCCTGGTTTTGCTCAACAGTTGAAGATGGACGCTTTTCCAATTGAGCAGGTTAAATCCTTCAAATATCTGGGGCTATGAGTTTCTTCAGCAGTTCGTTGAAGAACATCTAGAACATTCCAAAAAGCTGGCCTTTACCAATAGGAACATCCTAATAAAATTTCTCTGGAGTAAAGATCTTTCCAGCTCTTAAAATTTATGAAGCCAGAACTGTATCACAGACCTGTTATGATGCCCAAGATTGAGGACTCTTTTTGAAGTCTAGCATTATCATGGTGGTGGAAAGTGCCATCAAATCACAACCCTGTGGGGTTTTCAAGACACTCAGAGTTGGTTTGCCATTGGCTTCTTTGTGTAGTGACCCAGGACTTCCTTATTGATCTTCCATCCAAGTTCTAAACAGGGCCAATGCCGCTTAGCTTCTGAGATCTGACAAGATCAGGCTAGCGAGGGCTATCCAGGTCAAGTCTTAATTCATGTGTTAATGTAGATCCAGATACATTTTTGCAATTTATTCTTGAGGTTCCCAGACTGATTTTCGATGCAAACCTTTACAGAATTACTCCAGTTTAGGCCCACTGCAATCACCAGACTTAAAATGGAGTAACTCTCCATGCCATTGGACTCTTGAACCTTCCTTTGTCTGCATAGAAGTAAGACTTGGTTTGTTGGAGACCACAGTAACTGATGTAGATCTGGACGGTTCAATGCAGGGGCCAGTGGTGAATATGGCAGCATGATTCTGGCATAACAAGAAGATAACTTGTGTAATGCTTTATCAGCACCCTAAGTACTTTGGCCTTCAGGGGTCATGATGTGGTTGTAAATGTTGCCTTGCAGTTTTAATATTATACGTATATATGTTTTTGCTCAATGCTGCTGTTATGACTTATACAGAAAGTTTCATGATAGCTAACAAATGAAGGGTAAATATTCAACAGACTTGGAACATTCCACAAACTTTTATATTGGGGTAAAGGTAAAGGTAGTCCCCTGTGCAAGCATCGACTCATTACCGACCCATGGGGGGGACGTCGCATCATGGCATTTTCTTGCCAGACTTTTTTACAAGGTGGTTTGCCATTGCCTCCCCCAGTCATCTACACTTTACCCCCAGGAAACTGGATACTCATTTTACCGACCTCGGAAGGATGGAAGGCTGAGTCAGCCTTGAGCTGGTTATTTGACCCTGGCTTCCGCCAGGATCGAACTCAGGTTGTGAGCAGAGCTTGGGCTGCAGTACTGCCGCTTACCACTCCGCACCACGGGTTCAGGTATGCACTGAAATTCACAGTTCTAAGATGCACCTCCAAAATTCTAGGAGTGAATCTTTTTTTAAAAAAGAGGTTTTGGTAAGAAAAAGGACAAAATAAAAAAAAAATCACAAATCAGAATAGCAATCCAATTCCAAACCCAGAAAACAACTTCACAACTTCACAGCCAGGCTACAAGTGACAAATGACACAGATTGGACACTTGTCAGCTTCCCTCAAGTTTTGATGGGAAATGTAGGCAGCTTGGTGGAATGTTGGACAAGTGACAGTTGAAAAGTTCGTTGGACAGCAGTCGGAGAGCCAAGCTGTAAAACCAGGATGCCTACGTTTCCCATCAAAACTTGAGGGAAGCTGACAAGTGTCCAACCTGTGTCATTTGTCACTTGTAGCCTGGCCCATAGTCATATGAACAAAAATATATATTTTATAATATTTTATAATGGGTTAATATTATCCTAATATTTAATAAAGATCTGTCATTGCTGAATGAATGCCTGCTCCGAGCAGTGGGGTTTTTTTAACCATTGAGATGCTATTTTTCTACATGTGGTTTGTAGTTTATAGCACTGAAAGCACAGAAACATGTGCTTCTCCCACATACAGTGTTATAGTTTACTGAAAGGAGCAAGATTTTTTTTCCAAGAGGGGCAAGAATCAGAGCTCCCTTAGTCATATATCTGATGAATGATGCTCTGACTCTCGAAAACGTCTGCCTTATTGATTGATTGATTGATTGATTGATTGATTGATTGATTGATTGATTGATTGATTGATTGATTGATTGAGTGATTGAGTGATTGAGTGATTGATATTTGATTTATATTCCACCCTCTCCACATCAGCGGGCTCAGGGCAGATTACATCATAAACATTATAAAGAAGTTAACATTTCAACTTTAAAACCAATAGACAATAATATGTAATTTAAAATCTAAAATAAAACCTAAAAGGATATCACAAAGGGTCAGATGGTAGCTCTTTCATGATAGGGAGGGACGATCCCCTCTATTCAACCAGTGGGGGGCCCTGCCCAGTGTCAACCATACACCTGGCAGAACAGCTCTGTCTTACAAGCCTGGTGAAAGGATAGCAAGTCCTGCTGGGCCTTGGTCTCATCAGACAGAGCGTTCCACCAGGACCCAAAAGGCACCTTGAAATTGTACTTGGTCATTAAGATGCCTGAGTTTTGCTTTTCTGCTATAAAACAACTCTGCTACCTGTGTGAAACATAGCATGCATCACATCATATAATTATCCTGGCTACGTAGCTTGATTTTTTTTCTTGCTTGGATTTAAAAAAAAAATCAAGTTTAATGTTTCTAATTGCTTTCAAATCCTTGTATCCAAAATTGCCAGTGCCACTTTGGCAAATGCTGAAAGATTCTAAGGGTGGTTCCTGGGAAGGGTGGAATTTGGGGAGGATGTGACATCATTTCTGGGCGATGTTCTATGGGTCTACCCCAGTAAAGACTGTGGAGATTCCTAGAGCATCATTATGGAAACCATTTTCCATCCCTTTTTTCCTCCTGTTCCTTAATTTATTGAGGGTGGGAAATTAGGGCCCAAGGGCAAGGGTTTACCCAGCATGAGTGGGCAAATGACGAGCCTATTGTACCCTCTTCAAACACTGACAGATGGACAGTTAATGCATGACTCAGGATTTAGTTTTGAGAGGTAGCCGCTGGGGGTAGGGACAAAGCTTGGCTTGCATTTATGAAGTATGCAGCTGATCTCTCCTAAAAGAGTTCAGGGACCACCTTTGTCAGTCCTAAGTGTTTCCAGAGGCCACAAAGCAAATTAGAGAAGCAGAAAGCTATTGAAACACATGCTGGTTCAAATATCTGCTGCTTCCTGCTGATGTCTTGGGTTGCATCTGCTGTTTCTATCACTGCCTACTGTTACTTTTATGACCAGAGAGTCATTTTACAGGCTGCCTAATCTGCTGAAACCTGTCCAAGGTAATCCTTATTTACCAAAAAAAAAAAAATGGTTTCCTTGGAGAGAAGCGAGCTGGCAGTGATATTGCCACCATCTTCTTAAAATTAAAGTATCAGCAAACAGGTTTCTGTGCTTCAGATGCGTTATGAGAGGAGAAAGCAGGAAGCTAGAAAACTGTTTTTCTACATGTTGCTGCCAAAGTAGCACCTGAAGTTAACAACAATCACCACTGAATCCCCTCATGCTTTGAAGCGATAATATTGAAATGGCAAGTTGTGAAGTTTTCTGGAAATGAAATGTTGTCTATGCCAAAGCAAGACAGCCATTTGTGAGGCACCCACGGAGGTGTCCATATTGATTCAAGTACTTTATCAGCTTTGCATGCTTTAAAGCTCAGTGACAAAAATTCTATTTTTAAAAAAATAATGTGTTTTATCAATACCAAATATTATGAAATATCGATTCTCAGTATTGGTGCCATGTGCAGAATCCAGATGGACATTAAGTATATCCGTCCCACCACAGAACGGACCTTTGGACACCTACCATGAAGGGGGGTTCTCCTCTGAGGAATGGAGGACATCTTGGGAGTTTCCCACCATCCAATCAGGAAGGAAGGAATTTACATATTATCCTCCTTCCTGTTGTTACATGGGTCACCCTTCCTTTAGTTCGGTTGACTCCATGTAGCAGTACTCTATCTTTACTAAAATGGAATAAACAAGTCTAACACAGAAAGGAGAATACATCACAAGAAAAAACTTGTAGTAATAGCAAATAGCAGGAACAGACAAGAAATCAAGAAAGCAAGAACCTGGGAGGGCAAGATGTCCTCCATTCCTCAGACGAGAAGGACCCTTCACAGTAAGTGTCCAAAGATCCATTCTCCCTCTGAGGCGGAGGACATCTTGGGAGCTCCCAAAGCAGTTAATTTCTCTCAGGTGGTACAAGGTCTTCGTCTTGAATTACATGTTGCAACATTCACCTTCCAAAGGCAGCGTCCGCTGAATCATACCGGTCTAACTTCGCAAAGTAGCTGGTTTCAATCCCGAATCCAAACCATCTTGCAAGAAGGACAGGATCACATTCAAGGAAGGGTGAAGGGGTTCTACCTTCTTCGTTCTGGTCCATCTGAGAAATGCTTTCCAAGACGTGTTTTAGATTTTTATGGTTGATCCCTTCCTGGATGCCATCATGGTGGTCTGTGGCACAAGCAGGAAAGAGGTAGACAGAAATATGCCCTTGCATACGAAATTGAAGTGAACATTACACATATCATATTATGTATTTATTTATTTTTACACATATCTGCCTAGATGCAGCAAAAGAAGTGCCATGCAAGTTGGACAGAGAAAGCGGTTTCAGCAATTTAAGGTCGAATTTGTTTACTATTGAATCCTTTGCTGAGCACTCTAGGAAATGGGCGTTCGTAGCAATCTGTGTGCTAACCTATTGAACCAGGTTTTTAACTTTGAGGTTTTAGATCTAACATTAAGTGACCACTGTCCCCTGAGACTGTCTCTTACCGCTAATGTTAATGTACCAGTACGAGCACTAGACCTTGCTGAGAGCATGACTCCCAATCTCAGGAGACTTAAATGGTCCGGAAAACGACATTGCACTATATCCCATACCTTGTCATCCTTGGAACTGAGCAGGCTGAGATCATCTCTTTTACAAAACACCTCCGATGGGATTAAAACTTTTGATGAAATCAATTCCCAGCTTAAACCCGTTGGCCTATGAAGCCAATACTACACGCTCAAAGCGGTTGGTTTTACCATGAATGTAGAGCGCTTAAGAAAGAACTCCTCCACACTATGAGACAGGCCAGGCACAATAGGGACAGGCCTCTGATTGGTAGTCTAATAAAGCTTAGATCTCAGTATAAAGCACTAATTAAACATAAGATGCTAGAACATGCTAAATTCCAACGGAGCGAGTTAGATCGCTCAGTATCTGAAAGAAATTACTCACAATTCTGGGACTTAATCGCATTCAAAAAAAGCCCCCGTCACTGCCACATTGATGCGTTCATACCAGGCCATGTCTGGTCTTCTTAATTTAATAAAATCTTTGGCCCTCAAGATCCCCCGCTGGAGGGAACTAGGAACTGCCAACAGGTTGTACATCTGGATCCTATGGATCTGCCAGAATGGGCACTAGTTTCTGAAGCTGAAATTAGAGGACTAATTGCCTCATTACTCACCGGTAAATCCGGGGGGGGGGTATGCTACCACCTGAATTGTAGACAGCCTTTCCAGACTGGTGGACCCCAGTATTGGCTAGAGTGTTGACTCAAAATAATGGTTCAGGCCTAATCCCCCATGGATGGAAAATGAGCATTGTAGTACCTATACACAAAAAAGGGGACAAATCTGACCCACAAAACTATAGACCAATAAGTCTCCTCAATATAGCAGCAAAACTGTATAGCAAATATCTGCTGGTGAAATTGGAAGATTGGGTGGCCACAGAAAAAATAATTCATCCCACAAAAGCAGGATTCTGGAATGGTCATGGAACTATAGACCACTGTCAAATGTTATACCAACTGGCTTACTCCAGTATAAATGGGCCAACAAAGGCACCTTGTGTAGCATCGAAGCTCACCAAACTAAACATCGACAAGCGGCTGCTGTTTCTGCTCTGTGAGTTGCACAAAGATACCTCCGCTCAAACTGTTGATATCTAAGTGTCAAAAGCCAGTGTGCAGAGGCTTTAGATCAGAACGATCAGTATGACAGGTAGACACATCAGGTGACATAGAGTCAGATGGTTAACTTAAGAGTCAGGAGACCATGAAGTGAATGACTCAGCTAAACTCATGCATGTATCTGATTGGGTGTCTACATGTATATATAGCTACCATGTACAGTATGGTTGGGGCTTCTTGCAAGTCCAGGTGTAGGCGAAGCACTTTGTCTCTCTGGACTGTAAACTTGTATATATTGCTCTTTATCCACCTATAAATAAATTGTATTATACACCTTTGCTAAACTAACAAGGTGTGGACTCTTTGTGGATCCTCCTTAAGCTGGTGCAGTCACGCTCAATACACACCATCCAACACAAACTTGCACTATTCATAGTGCATCGAACACTTACTAGGTTTGGATCCAATAAAACAGCAGTTCTCCAGACACCTGTTTCTCCTGATCCTGTCAACGAACAGAAGCACCTGTGGAAATTTCGATTTGTTGCATATATTTGATCATTCCCCTTTCATTTTTTGGAAGCTGGGAAGAGAATAATGGAAAATCACTTTAATTTGTCCCATTAACCTGAATGAAAACCCAACTGGAAAATTGAGAGTGATTGTCAAGTTCATAATATCTAATACAATAGAAGCAAATTAGAGTTATCTGCAGTGGCAGACGTAGCGGCAGATTGCTTTATAAATCATCATATCACTGACAGTCAATTACATTCAAAACTTTTCAAGCATGAGGCTGTGGTGGTATTTATCTACCAACAAATTTGTCCAAACCAGGAAATACAGTAAGTTTGGTGCTCGAAGAATGTTTCTTTTGGAAATATTTAGAATCCATATTTGATCACTATTTATCTGGTATTTTGAGGGAAACATTTTAATGCCAGACATCTTAAGAATGGATTTTTTTTCAGTAGAAAGGCAACAAGCCCCATAACTTTATAATTAATAAATGATAAAATCCTCAGTTCTTTCACATTTTTTATAAATATGATTCCACATAGACAGAGAGGAAAAAATCAAACAATTTTTTCCCTGGGGGTCAGTCTTTAAGAAACTGAGCAGTGTACAGAATGGAAAGCGCCAATAAACCTAGGACTAGAGATGGGCACGAACAGCAATACAAACACAAAAAAGCCACGAACAGCCCAATCTGCTTTTCGTGAACAAGCTGTTCTTGAGGCCCCATTCTAAACAAACAGGTGGTCGTTGCAAGCCTCCTTCGTTGCTGTTCGTTGCTGTAAATCAAGCACCTGCAATCAGTTCCCTTGGCAACCGGAGGCAGGGATTGTCTGAACTCTGTCTGAACTCCTGCTGTTGCCCTGGAAACCCCAATCTAAGCCCAATTTAGCTTGATAGGCAGGTCTTCCTTTCCAGTGTAGAGCTCCAAATTTATTACAACAAGGGAGCAAAGAGCAGGGGGGAGGGGGGCTCCCAGCGCTGGTTTAGTTTGCTGACAGCGGAGAGGGAGAGACAGCTGCTGTTGGCATTTTGATAGAGAGAGTACATTGGAGCTTGAATTTTCTTTGTGTGGTGGGATAGGGATCCACTCCTTCAAGTTCCAGGGCTGTTGCCAGTCTCAGGGCCAAGCTATTATTTATTATTGGTACCTTTCCTGCTGCCTGCTCAGGTCAGGTTTCTGGGAGTGGTGCAGTAGGGATCTTGACTTGGATGATGGCTGGAGGTGAGCCTGTTGGCCCTTACAAACAGCCAACCATGAACATGTTCATGAACAGGGCCATGTTCATGGTTGTCCCTGTTCATGGATGACAGCGAACAACAAACATCACATTCAGGTTTTTTTTCTGTTCGTGCCCATCTCTACCCAGGACACATAAAGACAGAAGTTCAGTATAACTGGGATATGGGTTCATTTTTTGTCCAGAGAATCAAAGAAAAGTCATGCCCAACCAATTCCCTCATCAAAAGTTCCCTCAACCATGATGGGATATTACTAAAGAACAGGAAGTCAAAAGTGGAATACAGGGCAAAGGAGCATAGTATGGCCCCAAAAGGAACTGGAATTGGTGTGATTTATAATTAATCTGATGTCAGAGAGGAACAGTGAGGTATTCATGATGGCAGATGGCACCTAATTGCTCAGAATGGTGGAAAACCATACATTCCAACTGACTCTTCCTCAGACTGTTCAGATGATAGACAACCTCCATTTCATACTATTTAGTAAGAATCATAATAATGATAATATCTGCTCTTATGTACCACTCTTCTAGACAGATTAGTGCCCCACCCAGAGCAGTGGACAAGTTAGTGTCATTATTGTCCCCACAATACAGGTGGGGTGCTGGGTTGAGAGGAGTGGCTTGCCAAAGGCCACCTGGTGACCTCATGGCAGTAGTGGGATTCTAACCAGCAGAGTGCTGATTCACAACCAAATGACTTAACCACTGTGCTACAGCAGCTCTGTCACAGTAACTGTTGCTTCCCTTAGCTTCCTCTGTTTATGTGGAATAGTCCAAGATAGTTGTAATTGAGGATACCCCCTGGGGCATGGAGATCTCCTGTAATTACAGTTCATCTCCTGAGTCCTGACCACCAAGAGCAGTTTCCCTGGAGAAAATGGCTGCTTTGGAGGGTGGGCTCCATGGCATTATACCTGGCTGAGGTCCTTTCCCTTCCCAGGGTCCACCTCCAAATCCCCATGGATTTCCCAACCCATAGTTGGTAACTTCACCCCAATCAAGGGGTTGCATCCAAACAGATTTTCCACTTATATGTGTAAGGGTTTCATTTGACCACATGAAGTCGTCAGACCTGCTTGGATCAAAGTCATGGGAAATGGAGGGTAATTTGGCAAGCTTGATCAAAAAAGCTGGTTGGCTTCTACTTACGATTCAGGAAATTTATTTTCACTGTAAGTGCACCTAACAGCCAGCTATGAAACCATTGTGTGTAACCTAGTAATCTGATCATGTAGCATTGGGGCATAAAGCTTCATAATTAATTTTAGCTGGATTGTGAGTTTGGGATTTGCAGCTTGCTATTTGCTCCAATTCCTTTGGGAAGGTGTGGACTTTTTTGTCAGCGATAGAAATAATATATGTTTTACACTATCCAGTTGTTAATGGTACAAGGCTTTTAAATATACAGAGGGAACTCTGGGCTTGAAACAGAAGTCCCCTCTGTGACAAAGAAGTAGCTAAAAGATGCTTATTAAACCGTAACTCACTCCAATCACTCCATGTTCGTTTAGGAACATGAAAGCGACCGTTTACATGTTAAGTTCTAAAAAGAATGAAAGATTCCATGCAATTAGCTCCATAGGCCTAGAGGGGCTTTGAACTAGGGTAGTGAGAAATGTTGCTAGTGTTGTCAAAACTCTTATTTAATTCCCTTGCAGTTATTCCAACAATTTGAGTTGAGCACTGAGTTCTTGCCTATGGTGGAGTAAAGGCCCATTAAAGCTCTGAGTGTTTCTAACGTAGCCCTCTGGAGTGTAACTGAAAGGATTTTGAGGAGGAACGTTACCAAATTTCACAATTTGTTTAGATTTTAAAGTCCTTGTTTCTGCCATGCTTTATCCCTGCTAAGAACAAACCTCTCATTATCTCCCCCACCCCCAATTCAATACAAACAGTAGCATTTTTATATCGATTGCATGCAAATAACATGAAAACAGTATAAAACCATAAATACAATTTTTAAATGATTTCACTGGGAACAGCAGAACTGCACATATGTGAAACAAAAAAGCTTGATTTGAGCCCAGGAGCACCTTAAAGATCAACAAGATATGCAGGGTATAAACATTCGAGAGTCTGGAAGAGAGAGAACTTTGACTCTGGAAAGCTTATATCCAGGAAAACTTGTTGGTCTTTTAGGTGCTACTGGACTATCTTGCTCTTCTACTGCAGACCAACGCAGCTACCCACCAGAAACAAAACAGCTTGTGACAGCATAATATTCATTCGTTCGTTCGTTCATTCGTTCATTCATTCATTTATTTATTTATAGTCCACCTTTCTCACTGAGACTCAAGGCAGATTACATAGTGTGAGATCAGTACAATCAGTAGCAAGGACAAGGGTAGGCATTTCCATACAGTGTCAAAGACATTTCCATAAAACAATGTCATAGGGTAGATGAATCGAAGTTTACAGAGACATAGCACTAGCAAGGATCCAATACAAGGTTGAAGGATTGCTGAAACAGAACATAATTCTAGCATTGACATTAGACAACATGAAGCACAAGCAGTATATATGAGTACATATACAAAGCAACAGATAATATGTAAATCAACATAATGGTGGAGCCCGTGGTTCCCAACTCATTGGCGAAACATCCAAGACCCCCTTCCTACAATACCGATGTTGATGACATTGATGATGTTGATGATGATGTTGATGATTATGATATTAATGAAACTGATGATGTTGATGATGATATTGATGAAATTGATGATGGTGGCGATGACAATAATAGTAGTGAAGGTGGTGGTGGTGGTGGTTAAAGGAAGGCAGGCATATTCATACATCCCTAGTTTTGATGACAGATTTTTCATGATAAAATTTACAGATATTGGGATAATTCTTGTGCCAGTGCCAAGTGCGCACCGAACAGAAATATTTATTGGGAGACTGAGGACTTAACCAGAGAAGGCACTGGGGATTTCACATCAGGAGTACCCATTGGAGTGCCGAGCATTTTTAGAACCTCGATTGTCAGTGTACTTGGAGATCTGATTTGGATCAGCACTGTGGTGCAGGGATGGGTTAAACCTTCCCTTCCATACAATTTTTCTGGTTTGAAATGCCCCCCAATTTGAAGCTATTTGTACAGTTGAGGAAAACATTCCAAGATGTTTCCTCAGTAGGGAAGACAACTGCTCTCTGGAAGTGTCTGCTGTCATTGGGCAAATCTTAAGGTGGTAATAAAATGTCATGTTTTCTGGGTGGAGCAAATTGCCACATGACCCCTTCAGCAATCTGAGAAATTCCCAGTCAAATTGGCAGCCATGATTTCTTCAGTGTTTGCCTTGAACTTTGGTGACGAGTGTATTAAAAGGGGGATTGGCCTCTGCCCTTGAGGCCAAGCCCCTGCAACTCTACCAGCACCTCGGGGCCACTTTGTTCAGACCCTTCCTTAGTAATGGGCATTAGCCCACCAATTGTTTTTTCTTGCACTGCCACCATATGGTGGGATGAGAATCAGCCAATGTCTGTTGTCAGTGCCTCTGAGTTCGGTGGCCCCTGAAGGCCACGGGGGCTGCTCAGGGTCATTTTCACTTCCCAGTCTGCTCCTGTGTATGTATGTACTGCCACATTAATACACTCTCTGTGTTTTAGCCCAATCTGTTACATTTGGCTTTATATGCATTTACTTTTCTGTTTCATCTATAACTTAAAGATTTCTCCCTCCAGTTCCATCTGGTTCACATTCATCTTGCTTCTCCCATCCTTGTTTTCTACACTTTAGAGATGTGAGGTCATCTTCCTACCAGTTGCCAGCAAACGTTGCAAAGCCAAGGTTCCCATTGGACTTGAACTCAACTTGCAAAGCTTCAAAATAACAATCATAGAATAGAATACCAAACCATGTCCAGTTATTAGATGCTTTGCCCTCTGGGAAGGATAGCACTGCAGATTTATGCTAGGCATATAGTTGGGTGGTCAATGGCTAATAAAGATTATTTTTTTTTAAAAATGCTACAAAATGGTTCTTCCAGCAGCTTAAAAATTACAGAGCAAACACTGACTTTTTTAAAAAAAATCCTTGCACAGCCTTTGTAGCTGAAAAATAGCCAACCAAGGAAAATACTCTTTGGCTTGACAGTTACAAATCAATGGTACGTGGAACTCGAGAGTAATAGTTATAGGAAGAAAGATCCACCAATGACATTTTTGGCCTCTTGTGTTCTAATTATGCTGCTACAGGGGCGGCCCAAGAAAATGATTTTCTTTGTAGCATTGCAAAGGGAAGCCAGCAATGTCGTTTCTTCATCTGCAGACCATTTGGGAACATGACAGTTAATGTTTTTGAGAAGATTTGCATATTTCCAATCATCTGCCTCTAGCAGGTATGGGGGAAAGTTTTCAGTTGCCAGTTTTGACAGTTGCAAAATCTGGCAGCTGCTAGTAATGGGAAAGGAAAGCAAAACAAGAGGTAGAAGGAAAGGGGGATCAGAAAGAAAAACCCTCTACGCTCCGATTGATATTTGGGTAGCACTGTAATAACATCTGCTCTCACCACTCTCGGTAAATATATGCATCGATACCAAGAATGGCAGGAAGCAGTTACCACGGATTCCAGCAGGTCAGAGAAACCAGTCGTTTTAAAGCAAAATTTATGACTTCTCAACCCATGGAACACACTTTAAAATTGCATCTGGATCTGCTGAAAATCAAAGTGAGATATCACAAACTTGGGTTTCTGATAGAAATGGGGGGAAACATCTGTAGGTGTTGACAAAACTGTAGCCTCTTGGGAAAGAGCTATTGTTCAGGAATGATTTTTCTTTTTTCCGGTAAAGCTCACAAGGGTTCACAGACTGAAGGCCCTTCTCATGTGACAACGGCAATGTGCAATGTTAGGGTTTCTTTCATTATTTAAAGGGTTTTTTTGGTTGCATTTGCTTTCCCTGAGTTTTGCTATTTTATAGAAAGACCGAAGATTATCTTTGTGTTGTATTTCATCTGCTTTTAAAAACCTGTTATTATTACCTGGGTATTACCTGAATAATCATTGCAACAACTTTGCAAGGTAGGTTGTTATTGTTGTCTCTCTGCTGCCACTGAGGAAGCTGAGGTTGAAGGAAGCCTCCCAAGCGATTTTGTGACTGAGGGCCAAGCTACACATGATGAATGACACTTGAATAACAAGTGTATTTCTCCCTGTTCACTTGCCCTCCACTCAATCCACTTGCCGTTCAAGTGTCATTCGTCATGTGTAGCTTGGCCCTGAGGCAAGGTCTGAACCAACGATATTTAGACTCTGTTTGAATTCTTTGTTATTCAGTTCAATCCAATCTTTATTAAAATGGTCCTAGACCAGCATAAAATGTAACAGCGTTCTTATTCTCAAGAGATCAAAAGTAAAACAAAAAAAATTAGCTCCCACATTAATAAAAACATTACACAAAAGGAGGTCTGTCTGGTCTCTACCAGATCCAGGGCCTTTTTGGTCCTGGCTTCAACCTGGTGGAACTCTGTCTGAGGAGACTAGGGCCCGGCAGGGTTTGTTATCTTTCCGCTGGGCCTGCAAGACGGAGATGTTCCACCGGGCATTTGGTGGGGGCTAGGCTGTCCTCTTGCCGGCCATACCACTGAAGACCGTCCACCACCCATGCAGGAGCTCATAAAATGTGACACAGGTCATTATGAAAGAGCTAAGCCCTGCGTCTAAAATGCTGAATTTTAATATTTATTCCCGTCATTTGAGAAATTTTATTCCATATGGAATAATGTTTTACATGTTTATCTGTAATGTTTTTATTGTTTTAAACTGTATGTTATAAATTGTATGTTGTTATACCACCCTGAGCCCATCTGATGGGGAGGGCGGACTAGAATTAATAGTAATAAATAAAATAAATAAAATTAAAATACAGTAAAAGCATTTCATCACATATTTTTATATCTTCCTTAACTAATAGATTTTGTAAGCTGCCACAAAAAACTTCATGTGTCATGCTGTGAACTTTGGGTTTTCATCTATTAACAGCATTCTGGTATACTCAGGGCCAAGCTACACATGACGAATGACACTTGAACAGCAAGTGTATTTCTCCCTGTTCACTTGCCCTCCACTCAATCCACTTGCCGTTCAAGTGTCATTCGTCATGTGTAGCTTGGCCCTCAGATTCTGAGTGGGCAGGTTGTCGATTGATTAGAGGGTGAACAAACTTAATGTGATTTTTTTGATAATAGGGGCAATGTAATAAAAACATGTTTTATAGTTTCAATTTCTGTTATCGTTACTCAGTTAAAGATGATATACATGAGGATATCATCAAACAATTTTGCCAGAAATTATTTGCATTTAGGTTATTCACATCCCCCTTCCCCCTGAAGGGGTTAGGCAGAGGTGGGGCTTTTTCCGTGGTGACACCATGACTTTGGAATGCCCATCACTGAGGGCCAGGCTACAAGTGACGAATGACACTTGAACAGCAAGTGGATCGAGTGGAGAGCAAGCGGAGGGCAAGTGAACAGGGAGGAATACACTTGCCGTTCAAGTGTCATTCGTCACTTGTAGTTTGGCCCCTAGAGACTGAGGGCCAAGCTACACATGACAAATGACACTTGAACGGCAAGTGTATTTCTCCCTGTTCACTTGCCCTCCACTGAATCCACTTGCCATTCAAGTGTCATTCGTCACTTGTAGCTTGGCCCTCAGGCGAACACTAACTGTACTACCCTTTAGGTAGGCTCCAATACACCTCTTCATCTGCATCATAATACATATCTGCTATCCAGGACTTGAGGCTCATGATGGTGAAAAGTGGCCTAGTGTGGCATGAAGTGGCTAACTAGCTCCCTAAAACACTTTCTGGAACAAAAGAGTCTTGATTTGCTTTGAAAGCCTAAGAAAGTACAAAGAAAAGATTGTTAAATAAAAACCCTGTATGGTAATGTTTTGGCATATCCTCCTGAGTAGACATGAGCATGGAGCCCAGTTAATATTTTCTCACTCCATCAGTCTGTGTGATATGCTACATGTGGCCTTTTGGATCACTATTAAGTCGGGATCCCTGACCTTTTTCAGCCTGTGTGGAATTCTGATACAGGATTGGAGGGCAGAATCACCAAAAGGCTGCTGGAGTCCGATCACAAAAAAGGCTGCCACAGGAGGTGAAACAGATAAAAATGGCTGCCCCGGGAGACACTAAATGGCAGTGAGTAAAGTTACATATAACTCCAATAGTAACTCTTCAATGTTTCAGGCAGAAGATCTGTTTAATGGGATAGTTCGTAAAAGGAACATACTGCTTAAAAATATTTTCTTGCATACACACAGTTTACCTTCTCATATATAGTGAACATTCTTGTGCTGTGGTGATAGTTGCTGCCAAAACAACTATTTCAAAAAATCTGCACAGCCAATCAGATCTCCAATAGCCAATCAGAAGCCCCGCTGGGCAAAAAACCCACTCGGCCCCACCCACTTTCTAAAAATACATGGTGGGCCACACGAAGGGTGTCATTAGGTGCCATGGAGCCCCTGGGCACCATGTTGTGGACCGCTGTTTTAAGTCGACAAGTTTGCTTGCCTAGATTAGTGCATATTTTGGTCAGCTAAGTATTTCTGTTATGTCCTACTACTAGGGTTGCCAGGTTCCTTGGAGCCCAAACCGGGGGTTCGCCAGGTCCCTTTACTCCCCTGGCGGGAGATCGGGAGCCTGGAACTCACGTTGCCGCTCAGGGTGCTTTTTTTTTTACGTGCATGCATAGTTCTCAGCTTGTGCGATGACATCTCTTCCAGACGTGATGTCATTGTGCGGGGGTCAAAGGCTGGCTGGGAGCACTCCCACACTCGCCAAGGGCTGGATCAGGCCCTGTGAGGCACGATTCTTCCGAAAATGGGCCCACTGTGGGTGCAGGAGAGCGCGGTATGGCTTGGGGCATGCAGCGCGGTTCGGGGGGTGCACACTGCCACTCGGAGGGATCCACTGCCGCTTGGAAGGGCATGCTGCCACTCGGGAGGAGCACACCCCGGGAGAACATGCCCCCCATCAGCCAAGTAAGTGGGCACAGGGGGCGGAAGGGTGGTAGCAGGGGATTCCCCGTCCCTGGCGGGGGAATGGTAACCCTACCTACTACTCTAGATATCTATCACCTTTTAACGCCACTGTAAAATTTTGAAAAACAGGCCCAGTTAACACGTCTGGGCAGTACCGCATCTGGTGTGGACTCACATGTATATTCATGCATAGAAAACACAGTAGGCAAAAGCTAAACTAGAATGCTTCTCTCTAACATGTTACTTTTCAGTTTTAGTAGCTTGTGGGGGGAGCATTGCCTCAAGAGAATTGAACAGCTCCATTTTACTATCTGGTTGAAGTTTTTAAGAGATGGAAGGCTGGTGAGAAGCACCATAAAGGATCAACATTCAGTATCACTTAATGGTGCAGTTATATATGTTACGCCAATGAATACTTCTCAGTTCTCATTTCCTAAAGTAAGTACATAAACAGAGGACAGTCAGCAATGGCAATGGTTTAAGAACACCAGTTGGAAATGACTCACCATTTTATGTCTGAAGAGTGAGGGATAGAAACGTTTTCAACAAATACTATAACGGGGGGCAGGTTCTTTCTTACACTTCTTTCTCATCACAGAACTCTGCTCCTTATAGCTTTCAATCCAAGAATTTGGGCAAGGAAATTCATAAAAATATCTGTGCAGGAATAAGTGTTCCCCTCAGTACCCCCGAATTTGATATACCAGATTTGCTCTGATGTCAATGATGATCCATTTTGATCATCAATGATCCATTTTGTTGGGATATCAGAAGTGTTCTCTCTTGTAAGACCCAGAAATTGGAGTATACTTGATTATAGCATGGGTGTGTTGTATTACTGAGAAAAACTTGAAAATTAAGTATTCTTATGCACTAGGGGGCAAAAAACTGCATTTTTAGTACTAGTCCCTGGTGAGATCATTAAAAAAAACACTTTTCCATCAGAAGAGCGGGAAGGAAAAATCCCTGTTGGCCATTTGCATACTCTGTTGAAAGTTGGAAGTTGTGTTTGGCAATTTTGCCTTTTTTGGGTTGTTGTCTTCCCCCCAGCATTGGGAGGTAACGCCATCAACATAATAAATAGCCTGTCAACACATTTACTGGACCAGAGCCGTCTTGGAATAATCACTGAATTTTCATCAAGACTGCAGTGATTAGATTTTCTGATTATCATAATCAAATAACTAATTAACTATCATGTTTCAGAAAAGGCACAAGATTATAACGGGTTTGGGAAGGGCTCGATTTTCTCCGAAATGATGGCTGCTTCTGATTTTTCCACTTCTGGTGTTCTTGTGGCGGAAAAACAAGCCATAAATCTTTGGGCTCTTAATGTTGGCTTTCCAGCTTCCAGTGTTACGCAGATGTGTACAGCAGCCTTTCGGCAGGTGTGCAACAAGTCAAAGCCAGATAATGAAATGGCACTACTCTAGTATTTGCTGTACAGTAAATACAGTATAGCTTTGCTGCTAATTTATAGAATAGTTCCCGCGTTTTCCTGAAAGGTGATGTCCCTTAGAAAGGTAATGCACAGAAGAGTTCCCCCCCCCTTAAATTACTGTGAACTGTAACTTGTATACAAAGTTAAGATGGCTCCATCTGTTTCATAATGACATGTGGTGGTGGTGGGGGAACCTTAGGGCCAAGCTACACATGACGAATGACACTTGAATGGCAAGTGTATTTCTCCCTGTTCACTTGCCCTCCACTCAATCCACTTGCCGTTCAAGTGTCATTCGTCATGTGCAGCTTGGCCCTCAGTCTTCCTTTTAGGTCAATAGAGTAGTTTTTGTTTGTTTCACATCTCACTGTTCGGACGTTTTTGTTTGCCTTCACATTTTCTGGATTGCTTCATTTGGGGAGGAATATATGCCCACCAATTTGCTTAAGAGTTCAGTGTATACAAAATCCTGCAAAAAATAAATAAATCTAGAACTATGCTTCTAATAGCTTGTAAGAAATACTGGGCTCTTTCTGGGTGGAATAAACTCTTCCACCACTGGAAGTCTTCTTGACAGTGGGCCGAGCTACAAGTGATGAATGACACTTGAACGGCAAGTGAACAGACTTGCACGCATTCCTCCCTGTTCACTTGCGCTCCACTCAATCACATAGGGCCAAGCTACAAGTGATGAATGACACTTGTACGGCAAGTGAACAGACTCGCATGCATTCCTCCCTGTTCACTTGCGCTCCACTTGCACTCCATTCGAACACTATGGGCCAAGCTACAAGTGACAAATGATGCAAGTCTATTCACTTGCTGTTCAAGTGTCATTCGTCACTTGTAGCTTGGCCCATAGAGTCCTCTTGCTAGCGTAAGAGATCTGAAAGGGGTTCCATCCCATTTTACCTGAGGAATCTGGTAGCTTGGCTGGAGAAGGCAGATATCTATGGGGAGGTTACCCATTGCTATGACAACCCCTTGCTTCCTTATTATGTGTTTGTAGTTTCTGGTTTCTTTCACACTTTTCCTCCAAGCCACTTGTTGTGTCTTGATTCTGTAAGAGTATTATTTATTGTACTTCGGGTGTTTGCACCTCTTCAGCCAGTGCATGCATTCAGTTCCAACATTTCACTGTGTTTCCTTCCTCTAGTCCCTCAAATGCTTTGTGGAATCCAGCTGCATATTCATCTTGCTTCTTTTCATGGATTGATCTTGGTACCTTTGGATACATCACTTTTAAGCTTGTTTCTTTTGATACTGCCTTTATGCTTGTTTTAAGAAGCTTGTTTTGAGGACTGTTTCTGAATTATGGATTCGCCGTATGTCCAGAGACTGGAAAAGCAGTTGGCATTCCAGTTTTTACCCTCCAAACCCTTTATATCTTGACTGTTTTGCTGATGACTTTTAATTAGGGCAGGTTGGCTCCAAGCTGTTTGTGCCATTGGCCAGGAATTGGATTAAAAGAGCTACTGTGGGGATATTTTTATTTACGATGGCTTGGATCCTTCTGTCTGTTTTCGATGACAGAAGGGCACTTACTTTGGCAGAAAAGGGTGTTGATTTCCACTTATTTCTCACCTCAAATTACAGAGTCTTACTCTGCCTGTGTGCTAAGGCTTTTCTGACCCCAAGGGACAGAGTCCTGGAAGGCTCAGTGGGTTGAAGAAGGTGGGGATGTTCAATCCTTTGTTTTTATTCTGCGTCCTGGCCAAAATCTCCTCTCATAGCAACTCAGAGGAACTAAATTCTAATAGAAACGACTAAATTCAGTACAAAATGTTCCTGTGAGTGGAAAGTCTCAACTGAACTGGATCCAGGAATGGTGGAATTATGCCTGGCTGATAACCCCTTCCCTCTCACGCCCTCATCAAAGGCAGTTGGAATGCGGAGGAAAGAGAACTTGTAGCCGGATTTAGGTATGATGGATGGATCCTGGAGTCCTTCAAAAAGGTTTCTTCTAGGCCGTGAAGGGCTTTAAATGTTATAATCAGCATCCTGAACTGAGCTTTGAAACAAAGTGGTAGTCAATGTAGCTGTCTTAAAATAGACAAAATGTGTCTCTCTCAGTTAGCCCCTGACATTTGGGTTGCCCTATTCTGAATAAGTTGAAGTTTCAGTGTTGTCTTCATGGGTAGCCTCAAGTAAAGCATATTGTAATAGTCAGGAACCCAGGAAAACTTCCAAATAAATAAAATAGGCTAGGCAGGGTGTGTGTTTGGGACTTGGTCTGCACCAGAGATGGGCACGAACCAAAATATGAACCAAGGTTCATCACGAACCAGGCTGATTTTTGGTTCGCGAATCGGTGGTTCGTCTGAGCTCATTTCTGATGAATTGTGACAAACCACTATGATTTTTAGAGTGGCTCACTTAGTTTATTTTTCAGTTCATCACTGCAGATAGCCTGGCACCGATCAATCTGTTACCTAGGCAATGGGGGGATGGGCTTTCTACAGATCTTCTGCAGCCCCAGAAGTGACATACGTATGAACCAAATGAATGGTTCACGAACTAGGCAAGTTCATGGCAGTTTGTGGTTTGTGAAACGCAACAAACCACAAACTGCAACAAACTACGATTTTCACGGTTTGTGCCCATCTCTAGTCTGTGCTAGTAAAGACATGTGTCTTTGGTGGGCAATTTGAAATATTCTAAATTGAATCTACCTGAAGCAAAAACATTTCAATAGGAAATGATTATGTAAGGGATGTTCTATGGCAAAACTCTGTGGTTTAACCATAGAGTTTTGCCCAGATGTTAGAGTGTCCTCAGCAACATGCTGCTATCACTTTGGGGTGCATGGGTCAGCATGTCAGAATGTTATCTATTGCCTTCCCCTTTTCCTGTCATTTTTATTCCACCACCAAGTTGAGTGGCGGTAGGAAATGCCCACTGGCAACAGGGGATCCCTTGCCACCGGGAGGAACCTGGCAGCCCTACTAAAACAGCAAGCTTCTTTTTGGCTAAAGGAACACTGATTAATCATGGAGAGGTCTTGACTGGGCAGGAGTGCTGGGCCTTTCCCAGAGACAGCCTTATTATACTTCAGTTAGCAGGGCTAAGGTCAGTGCAATCCTAGTAGTTCTGTTTTTGTTAAGCAAATGAACAGAAACGCCATATCTTAGCCTATTGTGATATGCAGAGATGAGCTGGTTTCATCGTGAAGATGGCAGGGCTGGATGGGAGATGAGTATGAATCAAAATGGTCCCAAACAATTAAAACTGTGAGCCACATGGAATGTCAAAGTCTGTGCTTACCTCTTACAATACAATTATTTAAAGTTTAGCATGTTTAACTATAGTGGGATTCTGTGCAGGGGTAAGGGATGCCAGATCCCCTTACCAGCAGGAGGGCAGGGGACCAGGGGCTTACCTCCTCAGTGTTCCTGTGAAGTTCCTGTTCCAGGAAGTGATGTCATCGGGCAAGCAAAGGAGCATGCACGTGCATCTCAGCAGGCCTATTTGGACCCCAAACAGCCCAAGTTGGCCTGTTTGGAGCTCAAATCAGCCCCCTGCGAAGTATAGGCATGCTCTCAGGGGCAACATGAGGATGTCACTCTCAGAGGTGATGTCATTGTGCTGCCCTGGAAACACATCCGGGGAGGTGTTCTCCTGCCTTTCCTCCCCCACTGGCCAGGTTAGTAGAAGTGTGTGGGGGGGGCAGAGACTGGGAGCAGGGGATTTCCCGCCCCCAGCAAGGAATGACATCTCTAGCATGGGTAGATACTCATATATAATCCAGATATTTGACTTCTTTCAATGTTGGGACCTTTTAGGGTGTTGCTTACACATACACAAAACTGTCCTCTCTTTGAAGGCTAGAAGCATTTTTTAAAAAGAACTCAAAAATTCTTAGAAATCCCCACCCTGAACCATAGACCAGATATGCAGAGATGTGGCATTGGAGTTACTAACATTGGCGAAAATCACTTTGTAGGGGAAAACTTGAAGCAATTTCTTTCCCTTTGAAAGTGAACTAAATTTCATACCTTTGTAACCTGGGATTTCAAGGATATGCTCTGAAGTAGTTTTACAGGGTTTTTTAGTCTACCAACACAGAAAGAAGTTTGAAATGTTTTTTTCCCCCTTAGTTACAACCAGATCCATTGGTGTGTTATCAAACATTCCCTTGCAAAGTTACTTCATTTATCTTTGTAAGATCCGATTATTTCAGTAGTTTCGAAAAAAACTAGTGCCCCTACGTGTATGCAGGATGCGCTGTATCTCAAGAGATGCAGAGCTTTTAAAAAGGGATTATATTCAAAGACCTTCTAAGCATCGTGGGTTACTTACAGCCAAAAGTAGTCTCGATATGATGCTAGATAAGGATCTCGCATCAAAGACTGTCCTGGCTTGTTCCCCTTGCGGTCTTACCACAAGAGTTATTGAACTCCTGTCTACAAAAGAGCTGGTGAAGAAGGCCCGAGTAAGTCTTGGTTCTCTATATTTGTAATTCAGACACAAATACCAGAAATATAAAGGGCTTTGTTGAAGCCATTAGCGCTCTTTTGCAAAACATCTGGTTATATGAGTGGACCTTTAATTGTGAGGGGAAACTTTCAATCCACCTTCATATGTACAAAGCCCAGGACCTCTGGCTTTCATAGGATTTTGAAGAGCATGAATAAATAACTTTAAGCTGAGGTTTTGCTTAGAATTATACCCCCCTTTCTACTAGGTACAATTACATCTCCACAATTTAACAAGAGTCTAATAATGCCCTTGGAATTATTCACAGAGCTGAGGGAAAATGGTCTTTTTAAAAAGGGGAATATTTAAGAATAGCAATCACTAATACTTCTGAATTCTTTTATACTCTGGCCCTCCCTCTGATGAACTGGTCTACTTATTTATTTAAAACATTTTTATACTGCCTCTGTACCCTCACTCACGGCAATTCTCAAGACACACATTTTATGTTAAAAAAAATCAACATAGATTTTTTGGAAATACGACGAAGCTTCAAAAGTTGCAGATTTAGCATCTGTTAAGTTTGGTGTAGTGGCTAAGAGCATGGGACTCCATCTGGAGAGCCGGGTTTGATTCCCCACTCCTCTACTTGAAGCCAGCTGGGTGACCTGGGGTCAGTCACAGCTCTCTCCGAGCTCTCTCAGCCCCACCCACCTCACAGGGTGTTTTGTTGTGGGGATAATAATGACATACTTTGTAAACCACTCTGAGTGGGTTTTAAGTCATCCTGAAGGGTGGTATATAAATTGAATGTTGTCATTGTCATTGTCATTGTCGTGGTTGTGGTTGTGGTTGTGGTCATTGTTACTGTTACTGTTACTGTTACTGTTCGTAAAATTTATTAATTCAGGTTCCAAATTCTGGCCTCTCAAAGGAAAAATTCACCAATGAAAAGACTGAGTTTTTTTTTTAATTTTTATTTGGGTGACAAAAGGGAGAAACTTAGGGCCAAGCTACAAGTGACAAATGACACTTGAACAGCAAGTGTATTTCTCCCTGTTCACTTGCCCTCCACTCAATCCACTTGCCATTCAAGTGTCATTTGTCACTTGTAGCTTGGCCCGGAGAGAGAGAGACAGAGCACATTATGAAACAGAGAGAATAAGAGAAGCTGTAGGTAAACAGACCACCATTTCCAAAACAACACAATGAAAATATCACTTGTCTCGTATATGCATTCCAGGAGTCCGCATTCACGTTCTGAAATAAGGGACCATGGGCCAAGCTACACATGACGAGTGACACTTGAACAGCAAGTGTATTTCTCCCTGTTCACTTGCCCTCCACTCAATCCACTTGCCATTCAAGTGTCATTTGTCACTTGTAGCTTGACCCTCAGTGCTGGGCAAACAGAGAGGGGAAGGATATTCTATAATCTGCCTCACACTTGAAGGCCCTGAAGGGAACATTTGAGAGGCTGTTTGGAACAGGGAAATGGCAGGCAGGGAAATGCCTGAGCAGTTTCCCAGTTGCCCTCTCCCAAAGCACCTTTCAGGCACAAAAAGAACCATCAAACAACTATTTCAAGAAATTGCATGTAACATATAGCTTGGCCCTAGGGTTCCCAGATGCCTCCTAGGGGCGGGCAATCTCCCTGCAGCTTGCCTGGTTGCAAGTTGCCCGGTGATCGCCAACAACCAGCAGCCAACTTGGGCAAGGACACGACTGGAGCTCTCCTGCGTGTTGACCTCACTTCCTGTAGTGACAATATCATACTTCATGCGGGAGTGCTCCTGCACTTTACAGAGCACGATGATGTCACTTCCGGAAGATCTCCATGCCAGTGAGCATCGCTGCTCCCTCCTGCCAGTAGGGTATGGAGACCTGGCAACAACCCTACTTGGCCCTGAAGTGTGTAGCCCCCGGGGCCATGTTCCCCTTGGGGAGGGGCCATCTTTTCTCCGTAGGGACAGAGATAAGGCAACACACAAGAACCCCAACGTTTATACTTTTAATGGCATGTTTCTTTTACATTGACAATTCTTTACCACTCTGTGGCCTGGACAGCACACAACTCTTCATCGCCACCTGCTCCCACCTTGCTGCTAGGGACACTTTCCAATATGGATCCTTCTCCCAGCTCCTTGGGCTCCTGTCTTGGCCATTGCACCTTTCCAGCAGGATGAAGCCAGGAGTGAACTTGTCTACATGGGTTAAGTGGGAAAAGCCCCTCCTGGCTCCTTTGGGTCAGGGCTGCTATTTTCCTAAGGCCGCTTCTCCAGCCAGCTTTGACCCTGGGTGGTTGCCTTCTTTACTGTTATGCCCCTGTGCTCCCTCTGCTCCCCCAGGGGTTGATTGCCTGGCTTCGACATCCTGCATCATTACTCTTGTCCATACACTCAAGACGTGGTGAAAATATTCTCTTGTGCGATTGGTTCTAGATGTAGAATTACTGTCTGATCCTTTCCTGACATAGATTCCATACACGTCTTTCATTTTTTTAAAGTTTTGTATAGAGCATTCTAAATATTGTCTCTGCCAGATCTCTAGTCCATTTTTTCTCCCTTATCCTCTGACAATGCAATCTGACATATTTTCTGTCTTCTAATGATTTGTGCCACTATGAATAAACATTTTATTAAAATCAATAATCAATAATTCTAAGACCGGACCATAGTGACTGATAGAGGAGTTTTTTTCCTCCATCTCAGACACATCATTAACTGCCAGAGAATCTGAGACATGAGCTTTTGGCAATCAAGCTCTGACTCTCAAAAGCTCATGTCTTGGAAATCTGGTTGGTCCTTAAGGTGCTATTGGACCAAAACTGGATCCTTCTTGAACTGCTGACCAACATGGCTATCTACTCGAAACTGCCAGAGAATGAATTTCATGTTTTGATAGTATTTTGGGAAAGAAGATTATGAAATTTCTATCTGCAGGCTGATTAAGGCAGAAATATCAGATAAAAATAACTTGGAAAACAAACTTAAGACTTAATCAATAAAGCTTTAGCAGCCAGGAATGTAATTAATGCTAGTTTTGACATGATATTCACAGGAAAAAAATATCATGTCAACCGTATTTTCATTTTTATAATGCAACTGGAAAAAAATGTAATTTTGACAGGAGTCCTTCCCCCTTAGAGAATTAAGTCCCAGGGAATGTGGTGAAGGTATATGACGTGACCACTTTGATGAAGCTTAGCAGGGTTGGTCTAGTTATTGTCTGGATGAAAGTTCACTTTGGGACCACCTGTTGCCTTTCCTTGAAGTTTCAAATGTGGGATATAAATATTGCCAATAAGGGCAGACCTGGAAGTGACATCATCATGCCTCAGAACCAATGAGTTTTTTAAAAATTTCCCCCTGCCACCACTTGGAGCAGCAGCAGGCAATGGGAGCTTCAGGTGGGGAATTCCCTGCTCTAACCAGGGGCTTGGCAGCCCTGACTCTATGAGATCTTTGGCCCTTAAAATGCAGCAGCTGCAAGGGGATTCAGTTGCTGGGAACAACTGTGACAAGAAGGGCATTTTTTTCTGAGAAAAGAGGTGGTGGAACTCTCAAGCAGCAAGTCATTTCAGGATTTGGGTATTTAAACGCTTCAGTATGCACCTTAATTATTCGGGAATCTTTACGGCGCACACTGAAGCTCAAAGCAGCATTTTTCTTCCCATTTGCAAGGGCAACAAAAGTGTTATTTTCAAAAGCCAGCTTTTCAGCTGATGGTGGGGAATCCCCCTGCTGTCAGCTGAAAAAAGCTGCAGGCTTTGCAAGCAGCAACAGTTTGCTTGCGTGGCAAGAAAAATGTTACTGCTTTCAAATGTTCCTACTTTGTTCAGCTGAGGGGAGGAGGAGGAGGGTGGTCCCTCCTCCCTTTCCTCTCAGCTGAAAAAGCTGCTGGCATTTTAAAACAGCTTTTTCCAGCAGATGGGAGAGGAATCTCTCTCCTGTCAGTGGAAAAAAAACCTGCAGGCTCTGAAAGCAGCAACACTTGGGCTAATCAGAGAGGAAAGGGGTGGGGCCACCGGACATGTGATTACTTTCAAAGGTGCCAGAATGCCATTCCATAGTGTTCCGGCTGAAAAAATGCTCTGGTGAAAAGTACCCAGAGTGGTAAAAGCAACAAGTGCTTGAGGGGATCTTTTGGTCTCTTTTTATGACACCAAAGTGGTCTTGCTATACGGCTCTGAAATGGCCTATATTACGCTGCCTCCATTAGTGTTCCTGAATGATTTTTCTGCTCTCTTACCTTAGATCTCTCAGTTTGACTTGTAGTATAGAAGGCTTTGTTACATTTGGTAGAATGACAGAACAGTCAGCTTGTGAAGTGTGAGGTAAAAGGAGACCCTTTATAGTAGATGAGATAGATGTTTTTCTTAAACAAAAATAAAGTTTATTTATAAGTACATATGTGTGATGGTTTCAGAATAGTTCATAAGCATAATAG
This sequence comes from Eublepharis macularius, assembly GCF_028583425.1. Classification (NCBI taxonomy): domain Eukaryota; kingdom Metazoa; phylum Chordata; class Lepidosauria; order Squamata; family Eublepharidae; genus Eublepharis; species Eublepharis macularius. The sequence goes on along the minus strand of NC_072792.1, from coordinate 16,505,578 downwards.
TTTCAACATAGGTACTGATCTTCAAACATTTCTAAAAGGACTCAATCTCAAAGTCTTATTTTTCTCCCAATTACCACTTAGGATAATGATATCCAAAAAGAAAAGAGTACACAGAAGCCCCTCAGTTTACAGCACTTCACTGCTTTCTTCCTCTTTCTAGAACAGCCCTCATTATCAGAGGAAAAAAATATAACAACACATACTGAACTCTTTCCCTCAGAGCTACTCTGACTAAACTGCACTTCATGCTATGTGCTAGGATATAGCTACCCTCCAATTACAACATCCTTCATTCACCTATCCACCCCACCTTCTTTCTATAGAGGCCTGCATTTCAAACCACAGTAAACATGTATTAAAAACTTCCCCATAATTAGCATAAATTTTTAAAAAAACAATCTATTTACATGGCAAAACATTATAGCATACATTCTTTTATTTAACTTCTCATGGAAATCCTTGGAAAGTTTGCTGCAAAGAAACCTCTGTTTTGGAAATATGTCGCTGCTGTATTCCGAAAGCCTCAAAATGTAAGGAATGGGGGCAGACAAACTGAACACCAAACTGAAACTCCAAATAGTAAAATAAGGGTAGTTATACATAAGCACTACTTACGACTCTTGAATTCTTTAGCAGAGGCAGTCTGCCTAGCACCTAGTGAACTCCTTTATCTGTTAATGGAAATGTCTTATGTATTATTCCTCGGGCAGCCTCTGGTCCAAAATGGCATTTGTATTCAGCTGGTTGTGGAGTTACGGATGCTTATATTTTGGGCATCAATTTATTTAAACATAATGTTAACGTGCAGGCTGGAAAATCACAGTGACCTGTGATGCAAATTCAGAGAGCTTCTCCAACCTGATTTCCTTTTTTTCTTCTTTTTTGCAATTTAAAACCTTTCAGCGTTTTATACCTCCCCTCTTTTTTTTTTTTGGATCCCTGAAATGGATTTTTAGCAAGGCAATAACAGCAGGGAACTGGGTAAAGGGAAAACTTGCAAGGTATTTCCCATTGTTAAAAGGATACTTTCAATATGTGATTTGTTTAAATGCAATTAGTTTGGCACAGGTGAATAAAATTCAGATTGAACAATGGGGAGCAACTGAAGGCCAGGAGGAGTAATGTGCCCCCAAATTACTAAAAATGTGTGGTCCCCCTTCAAAAAGGGGTTTCCGGCAGTCCTGCTGTGAGTAATGGCTTGAAATTGCATCTGGCATGAATATATTACACTAGAATAGGGGCCTGGAATTGAATATGAATGGACCAAGCAATTGGACTCGAGAAACAAATGGCTGGGCCTTCTACGAGGAAGGGTTCTACATTTCATTTTGCCCCATTTCACCAGCTCCTTTCTCAGACTCCTTCGTCTCCCTTCAGGCTTTGTAGCAACGTAGCCGGCAGAATAAGCCTTGTATATTACAGAGCACATTCATAGGAAGCCCTGCTGCGTGAGTTTCACACAGGGGGGCTATTGCTCAATTCTTAATTAAATTATCAAGAATTCTATTCTGCGGCATTTCAGAATGTAAGGAGTAAAACTGGGCTAAATTACCGGAGGTTGAAAAGCTTTGCTTCAGGAATGGGCAAGTTAATAACCCTTTTTAAGAGGGGGGGGGGGAAATCTGTAGATTGAGAATGGCTATGTGTCAGCCCATGGCTGGATCAGGTCTGTGAAGCACTTCAGCCTATTCAGGTGGGTCTATTAGTTGTGAATCAATCTACAATTTTGCTTGGAAGGAAAAGACACCATGTGGGATATTGAGGACGGTTCCTTGGGTTCAGATACTCTCTGGACCAGACAGAATTGTCTATGTAGTCACGAGTGAGCTTACAAGGTAGCCCAGACTGAGTAGAGCTGACAGCTCCATGTGGGTTGTATACATGAGACGGCTGCAATGTGCTCAGCTTGGGCAGTTTACTTTCATCTTGCCAAAGTTGTACCGATTGTAAAAGTCATGGGTCTATCCCACATCCATTATGATGGAACGTACATTTCTTTGGCACAAGATCTATATTTTTATTTTATTTTTCTGGAGACCACAACTGGGACCGAAAAAAAATACAAAAACATACTTCCTGCTCAGCAGAGCAATCCTTCAACTGGTCCCAGCCCCTGCAACAGCACAAATAACAATTGCCCATTTGTGGGGGTTTTCACTTTGATGATCCCCAGATTACATTATAAAGGCCCACCCTTTATGCATCTGGGGGCAATCTGACTGAAGACCCTTCCCTCGGCCTCAGACAGACGGGGGCAAGATCATGCACTACCACTTCACTTCACTTCTATTCCTCTCCTCCCTGTGCTGGGAGCCATAGCTGGTTTGTCCTCTTCAACCTCTTTCCTCAAGCCTTTGAAGGCCCTAGCCATGACTGTGGTATGTCTAATGGCCTTGAAATTGCATCTGGCATGAATATATTGCACTAGAATAGGAGCCTGGAATTGAATATGAATGGAACAAGCAATTTCACTTGAGAAACAAATGGCTGCTCCTTCTAAGAGGAAGGGTTCTACGTTTCTTTTTGCCCCATTTCACCAGCTCCTTCTCCAGAAGACCCATGGGGTGTGGCCATGCCAGTGAGGCACCAATAATGCCTTCTGAGCAACTTTTGTCCTGACTCTCTCCTTCCCCAACCCCAGCCAGCTGTCAAGGCGCTATCAGGGCGCCCTGACTCTTAAAACTGTCATTGATCAGCTGGCTGGTGTGAAGAGCTTTGCAAGGTGCATTCTTGTCTCTACTGGGCCTCAGGGATTCCAGTCTTGACTGGGGGGGGCTGCTGTAGGGTTGTCAGGTCACCTTACCCTTTGTGCGGGTGGTGGGAGACTTGGCACTCACCTTTGGTGGTTCGTGCATGCTCCCATCACTTCCAGGAAGTGACATCATTGTGCATGGCATCGAGTCACCCCTAAGAGTACTCTCGTACTCCACAGTGGACCAATTTCAACCTCCAATGGGCCCAATTTGGCCCACTGCAGAGCGTGGGAGTGCGACTGGGACAGCCCTGGAGAACTCCTTTGCTTTACAGCAGGCCAATTTAGGTCCTAAATGGGCTGGGGTTGGCACATTTGGGGCCTAAATCAGTCCCCTGCAGTGTGTGGGAGCATGCCGCACCACTCGGGAGCACACCCTGAAAGGCATATATCCTTGCTTTCTCTCCCCGCTCCCCGGCCAGGTAAGTGGTGGTGGAAGGTGGGAGCGGGGGATCGCTTGCTCCCAGCAGGGGATTGGTAACCCTAGGAAACTGTTGTTTCTCTGCCCCCCCACCTACACCCTAAAGAGAGAATGAAAAACTTGTGCTTTTGACTTGTCTAGATGAGTATTTGAACATTGTAGCTTTGACGAGGAACTGGTTGGCATCTTTGAAATTGGTTGTTGCTAGTTATTTTAATTATCATTATGTGTGTGTTTTTAATGAGGTACTGTTTTATTGTTGTTGCCTACCTTGGGTCCTGGTTTTCTGGGAGAGAGGCAGATCTACCATTTCAAATTAAATAAATTTCAGGAGCCCTATGTTTGATCAAAGACTGTAAGTATTATGATATGCAATTATATCATCAAGCATAAACTTCTGCAAAGCTGAACACAGAACTTGGTGTTCCCTGGTGAATGTTATTCTTTTCAACCCTCTAGGATTGAATGAATAAATGATCAAAATCCAAACAGAGCACCCTTTATATACATACACACACACATATATATGGACAAGAAAAGTTCCTGTATTTGAATATAACGGAGAGAAGGTTATTAATCCTCGATATCATCGTGCCTCGCTGATGCTATTTCAGCCACGAACTTTCATGAATCTGCTCTGGTTTGTGAACCGGTTTGTTTGGTTCATAAAAATATCACATCCAGGTCAGCAAACCATCCCTTCCAGGTCAATAGAAGGTCACTTACAGGCCAGCAGAAGGCCACTTCCAGGTCAGCAGAAGGTCTGCAGGAAGTCCATCCCCTGTTGCCTAGGAAACTGATTGATCAGTGTCAGGCTGTCTGCAGTGATGAACCAAAAATGAACCAGCCTAAAGTTCATGGCAGTTCGTCAGAAATGGGCTCTGACGAACCACTGGTTCACGAACCACGAACCAGCCCAGTTCATCATGAACTTTGGTTCGTATTTTGGTTTGTCCCCATCTCTAGTCTTAACATATAGATATGCTCAACATTAAGCATCAACAATTCAGTTATACATTACATGTGTGTGTGTGTGAACATGTGGGAGAGAGATACAGAATTTATCACTCACATTGCCAACCCATTCAATATATGAACATAAAACAAAGCTACGAAACCAGCAGAGAAAAGTGGGAAACCAAAATTACTGGCAAAAACAGATGGGAAAATAAAATGAAACAAAATGAGAACATTTGCCTGTCCCTACTAATGTGTTTCTGTACAGAACACTTCTGTCAGTCACCACACTGCTGGAGAGGGCAGCATTTTTGTATCTCATATAAACAGAGTTGCCAATTCAGGGTTGGGAATTTCCTGTAGATTGGGAGGAGGGAGCCTGGGGGAGGGCAGAGTTTGGGGAAGGGAGGGAGCTCAGCAAGGAAGAAGTGACACAGAGTCCACCCTCCAAAACTGCCGTTTTTTTCCAGGGGGAATGGATCGCTGTAGTCTGGAGGTCAGTTGAAATTCCAGGAGACCTCCAGGCCTCACATGGAGATTGGCAACCCTGTATATAAACTCTGCCTCCATAGTTTGTTTTGGATTGTTGTTTGGGCACTCACTATGCCCTTCTGCTTGCTTGCTACAGCAACCCTGGGCCCGCTGTGTACGCACCTCCCTGGGCCCACCATGTAAACAATAATTATTCTTGTCTATAAAATGGGGATATTTTCCCTTCTCTGTCTGACGTTCCTCTACTGGCAGAACTGCTGTTATAGTGGGACAGCATTTCAGGATCCAAGTGTAACCTCTTTTGGGTGGGTTCTATGGGGCTAATTTAGGAAGGAAAATTTCACACAATTTTAAGAAAAATTTCACCAAATCTTTTTTTTTTTTTTTTGCTTTTCTTTAACCAAACTCATGTGGTGATGGAGAGTGCCCTCAACTCATAGCTGACTTATGGCAACCCCTGGTTGGGGGTTTTCATGGCAAGAGGCTAACAGAGGTGGTTTGCCATTGCCTGCCTCTGCAACCCTGGTCTTCGCTGGAGGTCTCCCATCCCATTACTAACCAAGGCTGACCCTGCTTAGCTTCTGAGATCTGATGAGATCAGGCTCACCTGGGCTATCAAGGTCAGGGTTAACCAAACTCATAAGTGCTACAAAAACAGAAACTTTCAGCCAACAATGTCTTTAAAAACCACTTATTGAGCAATCCTAAGGAGAGTTACTCCAGTCTAAACCCATTGATTTCAATGGGCTTAGACTGAAGCAACTCTTCTTAGGATTGCATTATTAACGTAAGCAAGTTCAATTTGTCGGATCCCATCAAGTGCTGGAGTCCTTTGCCACAATCCTTCCAATTATGAAGCAACTGGAACCCAGGCTTCTATCCTCTTCTTGGGGAACTACAGGCCTGGAAAAACAATACAATCCCAGCAATAACACCAACCAAACACAACACACATACACTACTTTTAGTCACTACGTTCACATACAACATTTCTTTTTTTTTATTAGAATTTTTTTATTGGTGAGTATACTTTTCGAATTCAATACATACATTCCCTCAATATCTAATTAACCCTATCCCCCACCCTTTTCCTCCCCCCTCTCTATCGACTTCCAACAGCTTTCCAACCCTTAACCCCTCTTATTACTTGATAATTACCTTAGTCTAAGCACATTCTAATTTTTTTTTCAGGTATTCTATCATATATATCAAATATCCTATCAATATAGCATGCTTCTATCAATTATACTATCAAATATCTATCAGTATAATATACATCTATCAATTATACTATCAATATAGTATAAATCTTATACCCCTCAATATAGCAGACCAGTATAATATAATATAATATATAACAAAAGTCTTAGTTTAAACATATTCTATTTCTTTTAAACATATATTCTATCAAATATACTATTGTCATTATAATATGTATTAACACCCCTACTGTGCGCCCTGCCACCAATGTGTCACCGCACACAGCACCATACTGCACATTCATTATATAATATACAATCTGATCTACCAACATAATAGTATATATAGTATGCCCCATCAGTATATTTATTTAACTATTCCCTTATTCATATACTCTGAGAAAGGTATTACTTATCGTAACCTCCCTATCTTATTCTTTAAAAAATCAGTTCTAAATTTCACCCTTCTTCTGCTATGTTATAATCCAAGCTTAGATTAAAATAGATATAAATTCTTAATGGTAAAGTCACTTCTCTCTTCTGTTTAAAATGTCTTATTTCAAAAGTTCTCAAACTGCCACAGTTCTCCTTACATACAACATTTCTGATTACCTTATTCAAGGTGGTAAGAGCACATTAATTTTTATCAGCTTCTTCAGCTGCCTGGCTCTAGCTACTGACCCCGCCCTACTGGGCTAAACCAGTTAGCTCATAGGGGTTACACAAGCCAATAGAAATATCCATGGGATTGGAAAAGCAAAATGAATAGGCCTAATAACTGTAATTTAAAAATGAATAAGTTTCTGAAAGAACAAAGTAAATTGAAAATGAATCTTTAAAGAGTGATTGCATCAGCACTCTGGAGACCAGAAGTGTTTGACCATCTCATGGATGGTCACGTTCTAGAACAGAAGTGGCACAGTCTAGCAGAGACTCAAGTGGTATGTGATTATCAATGGAATGGAGAAGCTGAACAACCAATGTGCTTTCTGAATTATCTACTAATGGGGTGGATTGGCCGTGGTCTTTTGCCTTTATTGTTTTAAAAGCTGATACTCAACAGCACTCTTGAATGATGTAGTATGAGCTGTCGCCCTTTTAGGTCAAAAGTGTTTTGACTTCCGTGGATTTTATGCTGCAAAAGTCAATGGAAGAGTGCCAAGGTAAAAAAAAAAAATCTGTTTTCCCTCATTTAATTGAGTCCTAGTTTTATATTGTGTCAAATTCACTGGCAGGAAGAAGTGTTTTCATGCGCTTCTAGAAATACAGAGAAGTTTACTACAAGATACAAATTATGGAATGAAGTCATAATTCTCATACTTTTCCACTTAGCTGTATTTGTTGAATGTTTCTCAACCTCTGTACTGAAGAGATTATCTTTTTAGGGGGTTCTGAAAGTCAAGAAGCGCTGACATTCCGTGCTGTGGTGGCACTCCATGCAGAGTTTTCAGAAAGATGGTACTGGAGGAAAGGAGGCTAGTTTCTAGTTTTCAACTCAATAAACCCTATTCCCTTGGCTTTCCATGTAGTTGATATATATAGCTGTTCTTGTCGGATGATTCTTTGGAATAAGCCCAACTGTGGTAATATTTTCATCCGACAACAGAGTTGTTAAAAAACACAGGAGACAGAAATCAGCCTATAAGGCAACCTAAAGAGATTAGAGTTGCGAGGGCTATACGCAGCTCTGATAGATACAATATTAATAAATGTGAAGTCCCAGGGAAAGGAAATAAAAACAGCATAGATATACAGCCGAAAGGAGTAACCAAGCAACCACCTCCACAGCATGAGGGTAATGTTATACTTTTAGACAATCCAAATGTCCGTTTCTCATATCCTTGCAAATCTGTCGTTGCACCCCAAATACTCTATCTCAGAAAAGAGATGGAATACATTTCCCAGGATAATCTCAGTCCTAAGGGGTGAGTCACAGTTTGCAAACAGTTTTTGTGATGGAGGTTGTTACTCATTTTTACCGCACTATCACTGTATAGCACTATTAATGCACAAGGCACTTCAAGTTTCTTAGGCAAATAATATTAGTCCTTGCTGCAAAGATCTTACAACTTAAAGAGAGGGGCAGACACAATATGGGTAACCTTTTACAAAGGTATATTTTATTATAATAACATGTATCTTTACTCTACTCAGAAAAATTCCTCCCGCCTTCTTCTTAGACTAAGGACCCTTCTATCATTTTATGGTTCTTCCACCGTCAAACATCTGCCTTTGAACTTCCGTCTTCATACTTTGCAGGGTGGAGTTGTAGGCCACATGGCAATATTTATATCTTGCCTTTCAAAACAAGCATCTTCCAGGCTGTACACAATCAGATAACATCCGTAATATAAAATAATGATTTTTTTTTAACCATAAAAGAAATAAAGAAATAAGAACACCAAGTCTTATGCTGTTTGCGGAAACTCGAACAGAACACTACTGCCACTACAAATTCCGCAGTACTGCAGCCCAAGCTCTGCTCATGATCTTAGTTCGATCCCAGCAGAAGTTGGGTTCAAGTAGTCGGCTCAAGGTTGACTCAGCCTTCCATCCTTCCAAGGTTAGTAAAATGAGTACCCAGTTCCCTGGGGATAAAGTGTAGATGACTGGGGAAGGCAATGGCAAACTACCCCGTAAAAAGTCTGCCAAGAAAACGTTGTGGTGCGACGTCCCCCCATGGGTCAGTAATGACTCGGTGCTTGCACAGGGGACTACCTTTACCTTTTACCTCTTGAATTACCTAGACTTTACCAGGTTGCTGACAACCAACGTGAGCGGGACAGAGCAACCATCTCTGGGGAGGAACTTCTGTAACTTTGGTGCCAGTGTCCCATGAAACCACCAATGGTAGCATTGTCCCATGAAACTACCAAGATGTTGGCAGAGTCTTCAAGGAAGTTGTTAATAAATGTATCAGTTCATTTGGGGAAAGATGACCCTTGATCTAGCTATCTTATAGAATTTATGGCACCCTGTGAGGAAGAACAAGAGAAAGGAGCAATTTGGAAATCGCTCTCTACATCTCAAAACATGTCTCTCTATGATTCTCTAAGCTCTTGATGGTTTGAGCAGGCTGACACTCCCAGCATTCATTTTCTGTCCTTCTGGAGTATTTTCAGACCTCCATGGTACTTTTCTGTTTCTTTTTGGTATATTTGTTTTGGTAAATTTGCAAAGCCAGTTTGTTTGCATGCCTGGTTAGTCCTCCTCTGCTTGGTCTGTGGGTGGCCCCATTGTGCCACTTTCACCACTCACACAGAGGTAAGCCAGTTTACTATTAGATGTACCAATGCGGCAATGTTTTTTTGCGGATTGAGTTTAGCAAGGTGCTTTGAGGCGCATTTTGCATTAGCATCTTTGCCGTTTCTGGCTTCAGAATGGATCTGGCGTCTGTGCCAGCCGGATTCCATTCCATGTGTATTCATTAGCTTTACAGCATCAGATGTGCATCAAGATGATGGAAAAAAGTGACAGATGGCTATGAACAAATCATAGAATCACATGAGGATGAGTTACAATGACTCAGGCCACTGTCCTTTGAGTAAATATTGTTTACTATGACTGGCAGCCACTTTCCAAGGTCACAGGCAGAGAGTTTTCTCAACTTTACTTCTGCTCAAGTTTCTTTTTAAACTGGAGAATGCCAAGGGAATAGTCTTCGAGAGACAGAGGACCAAGCTACACATGACGAATGACACTTGAACAGCAAGTGGATTGAGTGGAGGGCAAGTGAACAGGGAGAAATACACTTGCTGTTCAAGTGTCATTCGTCATGTGTAGCTTGGCCCAGAGTGGGGAGAACAGAGGGCCAAGCTACACATGACGAATGACACTTGAACGGCAAGTGTATTTCTCCCTGTTCACTTGCCCTCCACTCAATCCACTTGCCAGGCAAGTGTCTTTCGTCATGTGTAGCTTGGCCCAGAGAGATATGACCCATGCTGTGAGCGAACGGATTGTGTTCTTTTAGGTATACCACAGAATCCTCTGAAATGTGCAGGAATTCCATGGAGACATTGGATTCCTGATCCAATTTGGAAAATATCCCCTGGAAAGGCAGGGGGAGTCTGGAAACCAATATTTTTAGTTTCAGGAGAATACAAAACGACCAACTGAAGTTTCAACGAAAATTCATAGCTGCATTTGAGCTTCTAGTTTATGAAATTTAAATGTCACTGCACAATATTTGACACACGAGTCCTGTTCTGCTTTAAAACATCAGCACAGTACCTGTCGCTAACATTTGCAAACCTTTCACTTTGCAAGCCAACATTACCCTAAATATATATTCAATGAGTTCAACAAATGTTTGGATTTTTTCTCCGTTGTGGTGTTCGCTCAGCCTGCCATGGTATCTTTTGTAGTGTTTTCTCTCAATAATTGAATGCTTAGTTAAATTTGGCTTGGATGAGTTCCAAACAAATTCAACATGAGCCAAACCTGAGTGAGCATACATAAATCATAATTAATGTCCATCTTGCAAAGAAGCTTTATCTCAAATATCCTGAAAACTTATAATTATTTAGCATGCTATCATTTGGGGTGCCAAAATACTGGATGAAAGCGTAGTCCTTAACTTTAAAAAAAAAGTTTGAAATTTAACTGTATGATTCACAGCTGTTTATTTACTTATGTATTTACTTCATTTATACCGTACTTTTTTCCTAACGGGGACCGGATAACGTAAGCTACTTTGAATATGCACTGAGGAGAAAAGCAAGTATGATGTTTGCTATAAAATCTAATTTTGGCTACAGTTCCCAAAAAAGGGCTCTTGTTGTTTTTTCTGGTATTGCTGCAGCTCTTGTGGGAGAAGGCAAACTACTCGTTCGGTATTCTGTTGTTAAAATATGGCATGTGGAATGAGCTGGTAAGGAACTGGTAATTTGGGGAGCAAAGTAAATTGGGCCCACCAGTCCCTCCTGCATCCAGATGGTATCTTATTAACCCCACACACTAACTGCATGAATGCTAAGGTCCAAGTCACACATTCTCAGCTATTTTCCTCCTCTGAAGTGGCTATGGGGAGCTGCTTTTGATCTCACTGGAGAACCTTTGCCTACAGGAAGCTCTGCAGAGCTTTTGATGGGGATTGTACAGCAGGCATCTCTTAGAAAGGGAGGAGGCCATTGGGGTTTTTATTGGATCAGCTATTTGTTAGTAATGTTTTAATTATTGCCTGCCTGTAAGCTGCCTAGCCCTCACCTCTGTTTGTCTCTTGCCTTGAAAACCCCACTGGGGGATCTCCATAAATCAGCTATGACTTGACAGCACTCTCCACCACCACCAAATAAATGAGTACACACAGATTTTCCCAACAGGGGAAATAGCAGACTCCAAGGGCCATTTCAGGCAGGGGTATAAGGGCCTGGGGAGGAATTGCCAACCTCCAGGCCCAGAAATCCCCCAGAATTACAAGTGATCTCCAGGCCACAGAGAAAACTGTTGCTTTGGATGGCGGGCATGTCAGCATTTTACCCCACTGAGGTCCTTACTATCAGTAAACTCTGCTTTCCCTAGGCTCCACCCCCAAAATCTCCAGGAATTTCCAAACCTGAAGTTGGCAACCCCAGGCTGGGGAGAAGAACGAAGCCGCTTCTCACACACCATTTTCTCAATCTGAATGTGTGAAGCGGCTTAGTTCCCATTTCCTGCCCCCCACTGTACAAAATGTGTCAAGCTGAATGTTAAGATAATTGCTGTAGCACTGAGTGAACTCTTTGTAGAATGTATGGTCGCTAACCTCCAAGTGGGACCTGGTGATCTCCTAGAATTACTAGTGATCTCCAGGCTACAGAGACCAGATTCCTTGGAGAATCTGGCTTCTTTGGAGGGAGGGCTCTAGGGCATCATAATCACAAAGGTCTCTGTCCTCCCCAAACCCTACCTTCCCTAATATCCCCACTCAAATCTCCAGGAATTTCCCAACCCAAAGTTGGCCACCCTAGCAGAATGGTGTGTTCACAGGTCGTTTCCTTCTACTCATTGTTTTTGCATCTCACCCTGTGGCTATTGGGTTTGTACCTGCTGCTTGATGCTGATTACAAATTATCAAAAAGTTTTGCCTGGAAAGACAAACAATGAATTCTTAAAATAATTCAAATTCCATATAGTGGATAGGGGTTCACATTTTAAAAATGCACTATATGTATACGCACGCACAATATGTATAGTAAAAAAAAGAGGAAACAGGAAAAGAAAATAAAGGGAAGTCTGCCTCGTGGCCCAGAGTGGTAAGCTGCAGTACTGCAGTCCAAGCTCTGCTCACAACCTGAGTTCAATCCTGGTGGAAGCTGGGTTCAGGTAGCCAGCTCAAGGTTGACTCAGCCTTCCATGCTTCCGAGATCAGTAAAATGAGTACCCAGTTTCCTGAGGGTAAAGTGTAGATGATTGGGGAAGGCAATGGCAAACCACCCCGTAAAAGTCTGCCAAGAAACCGTCGTGATGTGACGTTCCCCCATGGGTCAGTAATGACTCGGTGCTTGCACCTTTACCTTTAGGAGAGAAGAGGTGAGGAGAAAAGGGGGGGGGGAATGAAAGAGAACTCAATGTAAAGTCGCCTGAGCCAGGTCCAGTACTTGAGCATCATGTGGTTTGTGCTGTGGTTTACCAAGCAAACTGTAGCTGCTGCCACTGAGTGTTGTTGAAGAGAGGAAGAGGAGTTGATACCTCTATTGGAGGATGTCAGAAACCACTCCCAGAACATTATGCATGACCAAAGAGTGGATAGTCGTACCTGGAATGGTTGCAGGCAGGGCTTTTTTTTCCTGCTGGAACATGGTGGAATACAGTTCCAGTACATCTCAGCAGCAGGGGCTGGAGGAAACAGTGGTGGTGGGCAGCTGCCTGTGTGGCCTCTCTGCCGGACCCACCAAGCAGCTTCTTCATCCCAGCACCGGGAGCTGGAGGAGGCAATGGTGGGCACCATGCAGCCTCTCCACCAGGCCCATTGAGTAGCTTCTCCATTCCGGTGCCAGGAGCTGGAGGAGGCAGTGCTGGGTGGGTGGGCACCCACATAACCTCTCTGCCAGGCCCACTGAGCAGCCTCTCCATCCCAGCGTCGGGAGCTGGGGGAGGCAGCAGCACCTGCACGGCCTTTCTGCTGATCCTGCTGAGCAGCCTCTCCATCCCAGCACAGGGAGCGAGAGGAGGCAGCGGCAGTGGGCAGGCAGCCAAGATCAGGCGGGCATTCGGCTACATGGTGGGCCCTGGTCTCGGCTGGCTTGCATGCTTTAGGGTTGCCAGCTCCAGGTAGGGAAATTTCTGATGATTTGGGGGCTGGCACCTGTAGAAGATGGAGGTTGAGGGTATCTGCTTCCAGCTCCTGAAAATCAAGCTGTATTCCTCCCCCACATCAAGTCTGCCCCACATTGTTACCCTAGTATAAATGTTAAGGAAGCCAGGTTCTTGTTTCCTAACACTTTCAGCACTGTTTCCAACTTTTGGTTGTTTTCAAATTTCTGCAACCCATTTCCTACTGTACTGTTTATTGAATGGCCCATTCTGTTGATTGCATTGACTTACACTGTTAGATGTGCCTTGAGTCTCAGTAAGGAAGGCTGACTATAAATAGAACAACAAATAGAAAATAAATAGCAACCCTGCAAGGTTTTTAAGGCAAGATATGTGCCGAGGTGGTTTGCCATTGCCTGCCTCTGTCAAACAACCCTAGAGGGATCACCTACTTAGCTCCTGAGATCTAAATTCAGGCTAGCCTGGGTTGTCCTGGTCTGGGCTCAGGTGGTATACTGCCCCTATACGTGAAGTATCCAGTTAACTCTTATGCTAAAATAACTGTGAATAGACCTTTCATCCACACATTTCTCTAATCATTTTTAAAGTCCCTAATACCCTCTAGCAGTTGCCACATCATGTGGCAGTGAATTCCACATATTGGAGATGCACTCTTTAATATCCAGAGGAGTTAGCCGTGCAAAATAGTAAAAAGTCCAGTAGCACCTTTAAGACTAACCAACTTTATTGAGGCATAAGCTTTTGAGAACCACGTACGATACCAATTCCACAGACAATATAATTCAAAAGTCTTTTAATCAAATTGATTATAGTTTTGGAAAAGGCATACTCAAAACTTGCAAGTTGCTGCTCACAAAGTAAATTTCTGGCTCACAACACTGCACCGCTTAGAGGGAACATTGCAGGTAAGAGGTGGGGAGGCGAGCGGGCCTGAGTTGTGGGAGCACTCCTGGGGGGTGGTTGTGCCCTGTGTAATCACTTCCTGGAAGTGACATCATCACGTGGTCCAAGGAGCACACACATGATTTGCAGCATTCATGTGGTACCAGGGGTGCCACCTCCTGCTGGTTGTTGTCCCCAGTGCTGGCAACCCATGCTACGCCATTGAGTTCTACCACTTCCCAGAAAAAAGCCCTGGTTACAGGTCATGGTGTCCCATTCCTCTGGTGGGGGGTGGAATATACCCTGCCCACACTCCCTTTGCCTGCTGCCTCTCAGAGCAGAAGAAAAATTAAAAACCCACAATGTCACATGTAGCATCACATCACTTCTGGTAAAAAAACCAAAAACTAAGGGACATAGATTCCTAGATTCCTAGAGCTACTTCTGCCACTTCATGTTTTTGTACTGGAAGTGATGTGACGATATAGCCAGCGTCATGGGCTCCCCATATTCCCGACCAAAGCCCTTCCGCTAGTTGTCAGGCACTGCCTGGCAGCCCTAATGACATCTCTTGCTGGTGGCAGCTTCTATTATCCACTAGGATGGATCCTTTCAGATTTCCTCATGTTGGAAGAGGGGGGAGGGCCCACTTTTGATCACAGGAAAAGCTATGTGGGGGATCGTGGGAACCATGTGGGCAAAATCCTTGTGGGGTGAGGCCTTCAGTGTGGAGGGAAACTGTGGCAGAGTGAGTGGAATTGCTGGTAAGATCCAACTCAGTCATTGTGTACCTGCATGGTGCATAAACAGCACCACCTCCTGACAGCCTCCAGTAAAGTCTAGAAATTCCCACCTCACACCCTGTATAACTCCCAGTCCCATTTAGAACCATCCTATGATCCACCCCGAGCTTCAATACTTGACCAAATGATGGAGTTTTAAGAAGATAAATCAATCCTGAAGGTAGGTTCATATTTTAACTCTGCCAGCTGCATAAAAAGACAGCTTTGATTATAGCAAACACACTTTATCACGGCCCTATTGATTCTCCAAAAACAAAGTTAATTATGTGGAGGGAATGAATTAAGACAGTAGGAAACTAGCACGGACGGCATGTGCATTTCAACAAAGAAACAACCGCTGAAAAACTGTTTGCACCAAAAGGCCAAACGAGATGTTTGTTACTGACTGACATGGCATATATTCTCAATATTGGCTTCATGGCTCAGCTGTCTTATCAGCATCTATAATTCACAGGAAATTTTGTCCAGAAAAATCTCCATAGATAACACAGTTGATTTTGGAAGCTGGTGAGATGAAGTAATGCCGTGTATGCAGGACAGATTGTCCCTGGAATACTGATGAGAACATTTGGAGGAACTTCAGCCAAACATTAAAAATAGTGGCTCCATGATACAAGGACAGAAAATATTGAATGGGTTGAGTAAGAGCTTTACAGAAAGAGGAAGCAGCATACCAGACTAGATGTTTTTCAGCAGACCTACATCTGGGAACTTGGGTCACTTTTGACAAGTTGCTATGTGAGAAGCATGTGTGTGTGTGATTTGCTTCAGTGAAACACCAAACAGGAAGGGGGCTATGCACACACAGTATTCAATCAAACAAAGGAGATGTACTTCTAGAGCATGGAGGGAGTGTGACCCAGGACAAGAGAGCTGCAGGCAAAGGATTCACTCATAAACAGCAATGCCTTCACCTGCATAGCCCAGGCAAGCCTGATCTCGTCAAATCTCAGAACCTAAGCAGGGTCAGCCTTGGTTAGTGATTGGATGGGAGACCTCCAACGAAGACCAGGGTGGCAGAGGCAGGCAATGGCAAACTACCTCTGTTAGTCTCTTGCCAGGAAAACCCTACCAGGGGTTGCCATAAGTCAGCTATAACTTGAGGGCACTCTTACCACTAAGAGGCTATAGGCCCTGACCTGGATACCCCAGGTGAACCTGATCTCAACAGATCTCAGAAAATAAGCAGGGTTGACCTTGGTTAGTAATTGGATGGGAGACGTGCAAGGAAGATCAGGGTCACAGAGGCAGGCAATGGCAAACCATCCCTGTTAGTCTCTTGCCTTGAAAACCCCACTAGGGATCAGCATAAGTCAGCTGTGACTTGACAGCACTCTCCACTTTGTAGACAATAATAAACCTGTTGCAGCAATAGGGTTGCCAACTCAGGGTCAGGAAATTCCTGGGCATTTGGGGATGCAGTCTGAGTAGGGCAGAGTTGGGGGGGGGGGCTCAGCAGGGTCATCTACAATCTAGTGAGCGATACGGTTAATGGTTGGTTTGCCTCATTTAAGCGATGAATTGGAAGGTTATAATATCAGCAGAATTCCCCAGGAATTTTGAGAGATGTGGAAAGAGTTTGCATAAGACTTGGCGGCGGGGGCGGGGCGGGGCGGGGAGAGGTGGTGTCCAACTTGGTTGCCAGCTTTGGGAAATTCCTGGAAATTTGTGTGTGGGGGGGAGCCTGGGGAGTGCAGGATTTGGAGAGGGGAGGAATCTTAGTGGCGTGTAATGCCATACAGCCCACCCTACCAAGAAGCCATTTTCTCCAGAGGAACTGATCTTTGTAGTCTGGAGACCAGTTGTAATTCCAGGAAGTCATCCAATTCCCACCTGGAGGCTTGCAACTATAAGTGCAGGTTTGCTGGCAATTTATGACCCACCAAAGCATTGTGGCCTGCTAGTTCTTTAAAAACCTCCACCTTAGGGTTCCCAGGTGCCCACTGGTGGCAGGAAAACTCCCGGGGATATGCACCCTCGTCCGCCGATCACCCAGCGATAGGCAAGAGGCGGCAATCTTCCAGAGTTGCCCACCACTGGCAGGCACCTCAGGAGCACGCGCCATGCATGCGCTCCCAACCGATGCAGCGACATCACTTCTGAAAGTGATAGGATCGGGCCGGCCACGGGAGCATCCCCACACTCCGTTTGGGGACAAATTAGGCCCCAAACTGGCCAAATCAGAGCGAAGTGGAATGCAGGAGCACTCCCACGGCTGGCACAGTGATGTCACTTACGTAAGTGATGTCGCCGTGTACCTGGTGTAGTGACATCCTTACGGAAGTGATGTCTTCAGGTCGCTACCGGAGGACACACG
Organism: Eublepharis macularius; assembly: GCF_028583425.1. Lineage (NCBI taxonomy): Eukaryota > Metazoa > Chordata > Lepidosauria > Squamata > Eublepharidae > Eublepharis > Eublepharis macularius. The sequence goes on along the minus strand of NC_072792.1, from coordinate 16,488,498 downwards.
CTTTATGTGTACGCAAAGATTGAAAACTGTGCTGCGAAAGGTAAGTGCCGGGTCTCAACCTTCCCGCCAGGACGACAGAGGGATCTGGCAACCCTGCTCCATCCACATACACATTCTCCCTCTTTTTTCTTTCGACGGGCTGCTGTGGGAGCAGCAAACACAATAGGTGTATTTAGCCAGCTTGCTGGCCCATAAGTTCTGCAGGCCTGTTTGAAAGAGAGAGCAGGTTCACAAGTGCCTCTCTGCCTCCCTTTACTTTCAACAGAGAGCTTCTTGATTTACATGAGAACAGTCCCTTTGTGGAACCTAACTAGATTTGACTGAGTTTAATATGTCATGGAAATTGCCTTTTGTAGACTCCACAATGTGCAGTGAAATATGTACTAGGTAATACCTATCATAAGGGAGCAAAAAGCATGTAGAAACTGACAAATTAAAGAAAATTTGGCATTTTTACTGCATATTTTATTGTGACTTTAAGCTACACCATTTGTTAGCATTTAATAGTGCCTTCAGATGAAAGTGTGTACTTTTCAAGAAAATAACCCATTGCATCAAACGGATGTTCACATGCGCTGCTCCCGTATCTGTGATTTTTTTTAAAAAAAAATAGCAGCATATTATAAAATGACTGTTCTCAAAGCATGGGGGGGGGATGACGGGTAAGATCTTTTTATAAGTTATGTATAGAAATAAATTTCTGAGGAACGGACTGAAAAGAACACCTCCTGTCCCCTTTGGATAGAAACATCTGCGGGAGGAAAACAGAACCGAGACCTGAGGCGATGCCAGTTGACAAAAACCTTTTGCCTGTAATTCATTGGAAAGATAAAACCTACTTTAACAGCAAGTGGCAATGTAGGACAACTATCTGCTAAAAAGAACTATGTTAGGTGTACCTATGTGCATGTGTTATGTGTCTATGGAGACCCTATGAATGAAAGACCTCCAAAACGTCCTATCATTAACAGACTTGCTCAGATCCTGCAAACTGGAGGATGTGGCTTCTTTTAAGGAGTCAAGCCATCTCGTTTTAGGCCTTCCACTTTTCCTAGAATTATTGACTCTTCCAGAGAATCTTGTCTTCTCATCATATGACCTATAATGTGATATGTGCCTATAATTATGTCTTAATTGTTCACCTGGTTGTTCACTAGTTGGCTTTTTTCTTATGGTTTGTCAACTTAGTTCACTGTAACAGAACTTGGCCCGTCCTCTTTTTATGCATATTAGCAATATTCTTAAACTAACTTTGCATGTTTATTTAGTGCCATTTCATTGATCTCCTTTAGAAGTAAAATAATTTATCTTCTACCTTTCCATCTTCTCCTCTAGATTTAGAGCATGGAATTGTTATTTGTCATTTGAATAGACAAAAGTCTATTAAAGCATCAGAAATCATATTCGGTAGAACTTGTTACGCAGAAACGCTGTAGGGTCATGCATGATGCTGAATATAAAAATAAAGATTAAGCAAAATACATTAATAGTGTTCGACCTTTTGCTTTGTCTGAGTGGGAAATTAGAGTTGTCTGGTTTATTCTGATACAGTGTTATAATTTTTCATTGCTGATTTCCTTATCCTTCCCAAACTGCCAAGCTTAGCCCGAATTCATGGGGTAAAGCCTCCCTGTGGTTGTAGTGGCTACTTGTTCCTAAAACAACTACTATTCCTCCTTGGTGTCCTCCTTCTGCTGTGAACTATTTTCGTGCCCAAAATATGGCTACAGGAGAAAGCAAGAGAAGGAACGTTTGGGGCCTGCTGTCCAGAGTCTAAATTGCCAGATGCTTGCTAAGGATTGCACAGCAACAGAGCCTCATTAGCAAGTCAGTTCCCCAAATTGACCACTGAGGCTGAACCATCCAGTGTCAATTGGTGATGCCTAGAGTATCAGACAGATATTATTGCTGAGCATCTTCTGAAATAAGGCTGCTGCCTGTCTTCTTTTTTGGCTGTCGTAAGCTATCCTGTACTCTTGGGCTACCACCACATCTGATGCCCAGACAGTAGCAGTTCAATCCTAAACAGAATTATCCCCTTCCAAGGCCGTTGACAGCCATAGATTTAGAAGGGTGTAACTGCTTATGATTGCACTTTAGATTCCTCACGGGGTAACTGCACCTGGTATGTAAAAGATGAAACAGCCCACAGAAGGCCACAAATTCCTGGACCAAACTCTCAGGCCATGACTTCCTACAGCTGCTGTGGAGATCAACAGCCACTACAGCTAATGGGAGGCTTTTCCTACATGATACAAGAATTTATGAAATCATTTAGCTGGACACCAGATAGAATTAGCATTTATAAACACACACACTTAAGGCTGTCATGCAGACTAAATTCATGGCAATATTATGTGTGTATTCTGTTATATTTTAAAATATAATTAGCAATGTGATTGGGATATACTTGCTGGGATCCTAAACAAGGATTTAAAGAAATTCCCTGGTGGAGGGTGGGATCATTAATCTTTTTGTTTCCATGAACATTCCTTGATAACATTTGATTTGTATACTGCCCTTCAGGACAACTTAACACTCACTCAGAACAGTTTACAAAGTATGTTATTATTATCCCCATAACAATCACCCTGTGAGGTGGGTGGGGCTGAGAGGGCTCCAAGAAGCTGTGACTGACCCAAAGTCCCCCAGCTGGCTTCAAGCGGAGGAGTGGGGAATCAAACCTGGTTCTCCATATTAGAATCCTGCTGCTCTTAACTACTACACCAAACTGGCTCTTTGATATTTATTGGTACAAGATTTTCCAAATTTGTCTCAAAATTTTTCAATAACTCTGGTTGCCAACTGTCCTCCTGCACAGATGTTTTGTAACCAGCTCTGGACTTTGTTGTTCAATGGCAGATGATGTTTACAACACAGCTGGATTGACCGAACCTGCCTATCCCCCCCCTTTCTCTGTAGGTTCTCATAGGGATGTGGGAAAAGCATCTTGCTTTCCTTGAAATTCTTCAGATGTTTTGCTAGGCCAGGATGCTCTAAAGCTGCCTTGAAATATTGTCCTGGATAAAATGTAGTGGCATCTCTAAGATTCATAACATTATTTGTAGCAAAAGTCAACATTTTGGGATATCTAGGCTGCCATTCTGTGCACACTTAGCTGGGAGTAAGACACATTGAATGTCATAGAATTTACGCCTGAGTAGACCAGGTTAGGCTTGGTCCCCTAAATCTAAGTGTTTCTGGATGAATGGGTGTGGCTGGTTGACTTGAGAATCTGAACTGAAAATGGTTTATATAAAATAGGTATGGATTTTTGTGATAACGTTTCTTAATCCGAAAATCAAAAGCAGATGGAAATCTAAACTCTTAAAATTTTGTGAAGCTGGTGATTTGAGAATGAGCATGAACTTCAGATATTACCTTTAGAAAATTGGAAGATAGGAGATTTCATGGATGCAGGTGGCAGGTTAGGAAAGTTATTGAACTAAAAAGAAAGCCCCAAATCAAAACAAAATGATACCAAGGACTGAGAAAATATTTTCTTCCTCCCACACTTACACCTTCACCTGGATTTGTAGAAAAGCTTTGCTGGCAGAGAAAAGTGCAGGAAATTAAGTTCTTACCAGCACCTTTGTGAAACCAGATGATAACTACATTCCAATTACTTCTCAGTAAAAGGGACATCAAGCTTAATTGCTTCTATTCAACTAGCTATGTCTTTTAACATGAACTGTGCAAAAAAGTGGATCTAAGAACACTGGATGTACAAAATTCTTTTAAGCATTGCATAAGTCCTGGAACTGCCCACCCGCCACATACACACACTATGATCTGTAATCTGTGTTCTGGAATTTAGAGATTCAACATCCTACAGTCTCGTTGATACAAAGAACAGCCAACTGCACGCCTATTAGAAAATACAGTATAGGTAAGGAGAGCTGAGCTCAGGCTGGGAGTTGGCAAAACTAATAATCTGTTTTTGTAAGTGGGAATGTGTTGCTGTTATGGTTGTTGTTTTGATTGCTACATAAATACAGTTTTGCATGCCAAAACTACTGCACGAGTGACTTGCCCAAAGGGTGGAGAAGTATGCATATGTCATACTATTCTGCTATGAAGTACAATTTTGCATGCAGAAACCACTGCTTGCTTGAAGAATGGAGAAGTGTGCATACGTAATGGCCAGTTGAGCATTTTTGGTTTCAGTTTGTGCATGGAAGTCCCATCCGAAATGAGGCTGCTCCTGCTTCCAAACTCTCATGGCAACACAGTGAAGGTAGAATGCCAACAATGCAATCCCGTGGAGAGTTTCTCTTGTCTAAGTGCATTGACTTCAATGGGCTTAGGCTGAAGTAACTTTCCATAGGATTGCACTGCAAGTCAACTTCTACACAGATAGATTTTTGTTACAGGAACCCGTCTGATGCTACTGTATGGAACCCAATGCTAGACTGGTCTGATTCAACTGAACTCTTCTTATGTGCTTAAGGACAGTTAGGTATCCTGTCTTGAGGCAAGAAAAGGGTTGCCAGGCCAGCTCAAAGGCTGAGGGTGTTTGGGCAGGCAATAAATATGCACGAGACATTGCATGGAGAAAAGAGGCCACAACTCTATTGGTTACCCTGATAGGAGCAGGGTTTTTTAGAGCCGGAACACCCCAGAACAATGTTCTGGCTCCTCTTTAAAACGTGGGTATATTTAAAATGCCCTGTTTGGGCCACTTTGGGCCCGTTTGGGCCTGGATCCAAAATGGCCAGGATTGGGCTGCTGCCAGGCAGGAGAGGGTCCCCCTGCCCCAAACAGCATGATCCAGGTAGTTTCAGCTGTGATCCAGGCCATTTTGGCTATTTTGGGCCCATTTAAGGCCCAAAACTGCTAGGATCATGGCTCAAATGGCCAAAATCAGGCCCCAAACAGCCAAAATTGGGCTGGTGCTGGGTGGTGAAGGGTTCCCCAATCTGGCAGTGTCTCATTCCAGGCGGTTTTGGCTATTTTGGGTCCATTTAGGGCCCCAAACAGCCTGGATTGGGCCCAAAACATCCAGGATCAGGCCAGTGCTGGGTGGGGGAAGGTTCATGTGTGTTTGGCAAAATGGTCATTGTAGTCAGACACTGTTCTTCAGCCTCATATGTGGGTGGTTAGGATGTAGGATTGCCAACTCTTGGTTTGTAAATTCCTTGAGATTTGGGGGTGGAGCCTAGGGAAGGCAAGGCTTGGGGGCGGGGGGAGAGCCTCAGCAGGATCCAGATAGTAGATAGATAGTAGATATCTAGATAGTAGTAGAGACATTTTCTTCAAGGGTACCAAACAAAGATAAAGTATAAAGTAAGGAAAAACACCATGAGTCTCTGTACATGAGACGTCTTACATGAGAATGCTTAAGTGTAGGGAGATGCAATGCTAGCCAGGAAGCATAGTTTAAAAAGACAGAGCTGAAGGTTCTATCAATTTCACCTCTCTACAAAGCCAGCAAAGATCCCTCCTCAGAAGGTTTATCAATTTCCTCTCCACTTCCCCTTTGGGGAAATTGACAGAGCCTTCAGGGAGGCAAAGAGGAAATTAACAAACTCTCTGAGGAGGATCTTTGCTGGTTCTGTAGAGAGGGGAAATTGACAAAGCCTTCAGCTCTGCCTTTTTAAACTACACTTCCCGGCTAACCTTGCATCTCCTTATACTTGAGGATTCTCATGTAAGATGTTTTTTGTAGAGAGACTCCACATCTAATCACTGTATGGTGAAAATAATGATATAATTGATTTACAAAATGTACACTAGAACTTAACAGACGTTTATTTTTTTCCTTCTTATTTTCTCCAAGGGAACTGATCTTGGTAGTCTGGAGATCAGTTGTAATTCTCCAGGCCCTCTCTGAAGGCTGGCAAACATAGTGGGATGGGACGTAGGAAATGCTTTTGATACTGCTGAACCCGCTAAAGGTTTTGGTGCATTCTACAATCTCACTGAGCGAGTTAAACCCTATTACACTTTAGAAAAGACACGCACAATAAAATACCTACTAAACACAGTCATTTTGCAAGCAGCAACATGTGAGGAGGGGGAAAGTACGGTCCATGAACAGGTCAAATTCATTAAAGAAATTTGGCATTAGAGAATGTCATGAGCATCCCTGCTTCTGAACAACTTTCAAGCCAACAGAGGTTGCCAAAAATAGGAGAATTCTCTTTTGGATTCGGCACCCTCTATTGGCTTCCAAGTTGTAATTCCACTAATAAAGGCAGGCTTGGCAGTTTGGTTGTGGTCTGCTAGGTTCAGTTTTGATTTTGTTCCGGGCTAGGTTCAGTCTTGATTTTGTTCCGAGCTTTCAATGAGTCACAGTAAAATCCTAAACAGTGTCACCCACTTCTAAGACCATTGACTTCAACCAATTTAGAACGGGATATCTCTGATTAGAATTGCACTAGCCGTCTGACAGAGCCGTGAACCTTTGAACATTCATTATGGCTTCTTCTTCTACTTTCTTTTCATTTTCTGTCTCCATAGAGACAGTATTTGTAACTGACAGCAGTGTAAGAATAGGTAGTTTATTGGCCACAGGTCTGTTAATGTCTCCTATGGGAGTGCAAGGTGGGAGGTCTACTAATGGATCTTTTGATCTAACATGGATCACTTGGATTCTTCTGCTGTTCGTTAATGGAGAGGAATAGTGGATGAGTAGTAAAGCCACTGCCGATTTACAGAGAGAATACTGACGCTAATAGACCAATAGTCTGAATCAGTGTAAGGTGTATTAATTACCCTGCTCGATCAAATCAGTTTTATATTTCACTCCTTCTTGGCAATCACTGTAGCAAAATCTCCTTTAAAGTAGCTAAATTTTATGCCCAGGCATGTTTAATCAGGCAGAAAGACATGGCCGCTCTAGCAAATTTAGCAAATGTTATGCCTAGTGTGTTCTATATATTTATGACATGTATTTATTGCATTTTTTTCTGTTGATGATTTTGACTCTGACTGCTGATGTAGGATCGCAGGCTGCTGTAGCACAGTGGTTAAGTGATTGGGCTGTGAATCAGCACTCTGCTGGTTCGACTCCCACTACTGCCATGAGCTCAGTAGGTGGCCTTGGGTAAGCCGCTCCTCTCAGCCCAGCTCCCCAGCTGTATTGTGGGGATAATAATAACACTAACTTGTCCACTGCTCTGGGTGAGGCACTAATCTGTCTAGAAGAGCGCAGGTGTTATCATCATCATTATCATCATTATTACAGTTAGTACTACTACTACTACTACTACTACTACTACTACTAAAGGTACATTATGTATATGAAATAGTGCTTCCACGTGGAGCACTGTGGCTATCACAGTAACTTGAAAAAGGGATTCTGCATGTCATCTTCCAAGCTGTGAGCTTGCTACTGTCCTTGCTCAATCCTATAGTGAATATGGTTCCAAACTTCCAGATGAGCCTAGAGATTTCCTGGAATTATAACAGCTTTCCAGATCAGTTCTGCTGGAGAAAATGACGGCTTTGGGAGGTGGACTCTATAGTATTATCCTCCGTTAAGGAATCTCCCTTCCTCAAACTCTGCCCCCCTCAGACTCCTTCCCCAAATCACCAAGAAGTTCCAAACCTGGAGTTGGCAACCTTAAGAAGAAACCACTGAGAACTGGGCCGTTTCCAGACGGCTCCCCGCCTCGCGAAACGTCGCGCGTCGTCGCGCGTCGTTGCGCAGAAAACGCGAAATATCGCGTTTTCTCACGCGAGTTTTGCGCGACGTCGCGCAAAACTCACGCGAGAAAACGCGATATTTCGCGTTTTCTGCGCAACGACGCGCGACGACGCGCGACGTTTCGCGAGGCAGGGGGCCGTCTGGAAACGGCCCTGGAGAACCAGGCCATAACTGTTCAAAATCAATATAAATTCGGATAAATGTGCAATTTGCTCTAGTACTTTCTGATGTGTATTAGTAAAATACAACTGACATAAATACAAAGTTCTCAACAGCTTCAAGTTTTGATTTATGACGGCAGCTAAGCAATAGCAATGCATTTGCACAAAGGGGAAAAAAAGGAACAAAATAAACCTAAGGAATAGACAGAGACATTCCAGGGTAGATTTGATACTGGAACAAATGTATACCCTGGACTGTTACATCACTGAAAAATGAACAAAAAATATTTTAACCTATCCTTATCCCTTGTGAAAAGGAAGAACATGTTAAATGGTAGCCGATCAATAAAACTTCAGAGATGCTTGCATCAGTGAAAGCTGCTATATTATATTAGTTGTACACTGTGACTTCCTCCTTATCCTTTTTTACTTTACAACAACTTTTTGTTGGTAGTGTTGAACCCAGGGGATAAGCGTGGCTTCATACTTTTCAATGCACGCATGTATAAGTTGAAGATTTGAGGCCCAATTCACCAGAAATTTTCCATGCACATTGAAAAGAATATTCTTTGGGACTGCTCTTACCATGAAACAATGTGAAATGGTTGCTTCAATTGGACAGTTCTGGGGAGGGGTGGACACAGGATAATTCTGAGGTTTTGCTTCCCCTAAAAAATGTCTGACTTGATCTTGATGTTCTGTGAGAGATTCTTAGGTTCATGGGAAGTTGCAGTTGGTCTCTATGCTGTGTGTTTCGATATGGAGGGGTGAAGGAAGCTAAATACCACCCCGATAGTAGGGGTTGAAGGTCTGCCCCCTGAACCTTTTCCCATCACAAAGGGACAGCTTCAAACCAAAAGCTCTGCCAGTTTGGTTCCGGTCGGGTTGCCAGGTCTGGTTTGGAAATTAGCAGACATTTTGGGATGGAGTTTAGGGAGAGGGAGGAGAGGGGCCTTCGTGGGGTATAATGCCATATTTTCAGCAGGGGAACTGATGCCTGTATCCTGGAGATCAACATGGTTAGTCTTCATGGAAGGCACCACATTGAGTTGCCTGGAGTGGAAATCCATACAGACCAACACAGCTATTCACTGGAAACTATCTTCATGGAGATCAGTTGTAATTCTGGGAGATAGCCAAGTGTTGGAAATAGCAAAGAGTTGGTAATAGCAAAGTGTTGGAAATCTGCAGGATTTTTAACATTACGTTATTGGTCTGCTGACCTATGGCAAATAGCTCTGGCCGAAAAATTGACAGATCAAAAAAACAGGGTTTTTTTTCTGGGAAAAGAGGTGGTGGAACTCAGTGGCATAGCAGGTGTTACCAGCATTCAGGGCAACTTCTGGCAGCAGGTGGCGCCCCTGACATCGCATGCATGTGCACCTTGTGTGTGCTCCTGGGACCGCATGATGACATCACTAATGAGAAGTGACATCGTGGCCACCCCCCAGGAGCCTGGTCTTGGCACCAGGGACAGGAAATCTCCTGTGCCAACTGGCCATGCCTTTTGCTTTGCCACCTGGTGCGCCCTCGTGGGCAGGGAGGCTCCCTTCTGCCTTTGGCTGGGGAAAAGCACTCAAGGAAGCGTGGTAGAGGCAGCCCCTCCCCAGCAAGCTGGGGTGTGGGGCCCACTCCTGTTTCACCACCAATGAGGCTCAGCGTGCCACAAAAGAGCCAGGCACCTTAGGCTATGCGCAGGGAGGAAGCGGGATCAGGGGGCAGGGCCACCAGACATGATTACTTTTGAGAGGTGCTGGAACTGCATTCCACCATGTTCCCACTGAAAATAAAGCCCGTCTTAAGAGTAATTAAAGGCAAAACTAAAATGTCAGATTGCTACAAAACACGACATGACTTTATTTCATATACGAATCAAAAAGGTATTCAACATCAACATCTATCGAAGCCCTTCCTGAAATTATGGGAAAGGAATTAGATATAAAGCATACAAAGAAATACTTTAAAAACCCCATGCCTTTAATGATTTCCTCTCCTTGCTATATCTTGTAAGATAACTTGGAAAATGTGTTTAATATTAAGCCCTCTGTCAATAATTTGATTTAACGTTGTCTATCCTAGTTTTTTTAACGTTTTTTGTTTAATTCCTCTTTTTTATATCTGTATTTAGACGGTGATTGGTCCTCCCCCCCCTTTTTTCTTTATTTTTATTTAACCAAAAAACTTTAAAAGATATTTTTTAAAAATTCTGGAAGATTTCCAGGCCCCACCTTGAGGTTGGCAACCCCTGTCTCTAGCCTGGTGTAATCAAAAATAATATTTTCAGACAGTGAATCAAGCCAAAGTGAGGAAAGGGTAGGGTTTATAGGGGTGCTATGAAGTGTACACAGTACAGGCTGGTATATTAACAATGCAGGCTTAGTGGAGTGACGTAAATGTCTTCAGGTCTTTAATGTGTGCCCGTTTTTACTGTTATATGCAAAGTGACCATGAAAGAGAATGCTTAACTTGCTGACTGTTTCTATCCTGCCTTGAAAGGGCCTGAATGTTTGTGCTTTTTGCTTGATGGCTGCTGCTTGAGAAAAAAACAACAAATACATTAGCACTATATAATGTTGAGCTGGGCACAGAGACAGAGAAGGATTTAGAAAGACATTTGCAGGCAGCCTCAGTTATATCAACGATGAAGCTGAGTTTGAAGGATAGCTCTAAGGAACTGAAGAACAGTACTCCAAACAACGTGGGTCGTGGAAACAAGTAGTTGGTTGGGTGGACCGGTTACAAAAGCAAAGATAAACCTGAAGTAGAGAGGTAAGTGCTGCTCTGATAAGAGCAGGTGATGGGAAGGAGGATCAGGAAAATGTGGATAAATCAATCTTGGAGAAGATGAAGGATTTGGTTCTGATTCCAAGGACCCCTCTGTTGTACATACAGGATCTTAAGAGATGCTGAAACTATCCCATCACTTTTGGATGGAGCGACGGCAGAGTGTCTCGATGGAACTCATGGTTCTAACGCAAGATATAATGAGTAAATCCCATACTTACAATAAGGAGCAGGAATATTTTGCGAGAGAGAAAATTCTCCATCAGAATTTGAGTGTGAGCTTGGCACATACTTCTCCTCATTGCTCAGAATATGCCTGGGCATGGAATCAGTTATCTTTGGGGGGGAAAGAGGTCACCAAAGAGGTCACATGTCAGGTGGCCCCGCCTAACTGACTCTCAGCTATTTGGGGCCCGTTTTGTCCTGGATTGAGGTCAAAACAGCCCAGATCGGGGTCTGATGGGTGATGGATCACTCTCCTGCTCAGCAGCGGCCTGATCCTGACCACTTTGGGCCCCTTTTGGGCCCTGAATGGCCGGGATTGAGTCCAAAACAGCCAGGATAGTAGATGCCAGGGGGTGTGGCATACTCAAATCAGTTATGCCAATGACACATTTCCAGTGATGTCAAGGGGCATGTCATAGGCTAATGAGTTCTGCTAATGAGCTATGATAATGAGTTCCTCCAGCTCTTTTCTATGAAATGGCCCCTGTTCACGGCATTTTTATACCAATCTTTTCCCATGTCGCTCAGAGTGGAATACATTACTATTTCATTCTCACTTTATTTTCACAGCAACCCTATGAGGTAGGTCAGCCTGAGAAAGTGTGACTGGATCAATGATACCCAGCTAGCTGCATGGCATAGCGGGTACTTGTACCGAGGTCTCCTAAATCCTAATCTCAATATGTTAACCATTATTTCAAGACAAGAGTTAGAGAGGTTGTGAAACTCAGAGTAAGAGGCACAAGGAGTCTTCAGTTTAGGACTAAAGATGGGCACGAACAGCAATGCGAACAAAAAAAAGCCATGAACAGCCCAATCTGCTGTTCGCAAACAAGCTGTTCATGAGGCCCAATTCTAAAAGAACAGGTGGCCGTTGCAAGCCTCGTTCGTTGCTGTTCGTTGCTGTTCGTCAAGCCAGACAGTCTGGCACCTGCAATCAATTCCCTTGGCAACTTAGGCAGGGATTGTCTGAACTCTGTATGAGCTCCTGTTGTTGCCCTAGAGACCCCAATCTAAGCCCAATTTAGCTTGATAGGCAGGTCTTCCTTTCAAGTGTGGAGCTCCAAATTTGTTACAACAAGGGAGCAAAGACCAGGAGGGAGGGGGGCTCCCAGCTCTGACTTTGTAGACAGTAAAGAGACAGTTGCTGTTGGCATTTTAATAGAGAGCATTGGAGCATGAATTTTCCTTGTGTGTGGTGGGATAGGGATATATTCCTTCAAGTTTCAGGGCTGCTGCCAGGCTTTGGGCCAAGCTATTATTTATTATTGGTACATTTCCTGGTGCCTGCTCAGGTCAGGTTTCTGGGAGTGGTGCAGTAGGGATCTTGACTTGGAGGATGGCTGGAGGAGAGCCTGCTGGCCGCCATGAACAGCCAACCACAAACATGTTTGTGAACAGGGCCACGTTCGTGGTTGTTCGTGAGTCCCTGTTCGTGGATGGCAACAAACAATGAATATCATGTTCATTGTTTTTTTTTCTGTTTGTGCCCATCTCTGTTTAGGACCAGATTTGGAGACAGACCAACAAACAACATGAGGAGACTGTAGGAGTTCCCAATCTGAGTGAGGGTATGTTGTAGGATAGCCATATGCCTGCTAAACACTCCAGGAGCTCATGGGGAGGAAAAAGGTTTAAAACTACCATTGGCAATGAAATGATGTTACTTTCTGGAAAACCCAGAACTAACATCACTCCTAGGAATTGCCAAGAGATGTTGGCAATTCTTAGAGAAGGCTGATGTCAGTGTTGAAGAAAATCCAGATATGATGTCATTCCTCTTTAGGAATCATTAAAAACTCTGTGTTTTTTCCTAGAGAGGTGTGACTTCACTTCCAGGTTTTTCCTGCAAGTGACATCACACCCTCACCGATGCCACCCCACCAATCTCCTGATGGCCAGGCCTGACAACCTTAGTGTGGAGATATACATTGAGCAGTTGTTAAGGATGGCATTGAAGTTGTTTGTATAGCTCCAAAGGTAACGGATCAGAATGTTAAAATCAGTAGGTCCAATAGCATTTTCAGTTATTCAGGGACATGGGGATGAGTTAGTGAGGTCATAGTTGATACTGGCCCCAGTTTCAGCTTCCATTAAGGAATGGAGCTAAGGAAATGGGGAGGTTCTTTTTTGTTTACACATCCACCTGTATGTTCAAATTCAATAGGGGTTGAAGCAAAATAGAGGCGCACTGTTCATTCTGTTCCTGTGGATAGAGAAGGGGGATGCAATGGGAATATAAGTTTATTTTACTTCAGACTTAACTTTCAAAATTGCTAATGATCAGGCGATTATGGAGTTGTCACTTATTTTTGTAGGAATTGAGGTATCTTTATTTAGACCTAATTCCGGAAGAGAAAAGGAAGTTGGCAAAGCTTTTTTTCAGACAGAAGCCATGAAGTGGTCGAAGCAACAAGTCAGTACTGCAAAATATGTTGCTGAGTATACTGTTAGAAACTTACAAAGAAATCCTAAGCAGAGTTACTCCAATCTAATCCCATCGAAATCAATTGCTGTCACCATTATGGAGCATTAAGATTGAGGTCAACAGGAAACTAAGGTAAGTGTAGAAGACCTTCCTTTGGAGGACTTAGTTGCATTCACTGCACAATAATTTTGTGGAGAAAATTAATAAAACTAGGTCTACTGACAGCTCTCTCAGATCAGGAGCCCTCTCATTCTCAAGAATACAGTCTATGAGAGTTGGGACGCAAACCTTTTCAGCTACTGTCCTGCTTGCATTGAGGAGCCTCTCAGGAGTGAAATGAGCTCTGACCCTTGGGGCCTTCCAGCAAAGCTGTAAGAGTTATTTACAGGGCTTTTTTTCAGCTGGAACGCGGTGGAATGGAGTTCCGGCACCTCTTGAAAATGGTCACATGGCCGGTGGCCCTGCTCCCTGATCTCCAGACAGAGGGGAGTTTAGATCTCCCTCTGTGCAATCTAAACTCCCCTCTGTCTGGAGATCAGGGGGTGGGGCCACTGGCCATGTGACCATTTTCACCATGGGCGATTTAAACTTTAAAAAGCTCCCCCTTTGTTCCAGCTGACCCAAAGTGATGTCATTGTGTGGTCCTGGGAGCATGTGCACACTTTGTGCGCGTGCATGTGGTGCTAGGGGCACCACCTCCCGCCAGGAGCTGCCCCTTGTGCTGGCAACCCACTGAGTTCCACCACCTCTTTTTCCCAGAAGAAAAGCCCTGGTTATTTAGAAGATCTTATGTATGAGGCTCAGAATTTTAATTACTTGTTTTAATTCACTATTAATATTTTTTTAATTTAGTCTATTGTTATCATCTGCCTTGAGTCCTAACCGTCTCAGGAGAAATGCAGAGTATCTTCTAAATAAATCGATAAATATCTGCAAAGGCAACTGAGACCTACATAAAGATATTTAATAGTTTTAAAAGAATATATAAAATACCACATATGGACTGCTGGCAGCGTTAGATAACAGATGTAGAATCCCACCCACCCCCCGACCAATATTTTTGGGTGTCGTCCTAAAATTGTTCTGTACAGGAATAAAGTATTGGCATTAAGAAGAAATTATGGGATACACGATACCAGCAAATCAAAAAAGTATATTATTAGGATATTTCAAGGATGTAATTTTGCACTATGATTATGATTTGATATCATGGATGCTTAGGGTTGCCAGACTCCAGGTGGTGGCTGGAGATCTCCCAAGAATTACCACAGATTTCCAGGCAGCAGATATCAGTTCCCCTGGAGAAAACGGCTACTTTGGAGGGTGGACTGTATGGCATTATACCATGCTGAAGTCCTTTCCCTCTTCAAACCCTCCCTTCTCCAGGTTTCACCTCCCAAATCTCCAGGAATTTCCTAACTTGGAGCTGGCAACCCTAATGCTGATAGGAAGAAAAATGGAAATCTGAGAGTAAACCAATATTGGCTTAGATTAGACCAAGGATTGGTTTAGAAAAGTTAGGAATTTGCATATTTTATCAAAATGTCTTATTATACAATATCATTGTGAAAATAGTAGGATCGATTTGTAGAAAGATGGGTGTTATTTTTTTTAATGAGATACAAGCAGAATTGTGCAAACATCTGTATTATTGGAAGTAAAATGTGTTGCACATTGGAGTGTCTGAAAGCACTAAGAGATAGAGGAAACCTGTGGTTCAGCTTGCTCCTGTGGACACCCAACAAGGATATCGAGAAAGTGGGTGGAGTCATGTGGGTCTCTTATCCAGAAGGGCTTCTGATTGGCCATTGGATGCCTGATTATGCAGATTAAAGTAATGTTTCAGCAGCAGCTGCCACCACAGTGTTGGTTTTATTTTATCTCTCTCCTCTTCCTCAGTGTATTTTTTAAAAATTCCCCCTCCCCCCCTGCATTTTGGCTTTCTCTGTGTGAGTGGCTTTGCTTCTTGCAGCAGCCATTTTGTGGTTGGTGCCACCTCCTGCCACAGCCATTTTGTACTTGCACCCACCACCCTGTATCCAAATTCCAAAGGTGTCATCTGGCTGAAAAAGGCCAGGAACCCCTGCTATAGAAGTTTGGGAATGCTTATTGTATGAGGCAGTGTGTGGAAGATGGTTTCAGGTAAAGAATTTCTTTACATAAATACTGTGAAGCTCAGGGCGGAGAAAAATGCCCTGGTTCCTTTTATAAAATTACAAGAAAGGAAGATAATTTAGTTCACTACACAAAATAACGTTATGATGTATTACCTAAGCAAGGGGCACAATGTCTCTAATTCCATGCAGAAAAACAACAGCGGTTTGGGAATCATATGTTGCCACAAGTGAATGATCTATGCTAATTCCGAGTGCCAAGCTGGAAAACATTTTGGTATATTATTTGAGTAATAATAACATAATATTTGAGTAAAAGTAACATTTTTGTGTGGTGAAGGGGGTTTAACACACATTCGGTGGAGCTTGGAGTCCTCCCAGAATTACAGCTGATCTCCAAAATAAAGAGATCAGTTTTCCCCTGGAGGAAATAGCAGTTTTGGACGTTGGACTCAATGTAGTCAAACTCTGAAATCTCCAGTAGTTTCCCAAGCTGGAGTTGGCAACCCTACCCCGAAGAGAGTGTTGAATAAATATCGTCTTCCTCTGGGTGTTGCTGGACAACATTCATTGCAAAGTGTCCCAAGTTTTGCCCACTGGTAGCATACGATTCTCAATTACTGTGGGATGTTTTCCAGATTCATGGGTCGGGAACTCCACTGATCCGGTTGCTAAGCAGAAATGAAACAGAAGTGGACTGACTCACTTTGCTGCATATTGGCCAAGAATGGCTTGGTTTAGTACTTTGTTATTAATGTCCAAAGGTCAGTTCCTTCAGTCGCCTCATGACAAGGACCTGAAATGTCATGGTTGTATGAGAGCATTCAGGCGCTGCACCTAGTTGCTTGGAACATTCGCCTATAAGTGAATTTTTTTTCCTGAAACCGAGAGGCAATGAGAAACTTCTGCAATAAGAAACTTCTGTTCTTCAAACTGGAAAATCTCATTCTTCGAATTGGCCATTACAAGAAGGGTTCTGTCCTAAAAATCATGTGCCTTTGGATGCATTTTTGACTGCGTAACATTTGAAAAATGTTGGGTTGATCACAGTGTTAAGGACCATCTGGCAGAAATTGCAGCTTTCTATGACTCAGTGGTCAATGTTTGCTCAGGAGGAATTCTCATCGTTTCTTTAGTTTCTCTGATGAATATGTCCTCTCCTGCAAAGCACCCTGTGTTTCAATAGAGTTTGTTTTTAGTACTCTCCAAGTCAAGTACTGTCTAAACCTTTAGCAAAATGTATGCTACAGTTTCTTACAATAAAGGTAGCATTTTTAGTTGCTGCTACTTCTGCATAAAAAGTCAATGAATGGAGGGCATTCTGATGTGACTGTCCTTTTCAGAAATGTCATTGGGATTAGAGATATGCACAAACCAAAATATGAACCAAAATTAAGCATGAACCAGGCCGGCTTGTGGTTCGCGAACCATGGTTCATCAGATCCCATTTCTGATGAATCACAATGAACTTTAGGCTGGTTCGTTTGGTTCAGTTTTTTGGTTCATCACTGCAGACAGCCTGGTGCCAATCAATCAGTTTCCTAGGCAACAGGGGATGAACTTCCTGCAGACCTTCTGCTGACCCGGAAGTGATGATTTTCTGACCTGGATATGACGTTTCCAGAAACCAAAAGAACCAGTTCGCGAACCAGGGGCAGGTTCGTGAAAGTTCATGGTTCGTGGTTCATGAAATTTGATGAACCGCGAACAAGAAATATTTTAGAAGAGGAAGTAGTAATCCATGTCATAGGTAGCATGGAAGCTGTTCACATGATCAAATGCCATATTTCTATGTTACTTCTATAATAATAGTAGTATTAAAGTGCATATTCAATATTCTCCCCCCCCTCCCAAAATCTGGGGCACACCAAAAGAAAACATGTGGAAAAAGTATGTTTGCTGTTCCATTCTGCAAGAAAGACAATTTGGCTTGCAACAGTTGATTCTAGGGAGGAATTTGGAACTTTTGAGGAAGAGATCTTCAAATAGAATTACTATTTTGCAAACACATTTAAAAAAAATACTGTATCTCAAAGATATCTTTCCCATGTCCATGTTTATCTGTATATATAAAGACAAGTATGACTCATCAACACCCAGCCCAAACCCCTGGACCTAGAAACATGAAATTTGGGGAGAACATTCCTTTCATGATATAAACACCCACTAAAAAGGTATTTTAAGAAATTTGCCCCCTAAGGGGGTAAAATGGAGTAAAATGTGTTTTCCCAAAGGGATACAGCTTCCCTGTTTGGCTGGCAGGCTGCTGCCTGCTTGCACCCCCGCCCAGTGCCAACTCAGCCGCTCTTCCCTGATTGGGCCAGCCTTTCATGGTCATTTGCATGTGCGGGCTGATTGGGGCTCACAACATTTTACACCTCATTCCCCCCCACCCAGAGACAGTTGGAACACAGAGGTCATTTGCATATGCGGCCTGATTGGTCCTTACCCCCCACATTCCAAACAGTCTTCAGTTGCTTTTGGGAGTCATTGAATGTGTCCTGAGGTAAAATGCACCTCCAAGTCTTCCTCTCAAAGTTCACTAGGGCTGTCAATCTCCCTGTGGGGCCTGGCTTTGCAATGTGGCTGGCAGGCTCCTGCCTGCTCCCCCCCCCCCGGTGTTCTGAGGTAAAAATCAGGTAAAGGAAACTGCAGACAGTTGAAGAAAGACAGTACAAGACTCCTGAAAAGGGATTTTATATAAAAGTCAGTATGGCAACTGAGTTTTTAAATGTCCATGGGGAGATAGTACATCAAACCAAAAAATGTTACATACCCATAAGTATTATAACTAGATTTAAAGTAGTTAAATACCATAGCAAAGCATAGGTATCGAGGTAGTGTGGTATATAATTGCTCATGGAATGGACAATTATCTCCTCCCTTTAATATTTTTCTTATCGACTGAGGTGCCACCCTCTTTCCAGCAGTTTCCCCCATAAAAAAAAGCACCTATTTCCTTGAGTGAGCAAAATATGACAGTTTGGTTGACGGTGTCGGTGTTGGCAGCCAACTTGAAGGACAGCGTTGAACCTCGGAGTGGCCTACCTACTGCTAATTAGCTGTTCGGAGGAACTCTCTGTGCCACAGGCAGAGTCTTATCAGTAAAGGACATCTTTGCCATTCACATTGACAGCTGAGTTGCAACTGTTCATGAAGAGAATGGTGTTTTGAGGAGGAGAATGGGGAAGGCGGAGGAGGATTTAGAACAAGTGACAGTTCCAGTGTCTTGAACCAGAGCAGTCCTGAGCGATCATAAACAACTGGAGTAGAGAATAGAAAAAGGTAAGAATGAGAATTTATGGAATCAGAATGTAGACATAAAACGGCTCTGAAGGAGAGAGCCACAGAAATAGAAGTTAGTCTTGCCTCGTGAGTGTTTTGTACAAAAGCTCGAACAGTGTGCTCTTGTGATTAATGCAGGCCCAGGGATTTTCTTCTGGATGCAAGACAGAAATAGTCATTTTTTCAGTCAGTTGTGTACATGCACACCGTTTTTTTTTTAAAGAGAAGTATACCAGACTAACTAGACTAACAGTGAGATCCTAAGCAGAGTTACTCCAGTCTAAGTCCAGTGGGCTTAGGCTGGAGTAACTCTGCTTAGGATTTCACTGTTAGACTTAAACAAGATCTGATGCAAGCACACCTGAGTAATAGAAAATCCTGTAGATCAGATGTCTTTGGAGGCAGGTCTGATGTTTTTGGAAATTCTCTAAAGTGACAGAGAGAATGAAAGATACCTACGTAGGAAACATGTGCAGTGATTATGGGCTTTAGAGGGGGTTGTGCCAAGGAACATGAATGCTGATCCTGTCAGAGAGTATGCCACACTGGATTTTGTTGTTGTTTAGGAAATTACTAGCAGTATGGCCTATATTGTATCTAAGGGACATACTCCAACCAGAATGTTCTTAAAAGACATTTGAAGTTAAGAAATCAGTAAACAAGAGTGCACCTTTTAATACGTTTATGTGGTAGAAAAACAGTCAACTAGGTCTTAATAGATTCAGAGGTAAGAGTATAAGGAAAGCCCAGTGGGTCGATCATTGGTCCATCTAATTCAGTATCTCCTTTCCCATAATGCCAGACTAGTTTTCCCAGAAGGTACACAGCCTGACAATGGAGTTACTGTGTATTATGTTCACACAAGACTATGCAAACACCTCTTCAAGTATGAGGTGAATCAGTCCTCATCCAATTTCAAATAGAGAAATCACCAACTTGGCTTGATTATTTATGCTTCCAAATCTGGAAAAGGCAGAATTCTCGCATGCTGAGAATTCTCGCGTGCTGACCCTGATCATCTGGGGATTTTTAAGGTTGGGTCTTTTGCTCAAGGGCATCTAAATATAATTATTTAACTGAGAAACAATTAATTCCTTTAGTAAGAGGGAAATATACTGCATACTTTCCATAGAACATCTAGAAAGAATCTACTTCTACACTCCCCCCCACAAGGCTTTGTTTTCTTTTAATCTGTGATCTTTTATTGAAGATAATATGATAATTCTCAGCTCACTGGCATCGGCGGCAGCCAGCAATGATCAGATCTATCCTTTCTGCAAAATTAAAAGACTGCCTCTGGATGTAGGAGATGCAATCTGTTTGTTTGGCATACCTATCTGTTTATTGAGTCCGTTAATGGAGGAATAAAAAAGTTGTTTGGAACAGCATAATTTTTAATCAAATGCATCTGATGGATGCTGGCTGCAGTCAGATTGCTTACTCAAAAGCAGACCAGCACAAACCAAATAGAGCTCAAAAGCCACACGTTGCAGGCTCTAAGGTGTTTGACACAACCTTTCATTTTCAGGCCCAGACCAACAGCCAAAGGGGGAGGGGCTTTTATTGACCACCTTCCGGGCTGCCCTCCAAAGCTGATGGGCTGCTCTGTCATGGACAAGCTGTCTGGTCCTGCTGTAATTAGCCCACTTAAGTTCCATATGAATATATTTATATCAAAGCAGATTGAGAGCACTTGATGCAATCACAGTGTTGAAATTCAGCACTTGTGGGGCTGATCATTGTTCAGGCTGCAAATTTCTGTGCAAGTCAATTAGGAATGTCATCATGTAAGAGAAGAGATGGGTATGAACTGGAAAAAAAATGAACCATGTGGTTCGTGGTTCATCAAATTTCACGAACTTTCACAAACCTGCCCCTGGTTCACAAACCAGTTCGTTTGGTTTGTGAAAATGTCACATCCGGATCAGAAAATCATCACTTCCGGGCCAGCAGAAGATCACTTCTGGGCCAGCAGAAAGTCACTTCCTGGTCAGCAGAAGGTCTGCAGGAAGTCCATCCCCTGTTGCCTAGGAAACTGATTGATTGGCACCAGGCTGCCTGCAGTGACGAACCAAAAAATGAACCAAATGAACCAGCCTAAAAGTTTGTGGCGGTTCATCAGAAATGGGATCTGACGAACTGTGGTTCATATTTCGGTTCACGCCCATCTCTATGTAAAAGCACAAGCAAAGCATCACCAATGTCCTTCCAAGTCAGGCATGCACCACAAATTGGGGCTAGACCTACTCACCATATTAACACTACATTTTTTTGTCATTCTTTTGTTGCTCAAAGCAGGATCAGTCTCGCCCACCAGGCAAATCAGCCAGAGACTGGCCATTTGTGTGCATCCTTATAAGAATGACCCTCTCACAGAGCGCCGGCAGCTTTCCCCCAGGATTCCAGATGCCTCCGTTTGCAAAATGGTTGCAGGCTGTTTGGTTTTCGTTTTTTCAGTGCCTTTTCCGGGACCTTGGGAAACTGCGGTCCCAGAAAAGATGCCCAAAAAACCCAAACAGCCTGCAACCGTTTTGCAAACGGAGACATTTGGAATCCTGAAGGAAAGCCGCCAGCGTTCTGTGAGAGGGCCATCCCTATAAGAACTCACAGAAATGGCCAGTCTCCCAAGGTCCCAGAAAAGACACTGAAAAAACAAAACCAAACAGCCTACAATCATTTTGCAAATGGAGACATCTGTAATCCTGGGAGAAAGCTGCCAGCATTCTGTGAAATCATCCCTATAACGATGTGTGGAAATGGCCACTGCTGGATTTCCCAAAATGGAAACCAAGATGCATGTGCTACTCTGGTGTTTCTGTCTCTACTCTCATTCCCACACTCTGTATTCCAATCCTGCCCAGAACCTCTAAGCCATCTCTTATTGACAATAACTGCATCAGCGGGTGCAGATAACCGCTTTTCATCCTAGGGTTCCCCTACATGTTTTTTTCCCCCTTTCTGACCCACAGTGTTGCAAAACTGTTCTTACAGTGTAACATGAAAGCAGCAGTCTGAATAGCCTAGATTACCCTGAGCGTGTCAGATCTGGGAAGTTAAGCAGGGGGTGACGATGGTTAATACTTAGATGGGAGACTACCAAGGAAGATGGAGGTTGTTATGTGGAGAAAGACATTAACAAACCACTTCTGCATATCTCTTGCCTCAAACACCCCATGAGGGGTTGCCATAAGTTGGTTGCAACTTGACAGCACTTTATTGTTATTATTAACATTGGTGCAATGCACAACTATAAGGCCACCCTTGCTTTGTGTGACTGGGTAAAACCTCAATTGTGGTCTTTGCAGTTCACAGAGCAGGAGGCACGTTGCTTGGGCCCTGTCTCCAGTGTTACGTGGTTCAAGTGTGTACATTTTTCAGGTTAGCTGGGGCTTTGAATACTTGAAGACGGCTTTGATCATTAGAACAAACTGTCAGAATGTCAGTTCTCAAGCCAAAGCTACGCCTTGTTCTCCTGTTATAATCTGTAGTTATTTAGTTCTCTCCCTCCAGGCCCAGGTGCTGCCCAGGCCGCCTATATCCATGGGAACGAAGAATTCTTATCAGCCCGCCCGACCTTGATGTCCTTGCCTTCCCAGGCCTTCTAGACAGGACTAAGGGGGGAGGCTGGGCAGGGGTGTTTGAAGTGTTGCTACTTTCATTTTATGTGTTATTCTCAACAAAGCTTCCGTTCAGCCAAGGCCTAAAATCCTTGGAATATGGATACTTGTATCTTGAGCATTGTCTTTCAATAAACCTTTTGGAATCAAGGAACTTTGTGCTTCTTGCAGAAGGGCGGAGACGAACTCAAGATAACTGGGATTCCATAGTCTGACACAAACTCCTAGATTATTCTCCAAACTGAAGAAAGATAGAGTTTCCAAGACAATATTTCATTAGACTCTCCTTTAAAACAAACATAATTGAAGAGAATTTCCTTCCTTCCTTCCTTCCTTCCTTCCTTCCTTCCTTCCTTCCTTCCTTCCTTCCTTCCTTCCTTCCTTCCTTCCTTCCTTCCTTCCTTCCTTCCTTCCTTCCTTCCTTCCTTCCTTCCTTCCTTCCTTCCTCTAAATCAAACTGTTGCCTGGCCAAAACTTTTTTTTTTTTTGTAATGTTATATACTGACTCTCCAGATACCTGTCTGAGGTGTTTCACAACTAAAAAAATAAAACAAAATCTAACAAACCTTTAAAAAACAAGGCAGAACAGATCAGATCAGAATATGATCAGAATAAAACAAACATTGATTAGCCTAAATTGGTGTTAATTAAAGAGCCCTCAGGTTAAAAGCAGACCATAAAACAGCTAAAAAAGAAGGAATTCCTCAGTTAAAAGCCTTCTCCTCTCCTCTCCTGTATGAGTAGGTATCAAGCAAACCTCAAGGGAGAGGGCCTTCTAAAAGTGAGTTGCCACTGTAAACACCCGTCTTCATTCTAATCCATCTCAGTTCTGCAGGCAGGGACAGAGAATAGGGTTGCCAGCTCCAGGTTGGGAAATTCCTGGAGATTTTTGGGGTGCAGCCTAGAGGTTTGGGGAGGTCAGGGACCTCAGTGGGGTAAAAGCTGTCAAGTTGACCCTCCAAAGCAACAATTTTCTCCAGAGGAACTGATCTCTGTGTCTGGAGATTGGTTGTAATTCTGGGAGATGTCCAGCAACCATTTGGAGGTTGGCAGCCTTAACAGAGAGAGGGTTGAAAAAGGAATATCTTCACTGGCAGGCGGAATAATACTGGAGGAGGTGGTCCTTCAAGTACACTGGCCCCAAGTGGCAACTGACTATGAACACTTTGCTTGGGATCATGGCACCTGAGTGGAGAGCCATTTCCCGCCTCTCCAGGCAGTATTTCTCTGTGTTAAAACGCATGAGGAGAGGGGCTTATGATATAGCCATATTCATAAGCTTCTCTATTAGCATGAGGGTCAGGGTTGACTGCTAACAGGTTCACCTCTGTCTTCTGTCACCAGCATGTAATTCTTTTCTTTATTTAAAGAGGAGCATGTTTCACGGTCCTGGCAGCAACCATAAGCTTAGGATAACCAATAAGTCAATACTAATATGTCCATATTGTAGCTTCCCTATGACCTTGAAGAGCTTGACAAATGACTTGGAGGGTGGAATTTTGATGACAACCCCCCCCCCCCAAATTATAGGCTTCCCAGTGATGAAGAAAAATAAAAATGGAAAAATAAGGTGGAGATATATGTTTGGTTTAAAGAAGACTCAATAAATCCTGTAAGTAAGTCGAGCTGTGTTGGCCCTGGCTAGAAGCCGCTCAGCTCTCATGGTAATCAAGTATTTCTCAATAAAGCTCAGCAGCGTATTTACTATACTTGCTTGCCCAACACTTCTGTGCTTTATGGCTATCAACACTCGATTATGGCTGGAGGCTGCAGCGGTTATTGATAACTATTCCGGAGGCAGCCTAGCTCATCAAATACGAAGGAAGGCAATCAGCCACGTGAATCTCTTAGCCTAAATTTTTTTTTTGACATGGTTTAGAATCCTTCTCTGCTCATTTACTTTCAGGAGGTTGGTGGATTGGCATGAGCACAGGAGAGGTTTATTGACTGATATGGAATGGGGGATAAAAGATTTAACAAACATCGAGGATTTAAAATGTATGCGCCTGAACTGTGGCTTTCTTTTAAAATGATCATAGTGGGGTGTAGCCAACTACACATGGACTTTGGTGAATTGGATTTTCTTTCTTCCCTTCTTGCTGCAGTCCGCTGAGGCCTCTCCTAAAACTGAGTTCCATAAAGTTAGCAGATCCTTAGGAAATGCATGGGGGGGGAAGGGGGGGCTGCAGTGGGAGGTAGGGTCACCCAGTCGGCCGACTGCAAAGCGCAGGAGTGCTCTCGAGGCAGTGTGATGATGTCACTCTTGGAAGTGATATCGTTGCACTGCCATGGAAGTGCTCCTAAGGGGCACATTCCCATGTATTCCTCCCCTACCAGCCAGGTAAGTGGAGGCTGGGGGTATAGGGTGGAAGTGGGGGATCCCTTGCCCCCACCAGGGGAATGGGATCCCTAGTGGGAGGGAAGAAGGCCACAAATCTCTGCCTCTCACCCACAGACTTAAGTTGCATCAAGTCTTTGGAAGTGCATGGCTGGATAAATGCCAGTAATATGGAGTCTGAATGTTGTCATTGGACAGCAAGCTTGTATTCCAACGTAGACATATATAAACTCTTTTTCACAATGGGATTCAATAATGTACCAATATGGAAGGCTGCATTGTATTGCTGCTATTCCCTCTGTGGATTGGATCCTATGTATTTTTAGGGTGTGGATCTTCTTTACATGGTAATATAGTCACGTGCCCCTCCCACCATATATAAAAGGTAGGATATGATATAAAGTGTGTGCGTTTTCATTATTCATTTCCTCCCCTCCCTGAAATGTTGAGAAGAGATTGCGTGTATTGGGATCTGAGGGTTATGGGTTGTCCTTCTCCACGGCACACATCTTTAGTCTTCCGAGGAGATATTTTTTAATAGAGAAGGAATCAAAGATTTAATCCCCAGTGCTAGCTGGTAGTAGCAGAAGATGTGTCATGGGAGACTTCTTCTTGGAGGGTTGCTGTTACTAATATCACCAGCTGTATGATGATTCTGAATCTAGTCTGAGTTTTTGATCCCCCGCTTCGGCTGACCCTTATACTGGCCTTTGTGCTTTAAGAACATAGGAACTGCCTGTGCTGGATCAGACCAGAAGACCACACAATCCACCGTGCTGCCTCTCAAGAGTCCTGAGAAGTTCATATTTCATAAGATGAAATAGAATAAGATGGAATGGAGCCTCTCATATGGTAATCAGGGTTATACTGCCTCTGAATGCATATTTAAGTTGTTAATAGACAATGAAATACCTATGTGCAGGGCTTTTTTCTGGACCGGGGGGGCAGCAGTATGCAGTATGCACCTCTTTCTGCAGTACCAGCACCTCTTTGGGTCAGTGGGCTCTGGCCCTCAAGGTAGTGAACACGATGAGTACTGGCAACCTATTTAAAAAAAGAAAAAGCTACCTTGTTCTGTGTTCCTCTGAGGGCCAAACTACAAGTGGCGCCTGACACAGGTTGGACACTTGTCAGCTTCCCTCAAGTTTTGATGGGAAATGTAGGCAGCTTGGCGGAATGTTGGACAAGTGACAGTTGAAAAGTCCATTGGACAGCAGTCGGAGAGCCAAGCTGCAAGACCAGGACGCCTACATTTCCCATCAAAACTTGAGAGAAGCGGACAAGTGTCCAACCTGTGTCAGGCGTCACTTGTAGCTTGGCCCTCAGAGAACATTAGAACACAAAAACATTTCATTTGTGTAGGGTAGGGTTGGCAGATGACTGACAGCAACCAGCAGGAGCCTGGAGGGAGGAGAGACATGTGAAACACTTGGCTGTGACTGCAGGCGTACCTGGAAGTGGTGTTATTGTATTGAGGTGATGCTCTAGAATTCTGCCCAAACTCTATGATTTAGGATTGCTAGGTCCCCAGGGCATGAAAGCAGAGCACAGGGGGGATGGGGTTCATGGGCGGGGACTCAATCCGAGGGCCACTTTGCAACTAATTAATTTTCTACGTTGTTACTTCTGGGCCTTCCATGGTATCCGCAAAACTCTCCTCCAGCACCACATTTCAAATGATCAGCGAACTTAAAAGGGTATAACTCTGCTTAGGATTGCACTATAGGTGGTTTTAGGCAAGCCATTCTTTCTAAGACTTCGACTAACTAAGTGAATAATAATACTGAACTATCTTTCATGGCTATTATAAGGATTTTTACAATAGCACTTTGAACATTTTAAATGGGCTATATGAATACAAAGTCATATCTATTGTAACATATGAAAATATGCCATACGGCTCATAATAATCATACCATTTATTTTTTAAATGTAGCTTTTTCTTTCAAATTCTGGCAAGCAGGGACCCAATCCTTCCTCAGTTACTACTTCTAAATATTTTGACGGAAGAAATCTATGCATTATACATGCATGCACACTTCACAATGGGTGGCCTGTATGTGGGTTGTGTATTTGAACATTTATATATTATTTATGAGTGCATTTTAGAGCACAAACTCCTGTGTGGGGATTGAAAATTAGGACAATATCACACAAAGTACTTCGTTCGGCACTTGTTCGAAATAACACAGGGGCCCTGCCTTGAAAGACTGCTGCAATTCCCCCAAAAGGTTTGTTAGATTTACCAACAAGCCTGTGCTATCACAGGGCAGCAGGTGCACACTGGGGAAGGAAAAAAATTCAGAGAGTTGTTTGCCACTGGGGGCTTTTAATGAGGTCGCTAACCCTGTCCTGCCGAACAATTAATTTCCGCAACTCCTCTTGCTGAATGTGCTTCTATTTTTGAAAGTGTTCAGGTTTCTTCCTCCCACCCTGCCCCGCCACTATTTCAGCCGTGCTTCATATTCATGCAAAGCCAAATTGGCAGTGTGTAACTTTTCCCTCACTCCTGCGTTTAATCTAATGGAAGCTCTTAGAGTGCAGAAAACGACAAGCGGAAGGAATTAGCCCAGGACAGACTTAAAGGAAATGATGTATTGTGCTTTCGGAGTTTGCTCCTGGATTGCGCCCCTGTGCCGCCAGTGCTTTATTATTAATAATGATAATCGTTATAACAGAAGTCAATGAGAAATGTATTGTTGCTATTATTATTAACAGTAAACCAGTTACTAATTTTTATTAATCCACTAGTAACAAAAATATGATGGGCTCTAGAAAGGAGAGGGAGGGTAGGCGGGCATTGCCTCCTCCTCTGTGACTGATCCTGGCCAGGTGAAGGCAGGGGGAAGACATTGCCACCTGCTCTGATCCTGATCCCATCTGGGTTAAGAGGGGCAGGCATTGCCACCTGCTCCACTACTGATCCCTATCGGGTGAAGGGGGAGAGCATTGACTCCTGCTCCACACCTGATCCTGATTGGGTGAAGGGGGTTGAACATTGCCTCCTGCTCTGCACCTGATCCTGGCCAGGTGAAATGGGGCAGACATTGCCTCCTGCTCTGCTCCTGATTCCATCCAGGTCAGGAGGTGGGAGCAGGCATTGCCACCTGCTCTGCCCTGATCCCAGCTGGGTGAAGGCAAGGGGCAGGCATTGCCACCTGCTCCCAGCCTAATCCTGGACTTGGCTTCCCTCCGCAGCGCACTCTCTGGAGGGACAGGCTGCCTCATCTGGGCTTCCCTCCATGGCAGCACCCTCTGGATGCATGCCAGGGTAGCAAGTGAATCATCTGGAACATGGTTAGCCTTTTATGTAGTAGGATATTGTTAACAATAGAAGCACATATATGCTACTTTTCACATATTCAAAGAAAAATACATACATTAGCTTAACAATCCTAATAAACAAATATAAACTACTGAGTGGAATAACTTTGGAGGCCAATAACATGAGGACATACTGATGGAGAAGTGTAATATTTCATTGCCAAACAATGCATTCCTTTGCTTCTCCTGATGCTTTGTAACTTACTGTGGCTGGTCTTCCCAGTCTAGCTTTCAGGAATCTTCTATAAATTCCCATTCTTTCTAAGGTCCAGGACCTATAGCACCTTAAAGACGTACACAATCTCCAAGGTATCAACTTTCGAGAGTCAGAGCTCCCTTCGTCGAAAGCTCATAGCTTGGAAAACTAGATGTTCTTTAAGATGCTTTTGGACCCAGATCTTACTCATTGGCTATAGACCAACATAGCTACTCACCTAAAACTGTCCTATTCTCTTTGACTCCTTAAGGATATGTCTCTAAATTGCAACAATTGCAACACACAATATGCCATTATTGCTACACAGGTATTGCAGGATGCAAAGTGGTGCTGGACCTGAGGAGGCGGGTACAAAACTTACTTGCTACTGTGTTGTTGTTGTTGTTGTTGTTGTTGTTATTTATTACATTTCTAAAACACCCTTCCCGCAAGCGGGCTCAGGGCAATGTACAGCAGTTATAAAAATACAATACAAATATTCAAAACAATTCATAAAACAACAGTTCATCATAAAATCAACAAACAGATAAAAACTGTCCCAAGATGGGGTCAATTCCAGATTCCTGCCCATCAGCATACAGGAGGAGGGAAGTGCACAGATAATGTACTTTACCCCATACATGGGTCAGCTAATGAATGGGCACTGCATAGACCTGTGCTGTACCCATTGTTGGGCAGCCAGCTGGTGGACACTGTATAACCCCTCACTTAGGGCCAAGCTACACATGACGAATGACACTTGAACAGCAAGTGTATTTCTCCCTGTTCACTTGCCCTCCACTCAATCCACTTGCCGTTCAAGTGTCATTCGTCATGTGTAGCTTGGCCCTTAGTGGGAGACTGGTGGGAGGCTCAGTGAAGATCTCATACTGGCCTCAACCATATGCCTGGTGGAACATCTCTGTCTTACAGGCCTGCCGAAATGATAGAAGATCCTGACGGGCATGGGCGTCCTCAGACAGAGAGTTCCACTAGGTTGGGGCCAGGACCGAAAAGGCCCTGGCCCTGGTTGATGCCTACCCAGCCTCCCTAGGGCCAGGAGCCACCAGCAGATATTTTCCAGCTGATCAAAGCATTCTCTGGGGCACATACAGGGAGAGGCGGTCCCTCAGGTATGCTGGTCTCAGTCCGTTTAGGGCTTTATAGTTCAAAACCAGCACCTTGAACTGAATCCGGAATTCCATGGGGACCCAGTGGAGCTGCTGCAGTGGAGCTGCTGTAGGCTCTTGCCATTGCGATTGTCATATTGCTGGTGACATAACGAAGTCACTAAAACTGCTCTGGTTGCCTAAAAATCATAGCTTCACTGCCGTTGTGATGACATCACTTCCAGGCAAAGGAAATGACAGCATTACATTGATGGTGACATAACAATTTTGCCAGCAAAGGGCTGCAGCGGAAGTTACGTTTTCCTTCTTTCATCTCTTATTTTCCTCTGACTGGCCATGAGATTGTTGAAGGGTGGGGTGTAGTGGCTGGTGGCAAGGATTCCCCCACCCCAGCAGGTGCCAGGCAATCTACTAGCTGCTATTGTAAGCATCCTCAACAGGTGCTATTGTTATCAAGAAGGACCTGTCTCCTCGATGTACTCATGAATGATTCAAATTAAAAGCCTGTCAGTTCTGCCATATGTATTGCGAATGATTAAGAAGCACAACAAAATATTTGTTAGAAGTATTTTGTTTTTCAGTTTAATCTTGTACATATTTATGAGCGACCCTTTAGAATTTACCAAAATGTATCCCTCTCAACACACACCGACTTTTTGGAATGGCAACTCCTCTTGTTTCTAGGGACAAAAGTGGTTGAGACATGTAAGGTAAGATTGGGGGCCAACTGGAGAGCCCTTAGGCAAAAGCTCGAGTCCTTAGGCTGCTCGCTGCCGATTCTAAATTATTTTCTTTAAAACCAAGCTAGACCTCTGTGTGACACAGAAAATTAGGGCTTGAATAAAAAATGAGGAATTCGGTACATGCTGATGATTGTTCTGTCTCCAGGCCTTGTCTCGAAGAAGGAAAGGGAGAAATAAAAAACCTTGAGCAGTAATGAAATGAATTTCATTTTGCAGGCGTAGCACCCATAGTATTTCATTTCATTATGAGGACACATTGAGCAGGCTGGAATCAGCAAGTACTCCGGGCAATGCAGGGACTGGGAGATAATCAGCATTTTCATCATATTACATTTTTAGTTATAAGGGTTATCAGTATGTATGGTAGAGTTGGCAATTCTAGATGGGAAAATTCAAGGAGATTTGGGCAGAGACCCTGAAGATGGGGTGATTTGAGGAGGGAAGGGACCTCTCTGGGGTATAATGACATAGATTCTGCCGTCCAAAGCAGCTGTTTTCTCCAAGGGGAAATTATCTCTGTAGTCTGGAGATCAGTTGTAATTCCAGGAGGTCTCCAGGCCCCATTTGAAGTTTGGCAGCCCTGATCTATAGGCTGGGTTGGTGTGGATGGTGGCAGTTTATGCTCCCCTGCTCCGCAGCAGCCCGATCTGGGCAGATGTGGGCCCAAATCCCCATGGAGCACAAGAGCACTTTCAGGGAGGCCATGGGCCACACAATCACATGACATTGTGTGGGCCTGGGAGCATGTGTACACTTTGTGTGCATGTGAAGGTGACAGGAGGGCAGAGGGACCTGGCAACCCTAGGTAGCTGTGTCCCAGTGCTGCTGCTATTATAGGAAAGTTGCAAGAGGCAGCCCTATGGTGCAGGTTGCCAAGAATCCTGGTTTAAGTCCCGTGTAACTTGCTGGTAGGATGAGCACTTCACTGTTCCCATCCGAACGGCTATCCCTGTTTGCTCTAATGGGTAAGCAGGTGCTGATTCCTGCCTCCCCCTGCCCCTGTAAAGGAGGAACCATTACCTCCCCACATGGTGATGGCATGCATGCTAAGGAATGGACTTGAATTATGTTGAGAAAAGGGTTAAAATAGTTTAAATTCAGAGTTGCAATGGATCTTAAATCAATAGACAGTCAGATGCATTGTTTGCATTTAAGAAAAGTTTTCTTCTAAAGGAAAAAATGCACAGGGTTGCTACAAAACAAAGAAATCTATCACCTTCATCTTGATGCTACAAACTTCGACTGAGTTACCCTACCTGTTACGGTGATCTTCTCCTTGACCCTAGAAAAGAAATCACCCAATCAATTGACCAATAGTCATTTACAAACACATCACAGTTTCCCGGGCTTTGAGTTAGTTTAAGGCTATTGGCTCTCTGCCAAGTTTCCCTTCCAGGTCAATGCAAACAATAGCACACCGGGTAAATGCATTAACCTCATAATGACTGAATGTCAGACCTTGCAGCCTATATTCCAACAAATTTCACAGGTGTAATCCTTCCAACCAGTTGCTCAAAGATGCCTGCCGTGACTAGGTTTGGGAACTTTCAGGTGGAACTAGGAGTTCTCCTGGAATTATAACTGATCTCCAGATGACTGAGATCAGTTCACCTGAAGAAAGTGGCAGCTTTGGAAGGTGGACTGTATGCTAAGGTCCGTCCCCTTGATACCACGACCAAGCTCAGCCATAATAATCCATAATTAATTATATGCTGATGGACCTAATGCAAGCAGTGATTTCTTATGCATCTGCTGTAATCAATTCACAATTGCTTAGTAACTTTGAGAAGCTGTGTTTAATTATATTGAGTACTGAAATCAAGAATTCAGAGCTTTGTCTCAGAAGATAACGGTATAATAGCATTGTTTGTTTGCCAGCTACATTCGGTGAGAAAGGAATTCTTAAAAGGAAACATCCTCAAGACAATGGCTCGTTCTGTAGGATCACGCATGTGCAAATGTGATATGAGCTGACTTTGCACTAAAAAGGTGGCATGCATACTGAAATGTCTAACTGCGACATAGACTATGAACCAATCATATTGTAATTAAGTGCACTGATATTATAATGTCATAAATGCTATAAAAACTCTGCTGCTCAAGGGAGGGGGGCTAGAAGCCTGGTAACCTCTTGCTGTTGCAACAACGAAACAAATCTAACTCTCTTCTTACTCCTAGCCTAGTGTCTTATTGGGTGGGGAACTAGAGGAGATGGCCTTTTTCAGACATAACACCCTCCTCAAATGTCACTGTCCCCAGGCCCTGCCCCCAGATCTCCAGGAATTTCTCAAGCTGGGGCTGGGAACCCAACCTAACACACTGGCCCTGCATTGATGTTCCAGAGCTACAGGGTCAGGTCTCATAAATGAAGAGTAACCCACTAGATCGAGGATGGGGCGGGGAGGCAGATCAATCTTATTTATAACTTATCCTTGGGGTATCTGTTGAATATTCTCACACTACCCAGTAGTGTATTCTTGTGTTGGGAGCACATTGCATCAAAAGAGGCGAGTTGAAGTTACTTTGTCCTGGGACAGCTGTGAATTGGGGTCGAACAACGGAACAAGAGATAGTAAAGAAAGAATCTCTTTAAAAAATGCTATAGTATTTCCTAGCATGCGATCTCTTCAAGCACGAGCAGCTGTTTCTAAAATAAAATTGTTCCTCCCGTATGTTATTATTATTGTCATCCAATAAAACAATAAAGGATCTCAATATATAATAACTCTTACTTTTGTCAACTCCTCATTTCAAAGCAGGTTAGGGAATTCTTTTTGATACAGTTGTGTTTTGTGGGGAGAGATCTTTTAGGACGAGAGAGGAAACAAAATAAATATCAACATTCATGAAGTTGATGCAACTGTTGTCAGAAATCTCTATGGGGTTTTAGGAATTTGCTTTTTCCTTTGCACATATACTACCTGGATTTGCATAGTGCCATGAATATGCCACTTTTTTTAAAAAAAATGCCCTTATTTTTTTTTTTAAAAAGGAAGATAACAACATTTGTGTGTGTGTGTGTGTGTGAGAGAGAGAGAGAGATCCAGAGAAGTTAGCCGTGTTACTCTGTAGTGGCAAAATCAAAAAGAGTCCAGTAGCACCTTTAAGACTAACCAATTTTATTGTAGCACAAGTTTTCGAGAATCACAGTTCTCTTTGTCAGATGCATGGAGGGCCAAAAGAAACTGGTCAGATATAGAGGAGGAGAGGGGAGGGCGGGTTAGATGCAAACAGCTCCTTCTGATATGGAGATCAGTTTGCTTCTGTAAAGGTTCAGAGGAGTTAGAAGTGTTAGTCTGTAGTAGCAAAATCAAAAAGAGTCCAGTAGCACCTCCAAGACCAACCAATTCCACTGCAGCACAAGCCCTCGATAACCACAGTCCTCCCCGCCAGATGCATCTGACAAAGAGAACCGTGGTCCCCGAAAGCCCATGCCAGGTGCCACTGAGCTCCCCCAGACCCCGCCTCTGTAAAGGAAATCTGTTACCTGTGATAATGTGATAACCATTCATAGTCCCTATTCAGTCCCAGCTTGACAGAGTCAAATTTGCATATGAATTCCAGTTCAGCAGCCTCCCATTGGATTTTGTTTTTGAAAGGTTTCTGTTGAACTACAGCGATGGAATGGCCTGGTAGATTGAAGTGTTCTCCCACTGGTTTCTGGACGTTGCCATTTCTAATGTCAGATTTGCGTCCATTTATTCTTTTGCATAGAGGTTGGCTGGTTTGTCCAATGTACAGAGCAGAAGGACATTGTTGGCACATGAGGGCATATATCAGATTGGAGGATGAGCAGCTGTAACAGCCAGAGACAGTGTAGTTGATGCCATTGGGTCCTGTAATTGTATTCCCTGGGTAGTTTTAGGGGCAGAGCTGGCATCTGGGTCTGTTGCAGGGCCTGGTACCTGTGCTGGTGACTCTGCTGGCCGATTCATGATTGTGAGTGAGAAGACGTTTAAGGTTGGGGGGCTGTCTGTAGGCAAGGAAAGGTCTTCCACCCAGGGCTTCTGAGAGAGAGGTATCGTTTTCCAGGATGGGTTGTAGCTCAGAGAGAGAGAGAGAGAGAGAAATAGAAACACTGGACCATTCAAAGAGGCCAGTATTTGTTTAGTACTTGTTTATGTAGTAAAGAATTACATGGTTAAGAAAGAGTTACATGTTGGAGAAGATCCAGAGGAGTTAGCTGTGTTAGCATGTAGTATGTAGTACTACATAGTAGCATGTAGTAGCAAAATCAAAAGGAGTCCAGTAGCACCTTTAAGAATAACCTGGTAGACTGAAGTATTCTCCCACTGGTTTCTGGATGTTGCCATTTTTAATGTCAGATTTGTGTCCATTTATTCTTTTGTGCAGAGCTTGGCTGGTTTGTCCAATGTACAGAGCAGGTGGACATTGCTGGCACATGAGGGCATATTGGAGGATGAGCCGCTGTAAGAGCCAGAGATAGTGTAGTTGATGCCATTGGGTCCCATAATTGTATTTCCTGGGCAGATATGAGAGCAGAGCTGGCATCTCGGTCTGTTGCAGGGCCTGGTACCTGTGCTGGTGACTCTGCTGGCTGATTCATGATTGTGAGTGAGAAGACGTTTAAGCTTGGGGGGCTGTCTGTAGGCAAGGAAAGGTTTTCCACCCAGGGCTACCTGTGCTGGTGACTCTGCTAGCTGATTCACGGTTGTAAGTGAGAAGTGGGTTTCTTCTTACCCTCCATGCATCTGACAAAGAGAACTGTGATTCTCGAAAGCTTATGCTACAGTAAAGTTGGTTAGTCTTAAAGGTGCTACTGGACTCTTTTCGATGTTGGAGAAGAGGCCATCTGCCTCCTGGTGGTGTCTAAGGGCCAAGCTACACATGACGAATGACACTTGAACGGCAAGTGTATTTCTCCCTGTTCACTTGCCCTCCACTCAATCCACTTGCCATTCAAGTGTCATTCGTCATGTGTAGCTTGGCCCTAAAAAGAAGAAACTTTGGTGGTGGTGTTAAGGTGGCTGCTGGAGTAATTACTAGGGTTGTCCGCCAATAGCACCCATGGGTAAACACAAGAGAAGTTCCTCCAGAATGCAACAGGAACAACTAACCATGACCACCACCCCTTAACTGGAGGAAAATACAGTAAATCATGCAGCTATATTTAAAGTGTCTAGTGCAATATGGGAATAAATAAGTTATACACAATCTCATACAATCTTCCTAATATTCTATACAAATAACAATCCTGTTCATCTATGCATATCGAAGAATCTGCCAATGGTTCCAACAGTGGTAACCTTCATACAATATCAAAAATAGCTCTATTACAGATTTCAGTTCATACTCGTATATATGCACATATAGCCATTCTTCCACAAAACAGTTCAATGGTTGTAAAGATGTTGTCTCTCTTTCTTTTGCAGATTGCATGAGGTAGTATGAGAGCCATTTGGTGTAGTGGTTAAGAGCGGCAGGACTCTAATCTGGAGAGACAGGTTTGATTCCCCACTCCTCCACTTGAAGCCAGCTGGGTGACCTTGGGCTAGCCACAGCTCTTTCAGAGCTCTCTCAACCCCACCCACCTCACAGGGTGTTTTGTTGTGGGGATAATAATGACATACCTTGTAAACTGCTCTGAGTGGGCATTAAGTCATCCTGAAGGGTGGTATATAAATCTAATGTTGTTGTTGTTGTTGTTGTTGTTATTGCGTATAACTTATTTATTCATTATTGCGCAAGCCAATGGCACCCAGCAAGAGATGGAGGAGCAGGGACATGCAGGGGTGGGGACATACGGGGACGAGGAACTGTGGGGATATCACTTCCAGATAAGTTGCCAGCTCCAGGTTGGGAAATTCCTGGAGATTTTGGGGGTGGAGCCTGGAGAGGGTAGAGTTCATGGCGGAGAGGAACCTTAACCCTAGAGTCCACCCTCCAAAGCAGTTGTTTTCTCCAGGAGAACTGATCTCTGTGGCCTGCAAATCAGTTGAAACTCTGGGACATCTCCAGCCACTACCTAGAGGTTTGCAAACCTACTTCCAGGGAAAAAAACTGGAAGGGACAACATGCTGCTCTGAGAATAGGTTTTTACCCCTGAGTTTCCAGTGATTCATTGAATAACATGAAAACAGTGCTGGGTCCTTCCCAGAGGTGATGTCACACTGTTTTGCCAATGAGGACTTTTAAATTAATTTTTGTCTTGCTGGCTGATGGAGTGATTGTAGAAAGTAGGGGCTGTCAGCGGGAGATTTCCCACCATAGCAGGAGATCTGGCAACCTGAGATGTTATAGTTAGGGCTTCTAGGCTCAAGTTGTATTAGCTGGAAATAACCCTGTTTAGTTCATTGATAAGGGGTTGGGGGTCAGTTCTTTGTGGAACCTGGAGGATTTCCTAAGTTAGGGACAAAATTATAACTGCCAAGTTCTTTGACATAGAAACTTCTAATAGAAAAAATAAGAGTTCATTATTGCTGCCTGTTGTCCAAGGTACTGAGATTAAACAGCTTTTGTTTTTAAACTGCACTTAGTTCTGCTGGCTTTGTTATGTTGGTTATTTAGGTTGAACTACTGATGCTTACTTAATTAGTCAAAATAGAATAATGAGGAGTAGGATAAAGGATGGCCAGAGATTCTTCTAGGACATTCCATTGCTTAAATAAAAGTGGCTGTCCTGAAACAGAAAAATCTCAAGGAGAGATTACAAGGTGAGATTGCTGAAATTTAGTTGATTCACAAATTCGGAACCAGGGAAGCTAAACAGAGACTTACGATTCTTATCTCACTACAAATGGTGATTTTTGCTATAATCCTGGAGCCCTCCCTTGTAACACCCTACCCACCTTTGGCTGGGATATAAAGGCTCAATTCGGAAACAGGGAGCTCTGACTCTCGAAAGCCCGTACCCTGAAAATCTTGTTGATCTCTAAGGTGCCACTGGATGAAAAAACAGATCAACACAGCTACCCACCTGACTTTCCATAAAGAGGAGCAGATTGCAAGCTGCTTGGGATTTTCACTTGCATTTTTTTCCCCAAATAGTTTAATTGATGTTTATGCAACAGTTGATACACTTGCGTATCAGGAGACATTACTATTAACTAGAGAAGCGTTAACAGCTAAAAATGACAGGCATAAAACAACCATAAACCAGTCATGTAAAAATCAGTGGAACAACTGAACTCAGATTTTAGGGGAAAGAAAGAGAGATGAATTAGGATGACTGCTCAGATATTAAAGTTCCCCAAATAACTGCAAATTGACAGATTTATTCATGCCTGAACGTCATAATGCCACATGTGAAAGTTTCCCGGTAAGGAGTTCACATTTTATTTTGTTTTATTTTAAAACCAGCCACAAAATGTACAAGAAAAAAGAAATGTGCACTTCTCAAACAACATTAGTTCATTTAAAAAATCCAAGCCATGTAAAGAGATATTAGTCTGACTCTAACTCTCTTCTGAATTAGTGCTGTTAAATTCCCTGTCCTGTGGGATTCCTTCCACTGAGGGCCAAGCTACACATGACGAATTACACTTGCCTAAACGGCAAGTGAACAGGGAGGAATACATGCAAGTCTGTTCACTTCTGTTTCTGTTTAGGTTTCTGTTTAGGTTTTAAAATCAAAAAGAGTCCAGTAGCACCTTTAAGACTAACCAATTTTATTGTAGCATAAGCTTTCGAGAATCAAGTTCTCTTCGTCAGATGCATGATACAAACATGATACAGTTTGTATCATGCATCTGACGAAGAGAACTTGATTCTCGAAAGCTTATGCTACAATAAAATTGATTAGTCTTAAAGGTGCTACTGGACTCTTTTTGATTTTGCTACTACAGACTAACACGGCTAACTCCTCTGGATGTTTAGGTTTTATTATTCCTTCCGTTCACTGTATATTTGCCTGTATATTGTTAGAAGTTAAATACATGATTTTTGGAATTTATGAAGGAAGAAAGCTCTTCTGTTCCACATAGTCCCCCAACCGCTTGGGCCCACTAGCAGAGGAGGGGGGTTAGGAGGCTGTCCCGCCTAACCAGGACCCACTACAGGGACAGTGGTGGCAGCAACTACCTGGAGACAGGAAAGGGAGACAGCCCCTTCAGGTGCCTGGCCAGAGGCAAAAAAGGAGGGGTAGACAGAGTGGGGGGTCTTCCAGTTAAAATAAAAAAAGAAGGCCCTGTTTCACCACAGTGTGGATTGCAAACATATGCTACTGTGTAGTTCCTTCTTTGTTTTTGAAAAAGCCTTGAGGGAACTGGTGTATGGAAGAGATAACCAATCTATAGAATTAGAATACATGGACATATTTACAGTAAAGGACCTCAGACACCCCTGCCAGGAAAGACCCCTGATCATGACCCTGAAAAGACATTGCTAGCTGGAGAAACAGAATGGAGCTAGGTGGATTAATAGGCCAGACTTCTCATGACATCGGCTTGTCAGCCCCCTTGGGTCCAAACCGTGGGATGGATGGGGCATCACAGGGGGTGCGGAAGGGAGAAACTTGGCCAATTTTAAGCAAAAATACCCCCACGTTGGGTCCTTCCCTTTGTTGTCGCACTAGGAATGATGTCATTCCAAACATGACAACGAAGGCTCTGGAGTGCGCAGGAGCATGCTCCTGAGCTCCTGTTCCTCTTCCCTACACCTTCTCCTCCCGCCAGACAGATAAAAGATGGCAAGAAGTGGGGGCTGGAAGCAGGGGGACTGCCCCCCTGATCAAGGGACTGGGGAACTCTATCAGGATATATTCAGATGTCCATAAGAACCTGTCCCTTACACTGTTCCAGGGACAACGTAGCCAAAAGCAACCACTTTCAAGCCCCAATGATTTCAGAGGGACAGGTAAATGCTTGAATCTCTCCTGTCAAAATGACAGGGGTTTAGAAGTACCAAATGCTCTTGAATCCCTATCCTAAGCCCTGCTCACAAATTACAGTGAACACACATTCACTCTGTGTATGGTGTTCACTTGACTGTTATTTATACATGCATTGAGAAAGAGTCTCTCTACATGAGACGCCTCAGTGCGTATTCATCAAGTGTAGGGAGACACAATGTTAGCCAGGAAGTGTAGTTTAAAAGGACAGAGCCTGCAAAGGTCACTCCTCAAAGGGTTTGCTAATTTCATCTTTGCCTCCCTGAAGGCTCTGTCAGTTTCACCCTTCCAGTCTAAAACTGTGGGCCAAGCTACACATGACGAATGACACTTGAACGGCAAGTGGATTGAGTGGAGGGCAAGTGAACAGGGAGAAATACACTTGCCGTTCAAGTGTCATTCGTCATGTGTAGCTTGGCCCTCAGTGGGATGGCAACCAGAGGGCAGCAAGGAATGGAAATGGGCTGGAGTTGCCTTCCAGAGCCAGGCTTGGACCTGGAGAGGGTATAACGGGCTGAAGTTTCCCTTCCTGGCATTTCATAGCCCCTTGTGATGGACTCAGGGCCAAGCTACACATGACGAATGACACTTGAACGGCAAGTGGATTGAGTGGAGGGCAAGTGAACAGGGAGAAATACACTTGCTGTTCAAGTGTCATTCGTCATGTGTAGATTGGCCCACAGAGGGAGTTGGAGCCTGGCTTTAGACCAGGGAGGGTCAGCCAGAGAACCCTCTGTGAGAGGAAATAATGTTTGTGAAGCACTGTTAGTCCTCAGACTAAAGTGGGGAAAACCAGCACTAACTCCTGCTTAGGGCCAAGCTACACATGACAAATGACACTTGAACAGCAAGTGGATTGAGTGGAGGGCAAGTGAACAGGGAGAAATACACTTGCTGTTCAAGTGTCATTCGTCATGTGTAGCTTGTCCCTTAGTCTGGAGAGATCTGGGGATTATAGAGGGCCAAGGAAGTGGGTAGAGAGGAGTCTCCCCTTCAGAGCCAGGAACAGGGTTTAGCTCATAACTATAATGCCTGCCCAGTATCTAGCAAGGGTTTGTCTCTGTGGAGCACCCTAAGGTCTGGAGAGGAGGGAAAGTCGTGCTGTGTTTGTGTTTGAGGATATAAAGTGTAACATCTGTGAAGCAGTGTCAACCTCTGAATGAAGCCAGCAACCTAGTGTCATTCCACGTGTTTTGTGCCTCACACCAGTGAAGTTCCTGTACAAAAACCTTTCTGTTACGTCAGTTCAAACATCTGCCTACCTGCCTTTTTACTTTAACCTACTGTAAATAAACCTTCTGTTACCATTTGAACTTCCCCAAGCCTTGTGTGCCAGTTTCTGGTAAAGGGAAGCGCAAACCCCTGCTCTGCCCCCTACTAAGGGCCAAGCTACACATGACGAATGACACTTGAACGGCAAGTGGATTGAGTGGAGGGCAAGTGAACAGGGAGAAATACACTTGCTGTTCAAGTGTCATTCGTCATGTAGCTTGGCCCTAAGACTTGGTTGGGTAACCATTTTTAATAATCCTTAAGGGTGGGAGAAGAAGGAAAGTTGAAGCTTAATATCAACCACACGACCAGAGGCTGCCCAGCCCAGTATACAGCTTCATAGGCTTAAAGAGGAGAAGTTTTATCTCAGGGTAGGGGAAGGTCAACCTAAGCCTGAGTTGGACGTGAGTTTGTGACACCCCTTCACACAGCTCCAGTGTATAGCAAAGCCTTTGCCCTGCTGCCTGTTCTGTCTCTTTAAACTATCCTTCCCAGCTAACATTGCGTCTCCTGACACATGTTCTTCACACGTCAGATGTCTCGTATAGAGAGACTCCAGCTCACCCATTACATTCAACACATGTACAGCTGAAGGTGTGATGGATACCCCACATTTATTCAGTTACTGGTCCCCAGATTCAAACAGGTGTACATACATGGGGACTGCACATGTGTGCACTGTAATCTCTGAACAGGGCTCTGGCTGGATATAAATCCTACCAATTAAGAGGCAAATCAAGCTTTGTGAGTCTCTTGGACAAATATTGATTGATATTTTAGGGTAAAAGCATTAGCAATTTTCCTTATGAAAGAGAAGCAAAAATAAGAGCCAGGGTTAAAAATGACTAGATTCTCTCTCGCAAACAGCACTGCCGATGTTTCTCCCTCCAAAACTGCTGCTTAGCCATTGCTGTTCAGTTCTGACCATCACAAAACTGAAATGTCCAAGATTTTGCTATGTATGCATTACTACAGCTTATCTCCCACACAGCAGTTTATCCTAAAAGTTCATTTTTTTCACATACACAGAGGAAAACCAATAAAAGTAGACCTCTGTCAAGACATTTAAACAGCTTGGGGGATAAACTTTCGAGGGCTTTTCTTCTGAAAGTTAGGATTAGGGTTGTGAATTCCATTGCTATTCTTGAGCTAGAAAGCTTTGCAAAGAGCTCTCTTCAAGTCCTGCTTCTCTTTCTCGGTAAGATGTGCGTTTGAAAGGGTGAGTTTCTGGCATTGTTTATATACTCCCTAATATTTTATTTCTTGGTTCTGTGGTGGTAGCTTGAACTTCAAGATATGTCTAAGCCAAACTTCTGTGGGCTTCGATTGTCACATTGAAAATTGCTCTTTTGATGAGACAGAACTGTTCATTTAAGTAGACAGCCAGGAGGTGGGGGCGGCGGAGTCTATATTTTCAAGGCTGTTTTGTGGAAAGTAATTTCCAGAGTTGAAACTGTGAAAGTCCACTCCTAAAGGAAATCCACAAGAAAGTTTTAAAGTCTTATGAAAATCAGAGATTCATCTATATCAAATGGAACTGAACAATATGAAATGGAAGTACCAACATTTCTGTGTAGAGTCATTGTGATAAATTTTGCTTGTCTTGTCAATAAAATCCTTGAATGGGTAACAACTTTTTTTTAAAAAGTGTGAGACCTCCTTGAAAACTTATCAAAGCCCCTTAATTAGATTATCAGTTGTAATAGTTTTATCTTTTTTAATAGAAAAAGCCTCCCTTAAGGAACGATCATTTCCTCACAATGAACACCCACAGAGGAGATTTAAGTGTATTCCTCTGAGATTTAGAGAGATTCATTTCCCTCCAAATTGAGGGTAGGGTTTGCCCACACATACACATATCTAAATTGCGTGCAAAATTAATGCTGCATGAAGAAAATATTGGTGAGATCCCCTCATCCTGTTGCATTAGCAAAACATCTGGGTGTGTAGAATCTTTTGCCTGGGACCAGAAATCCAAATGTTCCATATACATTCAGTAACATACTGTACAATCTAAGCAGAACTCAGAATTCTGCTGAAGCCTACTCAGTGGGGCTTACTTCCAGGAAAATGTCTAAGTTTTCATGGCAAGTAAGGTGAGGATTATTTAAAAAAATGAATTCTTTACTAATAATCAATATTGTTTCCTGTTCACACAAACTAATGCTTGTAAGTAGAGATGGGCACGATCCCAAAAAAATAAACAATCCATCTGATCGTGGATTG
The DNA here is from genome assembly GCF_028583425.1 of Eublepharis macularius. NCBI lineage: Eukaryota > Metazoa > Chordata > Lepidosauria > Squamata > Eublepharidae > Eublepharis > Eublepharis macularius. The sequence continues at coordinate 16,446,156 of NC_072792.1, read as the reverse complement.
GTGCCGGCGACGATCCCGAATTAACGATCCACACCGATCATCTCCCGTTTCTGATCCGTGGATCGTGGATCATGGATCGTGGAGGCAAAAGCAGAGGGGCGCCCCGCTGTTCCCAGCGATACAGGAACGGTGGGTGATTCCGGCGGCATCTGTGTTTGTGTTTGGCTGTCTGTGTTTGACCGTCAGAGCTGCCTATCAGGGTTTGCAGGGATGAGATTGGAATGCCCATGGCTACAGAACACCCCCTTCCCCCTCCATTCCCTGAATGTCTTCTCCCAACTGGTGACTGCTTTGCTGCTCCGTGGTTGGAAGGAAGCCCTGCTTATCAAGGAAAGCTGGGCTTCCATTGGGGTTTCCAGGGCGACAGAAGGAGGGCAAACACAGCTCAGGTATTCCCCTGGCTCCGTTGCCACGGGAATTTATTGCTGGCGCCTGAGTGTCTGGATCCCCGATCCGAGCCCGATCGCCCCGATCTAGGTCTCTCCCAACTGCTGGATCGTTCGCCGTGGACGATCACGATCCGCCAGTTCACGAGCACGCAATCACCATTATTGTGGGGTTTGTTCTATCGTAATGCGGATCGTGCCCATCTCTACTTGTAAGTTGCCTAGAAAGTTAGAACTGCAAGGGTCATCTAGTCCAACCCTCTGCACAATGCTGAATATTCACAGCTACTCCCCACTCCACTCCCTTTGCTCAGCAAAGAACATTGCCAAGAAGGATTTATGACACTGGATTTATAAAGTGAAATGTGCCCATATAAATAAATCATGTTCTCAGATTTAGAGTTGGAATAGAGCTTTATATTTCCAAGTGCTTTCTTCTAGACAGACACCACACCTTCCTTTGATACTTGGCATCCAATACTCTCAAGAGGGAAAAAACCCTTTGAATAATGGCTGCTGTTCTGATACAAGGGCATCTTCCTCCAACAGCCCCAAGACTCCTTGAGTAAGTGCTGTAGTTATGATAGTCGGTGTTTTTTTCCAACTCTTCAGTGAATTTTCCAGCAATAGTGATTAAAATCTTATTGACTATACTGTCCTGAACTGCCTGAACATATAAAAGTATGGAAATTAAAAAGATTGTATGGAGTATTTGAAGGCTAGAATCATTGCTAACAGGACGGGGGGCAGAGAGATGGGAATAATAGAAATCTGTTGTTGATAGTTCAAGATGGGTAGCCGTGTTTGTCTGTAGCAGTAGAAAGGAGCAAGAATCCAGTAGCACCTATAAGAGTAACAAAATTTGTGGCAGGGTATGAGCTTTTGTGAGTCACAGGTCAGTAAAGAAGTGAGCTGTGACTTACCAAAGCTCATACGCTGTCACAAATTTTGTTAGTCTTATAGGTGCTCCTGGACATTTGCTCTTTTCTACTACTGATAGTTGTAATTTTTGATGTGTTTTTTTCTTCTCGGTTCTTTCTTTTCTTGTAATTGAAGATCCAGGATGGGATGCAACAGACTCTTTTTTTTAAAATGTCATCTACCAAGCCACACAGTTAACTCAATGGTTTGCCTTTCTTAAGCAGTGAGTTTGGAGATTCCAACTTCAGCAAAAATTCCCCAGGAATCTTGAGAGCTGAGGAGGGGGGAGAGAGAGAGAGGCTGCTTCCACACACGTTGGATAATCCGCTTTCAATACTCTTTAGTGAAGATTTGAAAGTGATTTTCCATGTGTGGAACAAAAAATCCACTTCTAAAGGATTACGAAAGTGCATTGAAAGTGCATTATTCAATGTGTGTGGAAATGGCCAGAGACTGCAACTTGGATTGGGAAATTCCTGGAAATTTGGAGGTGGATTCTGGGACGGGAGAGGTTTGGAGAGAGGAGGGACCTTAGTGGGGTATAATGCCATACAGCCTACATTCCAAAACAGTCGTTTTCTCTAGAAATTTGATCTATGTAGTCTGGAGATCAGTTGTAATTCTGAGAGATCTCCAGGCCCCACTTGGAAGTTGGAAACCCTGTGTTCACTAGACAGAACTTTGAATATGTACACAGTACACACTAGAACAGTTACAAACTCTTGAGATGTTACAAAAGTGATATGTGATAAAAGGTTGGCATTTACTGTTCAAAGCATAGGGTCAAATGTCCTTCTGGGTTCACCTGGAGATATCCAAGGATCTCCCACGTGTGGACCTTCTCTGTTTAATCTCATAGGAGGGGTACTAATCTTAAGAGCCTGTCTCGGCTGCCAGCCCACTTCTCTAGTTGTTGTAGGCTGGGGTCATGTCAGTTGTGAGGGCAATGAATAGAACTGAATTCCCAACTGTGCTTCTTATTGGAGGTCTGTTTGACCATCTCTCCCACCCAACAGAAGAGAAGAGTCTCCCTCACTTTAACACAATAGTTGACTTAGGCCATTTCCGCACAGCCCGTCATTCCCGCCTTTCTCCCGCTTTAGGTCTGCGTCTTGCTGAGTCACTCCAAAAACTCATCCCCACAAGTGCCTACTTTTCATTGTGAGGTCTCAGGATAGCCTCCAAACAGTCCAAAACAAAAGCAGTTTTGAAAGGTGGTTGGAGAATTTCATCATCATGGCCTGTAAGCACCCACCCCCTTTAATTATTTTTAACTTTGCACATGCGCCATTTCATGCAGCTCCTGTTGCAAGCAGGCTTGCGAATAAAGAAGGACAAGAGCTTCAGGGGAAGAACGGGGCAGAGGTTGAGAGGAGTAGGAGGTTTCTTCAGAAGTGCTTTAACCATTCATATACCAAAAAATGCACCATAAACCTGCAGCAAAAGAAAACACCAGAGCAAGTGTGGTTCCAGTAAAGACACAGAAAATGCAGTAACAAGACTATGCATACATTTGACCAACAATAATGTGTAGATGATTGGGGGAAAGCTGTCACAGTTCCAAGGGTGAACAATGCCTATAAGGATGACCTTAGAGAGAATAACAGTGTGGTTTACAGAAATGTAAAGCATTTTTTTGCGTACCTCTGGGGTGTGCCTTTTGGACTCTGTGGTTTACAATATGCATTATCTTCTGTCCCCTAATGTTGCCCCAGGTTCTGTAAATGCCTGCCAGGCAGTAGAGTTTGCAGAACAGATATTCTGGACATTGTTATAGTATCATGTGTCCTGTAGCTGCATGTATAAAAGGGAAGGATTCAGTTTATCAGTTTAAAGAATAATCCTACCAAACAAAAAAAAACCCTTTATAATCTGATATGTTGAGAAACAGGGTTTTCTTGAATAAGATAGGGTGAGTGAAAGAATCAGGCAACATGTGAAAGTGTTCACAAAACTGATTTGTTGACTACTGCATCCAGAATTGTCCTCAGTCTATGAGCAGAGAAGTGGTGAAACATTTCGCCGTTGTTTTTTGCACTCTCTACCACTTTAGGAGATTTTTTTAATCTGAACCGCTGGGTGAGAATAATAACATTGACCTTCAAACCTTGAGGCTACAAAGACTCAGTGTTGGAATAGGTCACCTTAACGAAAAAGTTAACTTGAAAGGCCATATATTTTTCTCCACTACTAATCTGAGGCCGTATCTATACATCATCAGCTATTGTGCTATTGCTGCTCTGCAATAATCGTTCACCTTCTGATACTCTGGGTCCACCAGGAAAATTCAGCAATAGCTATAGTAACACAATAGTACAATATCCAATGATGTATGGGTGCAACTAGGCTTGCCAACCTCCAGGTAGGTCCTGGAGACTACATCTGCCCTAGAGGGTTCACTATCTGGGATTATACCCCATTGATATCCTTCTCCCCAAACCCTACTCTCCCCCACACTCAGGGCCAAGCTACACATGACGAATGACACTTGAACAGCAAGTGTATTTCTCCCTGTTCACTTGCCCTCCACTCAATCCACTTGCCGTTCAAGTGTCATTCGTCATGTGTAGCTTGGCCAATAGTCCCAAAATCTTGATGAATTCCCCAATTCAAAGTTGGCAAGGCTGGCTGGCTGGCTGGCTGGCTGGCTGGCTGGCTGGCTGGATGGATAGATAGATAGATAGATAGATAGATAGATAGATAGATAGATAGATAGATAGATAGATAGATAGATAGATAGATAGATAGATAGATAGATAGATAGATAGATAGATAGATAGATAGATAGATAGATAGATAGATAGATAGATAGATAGATAGATAGATAGATGTGGCATCCATGTCCTGGTGAGCCTATGGGCCAAGCTACACATGACGAATTCCACTTGAACGGCAAGTGTATTTCTCCCTGTTCACTTGCCCTCCATTCAATCCACTTGCCGTTCAAGTGTCATTCGTCATGTGTAGCTTGGCCCTCAGTGTAGTTGGCATATAGGATTGCCAACAGGCCAGGAGAGAAATGCTCTGCCCCTTGAATGTGTGGAAATGGGCAGCTGAAGCTTTCCCTGGCACAGAAGTAAATAAATAACATTACGCCTCTATTAAAGTGGCAGGGCATGACCTATGGGCAGTAAGCAAGGCCATTTTCTGTGGGCATTTCCCACTTCGTATTATGTCCCAAGGAAACATAGACCTTGCCTGTTGGATGGCTGGATTTCCTCCCTTCTCTTAGAGACCAGAGGAAGAATGAAGGGACAGGAAGAACCAAGACAACCTCAGCAGGCAGGGCAACAGCTGAACTCGCCCCCCCCCCCCCCCGACAAGCCAATTCTTCAGTAGAGGTTATGTTATGCTGTTTATAGGAGGTGATTCCAGCAGGTTAACCTGTGTATTGCGGGGAGCTGATCAATGGCTGCAGAGTAGTCCATGCATCCTACTAAAAGACTCAGAGACAAGCTACAAGTGATGAATTACACTTGCCTGGCAAGTGAACAGACTCACGTGTAATCCTCCCTGTTCACTTGCCATTCACTTGTGGTCCACTTGGAGCGCAAGTGAATGGAAAGTGAAGAGGGAGGAATACCCGTGAGTCTGTTCACTTGCCAGGCAAGTGTAATTCATCACTTGTAGCTTGGCTCTCAGGGAAAGTGTGAAAAGAAATCTGCCTTATGCTATTTTTTAAAAGTTTTTATTTCATAGGATTTCTATCTGTGTTGCTCAGCTGATAGCTCTTCATTTCTAGTGCTTTTCCAAGTCCTTGCTCTGTTTCTGGCACACGACGAAAACTTGATAATGTGCTCAGGGTGGGGTGGGGTTTGGTATTTCATTTTTTACCCCCAGCACTGAGAAGTAACTGTTTTAAAGATCGGTAACCCCTGGTCTATAGTGTGGTTTTGATGTGGTATGTGAGTGAAAAACAGTGAAGGTAGGTAAATGAGTGCAGAAAGGAAAGATATAGACCTCCTTAAATCCAACACTGGAAATATTATTTTTGATAGCAGATATTTATGGGGAAGCCTAGCTTGAAAGGTGTCGACTGTCCACTCTTTCTGCTATTCAGGGTCAGAAATAATAGCTAAATCTTGTTTAATGGAGTCCGCAAGGGTGACCGAAAGCCCTTTAACATCCACAAGAGCCGCTTTTGACTGATTAAGTGGGCCAGCTGTATTGACTGGAGTCTTAAATGTGAAGCATAAAAAACGACTGCGATCCTCTTCCATCCCCCAACCTCCCCCGCCCCCACCTCTCCAGTATTGCCATCATTAGAATTGCCAGGGCAGAATTTGAAAAACAAAAATCCAATACATTTTATTAGGAAGAGAGTAGGCGTCACAAAGTCAACTTTCAAACACCCAGGCAGTGGGTCAGCCTGAATTTTTATTGGGTACATTTGGAATTACTTTGGTGACTGATCCCTCTAAGTATCCAGTGCTGATGCCTTCAAAAATAACAGTTCCTTAAGGCAAAAAGTCTTACTTTAGTTGCAATTTCTTTACCATTTCTGTCTCAGGAAGAGAGAATGTACAAATTACTGACTACAGCAATTTGTAACAAATCTTTTGAACAAAACCAGATAGAGGGGAGTTGCCTATGTTGTTATATTAAAAATATTACTGAGGGAAAGATTCAAAGTTCTTCAGAATACTTATGATAATTTTTGAGGCTGTTTCCCTCTATTTTCCAGGAAGGTTTAAAAAAAAAACTCCTCAGAAATCTTTCTTCTTTTATTTAACTACTAGCTTAATACCCATGCTTCGCTACAGTATTTAACTACTTTAAATCCAGTTATAATACTTATGGGTATGTAACATTTTTTGGTTTGTGAGGTGTTTTTTTTTTTTGAGTTGGCAACCCTAGCGAAATCTTAGGGAAAGACTGGGAGGTGCATTTGAACTCAGATTCAAGACACATTCAATGACTCCCCAGAGCAACTGCATTCTGTTTAGAATGTGGGAAGTGAGGATCAATGCAAATGACCTCTGTGTTCCAACTGTCTCTGGGGGGGAGGTTGAGGAGTGGAATGCTGTGAGGCCCAATCAGCCGGCATATGCAAATGACCTTGAAAGGTTGGCCCAATCAGAGAAGAGTGGCAGAGCTGGCAGTGAGTGAGGGCGCAAGCAGGTAGCAGCCTGCCAGCCACACAGGGAAGCTGTATCCCTTTGGGAAAACACATTTTACCCCTTTTTATCCCCTTAGGGGGGTGAATTTCTTAAAATCCCTTCTTAGTGGTTGTTTGTATCATGAACAGACATGGGCACAAACAGAAAAAAAAATGAACATGGTGTTCGTTGTTCATTGCCATCCACGAACAATGACCAACGAACATTGATGAACATGACCTGATCATGAACATGTTCATTGTTTGTTGTTTGTAGGGGCCAGCAGGCTCTCCTCCAGCCATCAAGATCCCTACCACACCACTCCCAGAAACCCTACCTGAGCAAGCTATTATTTATTAAAAATAAATAATAGCTTGGCCCCCCGTGCCTGGCAGCAACCCTGGAACCTGAATGGGTAGATCCCTACCACACCACTCCCAGAAACCTGACCTGAGCAGGCAGCAGGAAAGGTACCAGTAATAAATAATAGCTTGGCCCAGAGCCTGGCACCAGCCCTGGAACTTGAAGGGGTAGATCCCTATCCCACCACACACAAAGAAAATTCAAACTCCAATGCACTCTCCCTGTCTCTCTCTCAAAATGCCAGCAGCAACTGTCTCTCCCTCAATGACTGCAAAACCAGAGCTGGGAGCCCCCCTCCCCCCTGCTCTTTGCTCCCCTGTTGTAACAAATTTGGAGCGCCACACTTGAAAGGAAGACCTGCCTATCAAGCTAAATTGGGCTTAGATTGGGGTTTCCAGGGCAACAGCAGGAGTTCAGACAGAGTTCAGGCAGTCCCTGCCTCTGGTTGCCAAGGGAATTGATTGCAGGTGCCGGACTGTCTGGCTTGACAAACAGCAATGAACGAACGAGGCTTGCAATGACCACCTGTTCATTTAGAATGGGGCCTCACGAACAGCTTGTTCACGAACAGCTGATTGGGCTGTTTGTGGCTTGTTTTAGTTCGTATTGCTGTTCGTGCCCATCTCTAATCATGAACAGAATGTTCTCTCCAAATTTCATTTCTAGGTCTAGGGGTTTGGGCTGGACATTGATGAGTCAGTTGATATATATATAGAGAGAGTGGATATATAGAGAACATGGATATATAGAAGATGGATATATAGAAGATGGACCTCTTTTGGCAACCCTCTAAATTCTCAGGTATGCCAGCTGTGAAGGAAACCACAGACTTCATTGTAGGTATATGGGTTTGGCCTAAGGAAAGTGGAGACAGATCCTAGGAGAAAAGAACGCTCAAGTTTCTCAACAACTGTGGATGCTATAAGATGTCTCTTTGAACTCTCCTTAGTGCTTGCAGAAGTTTACCTTTCCCTGCTGAAGGCGGGAGGCAGGTGAAATTCTGCATATGTGAACAAATGGCCCTTTTGAGGAGGAAGGAAACTGCTATGCTGGTAAAGCTAGTGTTACCATGTCACAAAGAGAAAAGCATACAGACAGTGGAGGGTTGGTTGATGCATCTTGGGGCTTCAGATGCTTTCTCTCTTTCTCTCTCAGAGGGCCAAGCTACACATGACGAATGACACTTGAATGGCAAGTGTATTTCTCCCTGTTCACTTGCCCTCCACTCAATCCACTTGCCGTTCAAGTGTCATTCGTCATGTGTAGCTTGGCCCTGAGAATCAGATGTGGGGTAGTGGTGCCGAAGCAGGAATTTTTTTGCCTCCACCTGCTCTCTATGCACCATTTATGAACCGTAAGTCCTCCGACTAAGGTTATTTCTGGAATGTCCCATAACTCAAAAAGTGGGTTTCCCCTAACGTTCTTGAGGTATTTCACCTGAGAAGGATCTCTATATTTGCCTCGTAACTAAATTTCAAAGCCCACTCTACTTATCAACCAAAGATTCTCTGTATGATCACTTTAAGGTTACCTTGTGTTTTCGAAGCACAGATTGTAACTGTGTATCAGCGTATGATGGTTTCCAGGTCAGACGTCATCTCCATTTTGTTTCACCAGAGCTGAACAGAAAGGAGCAAACTGGTTTGCCAATAACGCTACTATTACCATCTGTCATGTCATATAAACAGCAAACAAATGCCATATTATGACTCAAAATATGATGCAAAATAAAGATCTCTGAATACATTATCCGGATTCATCATGCATCTAAGCATCTGGAAATCATAAGAACTGCCCTGATGGATCAGGTGAAATATTAGGCTAGCTCAAACTTCTGTTTCTGCCAACAGCCAGTCAAATGTCTACGGAAAATACCTTGGGGAATGAAGAAAATAGCTCTCACTTATTCATGGTACGCTACTCATGAATATGGAGGGTCCCATTAATTTTTGATTGAACTTCCCTCCCATGCAAAGTCCGTTTCTCCAACCAAGCTATCCAAACAACTCTTTCTGGAGACATAATGAGGGGCGCTATTGTCCATAGGGGGCACCACCCGAAAGCCAATCCTAATTTTAAAACAAATGCTAAATGTTTATTTTTTCTATCTGTGTTGTTTCTACATACTCTGCTTATTTCTGACAGTTAAATTTGAAGCCCAGGGCAGCCATTGTAAAGAATCTATTTGTGTGTGTGTCTGTATGAGATACTGTTTGTCTCTTGCCTTGGAAACCCTGTAGGGTCACTATAAATTGGCTGCAACTTGACAGCATTTTCCATCATCAAAGAATTATACATTTCAATCCCATCACTATGTAACTCCTGAGACAGAGAAATTACTATAAATTGTAATCTTTGGTTGCATTTTCTGATTTTACCTCTTGGAGCTTTCTTTCCAAAAGGCCTGGTGGCAAATGTAAATTAGATGGCTTTGCTATTGGTCAGTTTCCTTCTCTCTGCTCACCGGAGCCCTCATCAGAATTGCATGGCTGGAGGAAAGGGCATTTATTAGTTTCATGAACTTTAATTGATAAAGTATCAAGATGAACACTTAGAAGATGCAATGCGTGGTGATAAGTAGAGATGGGCACAAAATGAAACACGAACCAAAAAGAACTAGAACCAGCTTGGTTCGTGGTTCCCGAACCAGTGGTTCGTGGAAGCTCATTTCCATGAACTTCCAAATTGGTCTGCTGGTTCGTTTGATTTGTTTTAAATGCCACTTTCCATGACACTGCAAAGCTGCACGGAAAGGGGCATTTAAACACATGGATCAGCTGCTTGTTGAGGAGCTGATCATTTAAACAGCAGGGCTTGGCTGCCCAGCCAGGATGTCCCAGCTGGCCATCCAAGCCACACCCACAGTTTAAATGGCGGAGAAGCCCAATTTCTTCATTGTGTACTGGATTATGTGCTACCAACTGAGGGGAAGTCATTGGAGTGACTGCAGAATGGGAGTGCTATGCATGCTCCATCTAGCTACTGAGAATAATTGAGTAAATGAATAAATTGTCTGTCTTCTTCCAGTGGATCTTTTTAATTTCATCTGGTACCCTCTCAATAATCCCTCCTTCCTGCCCTGTGTTTTAACTGATGTTTCTGTCTTTTTTATATGGGCAATCTAGTTTTGATTTTGTTCTCTTTTCCTTTTATAATGCTCTGTTTTAATTGTTAGCTGTCTTAGTGGCCCTTTGAATTTTGTGGCTGAGGAGGAATTTGAACCTGGGGCTTCAAGATCCACTTGAAGTTTAACCACTGCACCATGCTGGATTCACTGGGAAGCAGAAAATGGAGTTTTGTATTGGTAAATAGGGATAATTCAGTTGCTGTCCCTAACGGCTTTCTAGGATCTCAAAAAAAGACCTTTTTAAAAGTTTTGTTGACTTTTCATTTTAATTGGTCATGTAGTAAATTGAATCTGGGTCCTTCTACACGCAAAATAACAACAACAACATTCGATTTATATGCCGCCCTTCAGGATAACTTAACACCCACTTAGAGAAGTTTACACAATATGTTATTATTATCCCCCCTCTTTCTCCAATTTTTCCCCTTCTACTCTCTAGATCAGGGGTGGCCAAACTCGCTTAATGCAAGAGCTGCATAGAATAGACATCAGATGTTTGAGAGCCGCAAGACATGATGCATTGAAGTGACTTCAGAGGAGGAGGTGGGTTTGGGGGAGTGTCCTGAAAGTGACATCACAGAAAGGGGTGGGGTTTTGGTGCAGTATGCTGGAAGTGACATCATCAGAAGGGGTGGAGCTTGGGAACAGCCATCACCTGACCTTTGACTTGGAAGTTACATCACAAAAGTGAGATCACATCCTTGCTAGTCTTCACCCCCAAAATCCCCAGATATTTTCTGAATCATACCTGGCAACCCCAACATTTTTATTGAAATTATGAAAGACATGGAAAGAAAGAAGGAAGGAAGGAAAAAAGAAAAAGGGAGGGAAAGACATGGAAAGAAAGGAGGAAAGGGAGGGATGGAAATAAACTAGACTAAAATAAAATGTATGTCCACAGTGATATGCAGAGACCTCCGGGAGCCACACAATATGTCTAGAAGAGCCACATGTGGCTCCCGAGCTGCAGTTTGGCCCCCCCTGCTCTAGATACTGAAATGTTGGCCTTTCCTTTTGTTAGTCACTTGTGGTTTCATCATCTCTCATTGCCTAATTCAACGCACAGAGTTTGGGAAATGTTCTCACTGAGGCTCCTGTTGCTCAGAAATTTTTCTTCCAGTGGGATTTCACATTCTTTTGATGATTTTTTTCTCTCTCTGAACTGTTTATTTTTAACTGTTTTAGACTGTACTGCTGCTTTATAATGATCTATTCTGGTTCATGAACTAACTGGAATGGGGGGGTGTATTTTGCTTGAGGTGACAAAATATCTCTAAATGGGCCTGCCTACATGAATTTGTCCAATCCTTTAAAAAAAAAACTTTCAAAGATTGTGGTCATCGCCAGATAATGTGGAGTAATTTTGGATGTGCCATTGATTAACTGAGGGCATACTTCCTTTTGTCTGTCTTCAGCCTATTACCAGTCAGTTGCTTTGGAAGTGACCCTGAATCAACCTTCCTTTAGTATTTAGCAACACAGCACAAGATGTAATTATATATATTGTGACAATTTCATGGTACAAAAATAAATAAATCATCAGCTGGTGACAGATGGAAGGGCTGTGTAGCAAGTAAACAATAATAATGTGATTAAAATATCAGGTTTCCACTGTAACAATAAAAAGCCAGGATGAGCCAGTAGTGCAACATTTGGTTTGAACTGAAGCTGTAGTTTTGCTTGGAATCTCCTCAGGGAGATGTTGGCAATTTCATCATTTGGTTTTATGATATAACTGGGGGCATGATTCATGAGGTAGATTTACGGTGTAACTGCTTGAATGTGCTCTCTTCTTAGCCTATTGACTTCAGTGTGCTTATAAGGATTTAACTTGGCTTAGGAATGACTTTTTCTCCCTTTCCTGTAACACTACTAGACATGGGCACAAACAGAAAAAAACGAACATAGTGTTCATTGTTTGTTGCCAGCCACAAACAACAAACAACAAACATTGACTAACATGATCCTGTTCACGAACATGTTCATTGTTCGTCGGGGCCAGCAGGCTCTCCTCCAGCCATCAAGATCCCTACTGCACCAATCCAAGAAACCCTACCTGAGTAGGCAGCAGGAAATGTACCAATAATAAATAGTAGCTTGGCCCAGAGCCTGGCAGCAGCCCTGGAACTTGAAGGGGTAGGTCCCTACCGCACCACTCCCAGAAACCTGACCTGAGCAGGCAGCAGGAAAGGTACCAATAATAAATAATAGCTTGGCCCCAGAGCCTGGCAGCAGCCCTGGAACCTGAAGGGGTAGCTCCCTATCCCACCATACACAAAGAAAATTCAAGCTCCAATGCACTCACCCTGTCTCTCTAACAGCAGCTGTCTCTCCCTGAAAGCCAGAGCTGGGAGTCACTACCACCACTGGCCTGGTCTTTTCCTCTTGTAACATATTTGGAGTGCCAGTCCACACTTGGAAGGAAGACCTGCCTATCAAGCTAAATTGGGCTTAGATTGGGGTTTCCAGGGCAACAGCAGGAGTTCAGACAGAGTTCAGACAATCCCTGCCTAAGTTGCCAAGGGAATTGATTGCAGGTGCCAGACTGTCTGGCTTGACGAACAGCAATGAATGAGGCTTGTAACGACCACCTCTTCATTTAGAATGGGGCCTCATGAACAGCTTGTTCGCGAACAGCAGAATGGGCTGTTCGTGGTTTTTTTTTTTTTAGTTTGTATTGCTGTTCGTGCCCATCTCTAAACACTACAACTAAGTGCACCCCGTGAAATTAAGACCGTAGATTCAGGATTTGTCCAAAATAAGGAATACATCACTTAATGAGTAATTAAATTGCAGAATTCACTGAGAGTGGGCATTGCAGTGCTGCACGGTTTTAAAAGTGGGGGTATAGAGAGATTTGTGATGACTACAGGGAACCTCCACATTCAGGGACAGTCAACCTTGGACTACCAATTCCAAAGGGCAACATCAGAGGAAAGTCTTCACTCCTAAGTCCCATTCGTTGTTCCTCTAGAGTACCGGGTTGGCCTCAGTGTGAAACAGAATGCTGGACCAGATGGACCACTGGTCTGATCAAGCAGGCACCGCTTAAGTTCTTCTGGTGGAAGAACCATACATCTCTGCATCATATATGATGTAGCAGGATTCTTAATCTGGTATTTGAGTCTTTATTGCTTATCCTATTTGTATCTTGTCCTTCCTCCCAAGACTTTGGTTCATGTGGATTTATCCTTTTTTTCTTTGCAGAGGCTTTTTACCCCTTGACTGTCATTTGCTAGGGAGGTAGTCGGAGTAGGGTTACCAACTCTGGGTTGGGAAATTCCTAGAGATCTGGGAATCAAACTTGGAGATGGATTTGGGGAAGGGAGGGACACTAGCAGGGTATAATACCACAGAGGTCACCATCCAAGCATCCATTTTCTCTAGAAGAACAGATCTCCATAGTGGGAAATCAGGAGATCTCCAGTCCACACCTAGATGTTAGTAAACCTAATTAGGAGGGATCTCCAAGATCCCCATTGCTTATATTTTTTTCTTGATTAATGATTTTGACATTGTATTGGTGGAATCAACTTCCTGTGCTCTGCTGAGACAAATTAAGTGTTGACACATAGAATGAGCTTCCCTGCTGAATCACAGCCTCTTTAGGAGATGTGGCAAAATGTACTTTTTCATACATGACAAACTCTGTTTAATTCCTCTGGCACTGGCGCAGAGGGCGATCTAAACTCCCCTCTGTCTGGAGATCAGGGGGTGGGGCCACGGGCCATGTGACCATTTTTAAGAGGTGCCGGAACTCCGTTCCACCACGTTCCCACTGAAAAAAATCCCTGCTCTGCATTATGGCAAACTGCCTGTGTATGTGTGCGCGTATGCGTGTGGTGCTCTTTTTGAACAGTTTCCTACTTCTTTTACCTATGACTTCTTTATCTGTTTCATGTGCAATACTCTTGAGAGGGAGAAAGAGATTGCCTGTACTTTAAGGTAGGTCCCCCATTTCCTTTCAGGCCTTTCGGGTTTCTTTGAAGCTGATTGCGGTTTCTGCCTGAATCTTTCTGTAGACTTTTGATCCCTCGGAGACTTCCATTACTTTAAAAGGAATTTGATTTAGTTAAAGGTGACAAGAATGGTGGCTGAACTGTTCTGTTCTGAACTGTTCTGATTACAGATGTAAGGCAAGGCAAGGCCTAACGAGGAAGTAGTCATTCGGGACTGGAAAGGAAGCAGAGATGCTTGCAAGAACAATGCATCACGTTGCACGTTCTTGCTACTGGAACATGGAGCACTTTGCTCTGGAACTCAGTTGAGTTGCTGGCTTGCTTCACCGGGAGTAGGTTTGCCAACTTTCAGGCGCAGCCTGGAGATCTCCCAAACAGTGATCAGTTCTCCTGGAGAAAACGACTGCTTTGGAGGGTGGACTCTAGGGTTAAGGTTCCTCTCCGCCACGAACTCTACCCTCTCCAGGCTCCACCCCCAAAATCTCCAGGAATTTCCCAACCTGGAGCTGGCAACTTATCTGGAAGTGATATCCCCACAGTTCCTCGTCCCCGTATGTCCCCACCCCTGCATGTCCCTGCTCCTCCATCTCTTGCTGGGTGCCATTGGCTTGCGCAATAATGAATAAATAAGTTATACGCAATAACAACAACAACAACAACAACATTAGATTTATATACCACCCTTCAGGATGACTTAATGCCCACTCAGAGCAGTTTACAAGGTATGTCATTATTATCCCCACAACAAAACACCCTGTGAGGTGGGTGGGGTTGAGAGAGCTCTGAAAGAGCTGTGGCTAGCCCAAGGTCACCCAGCTGGCTTCAAGTGGAGGAGTGGGGAATCAAACCTGGCTCTCCAGATTAGAGTCCTGCCGCTCTTAACCACTACACCAAACTGGCTCTCATACTACCTCATGCAATCTGCAAAAGAAAGAGAGACAACATCTTTACAACCATTGAACTGTTTTGTGGAAGAATGGCTATATGTGCATATATACGAGTATGAACTGAAATCTGTAATAGAGCTATATCCTGCTGAAGTCCCTCCCTCCCCCAAACCCCACCCTTTCCAAGCTCCACCCACCGAATCTCCAGGAATTTCTGAAGCTTGATCTGGCAATCCTAATTGGAAGCTGTAATACCTTGTACAAAACCACATTTTAACTTGGGCCAGAAACCGTAGCCAAGCATGGGTTGTGGCTTTGTGGACAAGTTGTGGAAAATTTAGGGGGGGGTTGTTGTTGTTGTTTTTAAAGAAAAGTTGCTGGGGGTCCTTGGGCTTGCATGTTCCTTCTTCTTCCTCCTCACCCTATTGCTCAGCTGGGCTTGCCAACTCCTGGGGAATCACCAATCACAGCTTGCATGTTTGGATGCAATGGCAAATTCTTATTTTTCACAAAAATCAGAATTAAATATTTATGGCTGTGCATGCAGGGTGTGGTGCATTTATTGTATACATTACAGTGGGACAGTCTCCTTCCCCTCTGATATTTGCCTGAGTTGTTTTGGTCTTGTGGTTCTGCTTAGTGCTCTTCACATAAGTTCCAGTGAACATATGTACAATCCACGTACAGTGTACATTTGATTTTTCTTTATATGCACGCTGAATAATTATGTTACATTCAATGCATGTATACTAGAATGTGTGATATAAATCCTACAGTTAAACAGATACTGGTCCAAATTTAATTTGTAAAGGGAACATGTGTTGACTGTTTCTTACAATCAGATGTTCCCAAGTACAGGCAGGTTGTACGTGCATCCATTATAATATGTGAACAAGGCCCATATTTGCTAAAAGTAAGGGATTCCATCAGCATCCTTGTTCCGAAACCAGTTGCTTTCATTCCTCGTTAGTAAATAGATGTTGTTTGGACCACACTGGGGTTTTGCCATGAGAACCTAAAAGCAGGAACCTGAGTGAATACCCTAATCTTGACCTACAATAAAAAGGAACGTTAAAGGAGGAGAGAGTGCAGAAGCTCAGAGATCCCCCAAGCTTTTTCACTTTGTAGCAAACCATGGTTTGCTATTGGAGCTGAAACAAACCTTTATCGTGTTTCATAGGAAGAAGTGATACGTTCTTTAATTAAGGAGTTATTGAAATTGATTGGTGGAAACTTATCTTTGTGGTCGTGTCGCTGTTGGGCTCTTTTTATTTTGGTGTCTTACAGGTTGTGCCAGCCTATGCAAAAGACTTGGCCTAAATCATTTTCTTCCACAAAACAAACATAAGCTGCCTTTTGAATATCCAACTTCTAATGACTTTTGGAACTTTTGCACATGAAAAGAAACGTAATCTTTAGTAGGTGGCTTCTATTTAGCTCTCTGGTTCTGTTCCTGCTCTTAACCATGCTAGAAATAGAGACAGGCTGGAGGCTGCAGCATTATGAAGACAAACTAGGCCATGCCAGGTGGCAGAGATAGCAGTGGAAGAAATTGGCAGAGCCTTATCTGGTTCTCTTTCCCAAATTAAGAGTTTATTGTGCAGGTATATTTTTTGCATGTATGCATATATCAAAATGTCAGTGTGCAAGTAAATTCAGCTTTCTTAATTTACTGTTTATTCATGTTGTTATCACTTATATCCTTTGGTCCTTAAGGGCAATAAAGTCCCCCCGCCTCCGCCAACCTTTATGTCTGACTCTTCAGTGTTTTCACAGAATAGAATACTACATTTCAGAAACATAGTCTAAGGGACTTTAGGGCATGAACTGGCTGAAAATCTCATAGCCTGAGGATACATCTAGGCCAGGGAGCAATTGTGTGGTTAGGCCTTGAAACCCTCTTGAGAAATGGAAAGGAATAGTGCTGTACAATTATACCTGCAATTAGCATGCAGTGTATAGCCCATCTGAACTGGTTAGGAATGCTGGCACCTGGGCCTCTGCTCTTGCCAGGTCTTCAGACCAGTATGTCCTGAAATTTCAGTTCAAGTTGCCAGGCAGAATCTGGCAACTGATGGGGAAGCTTGGAGTCGGGGCCTGGGTGTGAGTGTGCAACTTTAATGGCATCACTTCCAGGTACAAATGAGAAGTGACGGGCAGCTCTAGGAATCACCAGAAATTCTATGGGTTTACCATAGAGTTTCCAGTGACTCCTAGAGCTACCTGGAAGTGTCATCAGCGATGTCACATTTTTCCCCTTCTCCTGCCACCACTTGGAGTGGCAGTATGCAATGAGGCTTGCCAACAGAACCATACATTCATAGATTGGCAACCAACAGTAGAGCAAATAGCAACTCCTCAAGTCTATATCAAATTAAGATGGGGGCGGTTTAAGGCCCCTCCCTCTGATTGCCAAAGTGGGTACTCCAAGGAAGTTCCATGCATGAATCTCCAAGACCACAACTAAGAGTTTTGTAGCATGAGAGTTGGGCCTCAGGTCACATGCGTTTTTGTTTTTTTCCCCGTGATTGATATGGGCAAGATGTTTTAATATTTCCTCCACCACCACCACCAGGCAGGTTTTAGCTTACCATTTCTTATTCTGTATCTGAATTTAATTAATGAAACCGATAAATGTCCATAGGATCTGTACATAAAACCTGAGCCACACAAGGAGATTCAGAGCAGGTCTTGTATAATCAATGGTTTTCAGGGAGTTTTAGAAAGCCGTTTTAGTGTAGTGGTTAAGAGCGGCAGGACTCTAATCTGGAGAGCCAGGTTTGATTCCCCACTCCTCTGCTACAAGCCAGCTGGGTGACCTTGGGTCAGCCACAGCTCTCTCAGAGCTCTCTCAGCCGCACCCACCTCGCAAGGTGCTTGTGAGGATAATAATGACACATGTTGTAAACTGCTCAGAGTGGGCATTAAGTTGTCCTGAAGGGTGGCATATAAATCAAAAGTTGTTGTTGCTATTGGCTCTCTGCAGAATGTGCCTACATGATACTTTCCCTTCCAAATGCATTTTTTCTTTCAAATACATACTTCCTGTATCACATTTTATGTATATGCTTTAAAATCTGAGTGTTTAACTAAAAAATAGATAGTAAAGATCAGCCCGATGGCTATTGCATTCCCCCCACACAATGACTCCATTAGTAATTTGTTTTTAGATCCCACAGTTCATGTTAGGGAGGGAGAAAGAAAGAAAGGAATTCTTGCTCTCTGTATGTTATGAAGTTCAGGGTGAAGCTTTTTTTCAGTAAAAGATGCAGATTAATTAAATGCACCGAAAAATCTTTCCCATTTATTGCATTCATCAGCGGAAAAAGCCTCCAATACCACAGAGGCTAATGGCTGACCTCCCTTTCGCTTTCCTCCAGGACCCAACAACACAGAAGACCGTTTCCATTACCATGAGCAGGTCAGGAGTTCAATCTGCTTTTATTTTATTGGGGAAGAGAGCAATCGTCTGCAGCTCCCAGTTGTTATCTCCCTTGTGGCTGGATTGCAATATATCACCCAACCTGCTGATTTTATGTTACTCTCCCCCTCTTCTGCCTCTTCTCCTTTTCCCAGTGTTATTCTGTTAAGGGATTCTTCTCACCCATCACCTTCTGTTTCGAGATGAGGAGTGCTAGATGAAATGAATTGTATTTTGCTTGAAACGTTTTCCTGGTGTCAGTGCTTGAGACAGAAACATAAGCAGAGGTGGAGAGAGAGAAGGATTAGCAATTGGAACTCCAGTTTACAGGCACCAGGCTTTACAGTATCTTAAATTATGTTGACTTTTAGACCCCTGAAGGGAATGAAACTGGTAATATTTGGCTTTTTTTCCAGCCTGTAGTCTTGAAACTGGCCTGTATCTCTTCTTCAAAAGCTTTATTTTATTTTAACCCTGTGTTAGCATATTAGGGCATTTGGTGGCAAATTGTTTCCAAGGCATAATTCTTCCATTGTGAAAGTTTGGAGAAGAATTTAGAGCTTCAATCTTGGGCAGAGTATGTGAGGACTTTCAAGTAAACACACAGCAGCTTCAATATTTCCCAGGTTATTTTACTTCTATGCATCCAACTTTAATAATTAAAGTTATTCGTTTTTAGGATTACTAACAAACAGCCAGGAGAAGAAATGTCCCACTCTATCAAGAGAGAGAGAGAGATCAAGCCTGAATTCTCACTAGAGGGTAAAATGACAAAACTGAGGCTATCGTACTTTGGTCATATCATAAGAAGGCATGGAAAAGTCAATAATGCTAGGAAAAGGGGAAGAGGCCCTATAAGGCCCTGTGCGGACTGGGACCAGCATATCTACGGGACCGTCTCTCCCCATATATTCCCCAGAGGACACTCCAATCAGGGGACAAACAGCTGTTGGTGGTCCCTGGCTCCAAGGAGGGCCGCCTAGCCTCGACTAGAGCCAGGGCCTTTTCGGTCCTGGCTCCCACCTGGTGGAACACTCTGTCTGCTGAAATCAGGGCCCGGCAGGACTTACTATCTTTTTGCCGGGCCTGCAAGACAGAGTTGTTCCGCCAGGCATATGGCTGAGGCTGGGCCTCCACCGGCCTGGAAAAAAGGGGTGTATAAAACCCTCCCTGTGAAGGCTGTCCACCATCTTGTTTTAAATGTGTTGTTTTTAATGAATATGAATTTTATTGTATGTTAATTGCATTTTTAATATGTTGGTATCTGCCCTGAGCCCGCTTGCGGGGAGGGCGGAATACAAATTTGAAATAAATAAATAAATAAATAAATAAATAAAAAAATAAGTCGGGGGAAAAAAACTAAAACAAGACAGCATGACTCAATAAGAGAAGCCACATCCTCCAGTTTGCAAGATCTAAGCAAGGTTGTTAATGAGAGGACGTTCTGGAGGTCTTTCATTCATAGGGTCACCATAGGTTGGAGGTGACTTGATGGCACATAACACACACACACAACCAGGTTTACCTCTGCTGTCCCTCTGCTTGAACATTGAAGGATGAAAATGTTGCACCCGAAAATATATTGAAGAGAGGGTACACTGGTCCCAACTTGTTCTTGGATCAACTTATCATCTCGTTGAATTGTATTTGTTAATACCCTTGGAGACCTGATTCAAAAGTAAAGAAGAATCAAACACCAAGTCTGTTGTTCTGAGGTATGCTTCGCTTTGAAATGTGATGCCTTTTGGCAAACAAAACAACTCTTCCGAGTCAGTTACAAACTTCAAAATCTGTATCAAAGGAGAATATTTTCAGAGAATATAAGCAGTAAGAAGTCTGCTTTGAAGCCCATTCCTTGGGCAAAAAAACTCTGACGTAACTCTACAAGAATAAAGGGTGAGCATACTATGCATGAGGGAGGGGCATCTAATGGAACAATTTTGAAACAGATGTGTCCCCGTGGGGTTTGACAACATGGTTTGATGTTACGGTTTCTGATATTTTCATCTTTACTTACCCAATGATGAAAAGAGTGGGCAAATTATTTTGAACTGAATGCTAAGTTCTTCCCACTAGGCGAAATAAATGGATGAATAAATACAAATTTCATTTTGAATTTCCAATAAGACTGGGTGGGTACATCAGTCAGAGTAGGCCATGGAAAAAATCTTACTGGGCTGATGTAGAAATGGGATAGAGCCTAAGGTAAGGGGAAGAGTGGAGGAAGAATTTTATAATTCATTGATGGAATCTATGAGTAATAATTAGAATCAGATGGAATCTCATGGGACAAAAGCTAGAATTTACTGATTATCTGATGCAACAGTGATACGGTAACAGTTCACATCAGCCATATTTTATCTGCCCAGTACAGGTTCTCATTTATTGATGTAACATTATACTACATTAGCAAATGCAACATGTGTCTTGCATTTTGGTATTATATTGGACTCAATATAGGATGCTTAAATTATTTTGTCGTGATATAGCTGTATAGACAGCTGATGTACTAGCTAGACAAAGAATATGCACTGTGAATCTCAGATTGTCTTAGTTTTAATCTCCTCCTCAGCCATGAGCTCACTTGGTGACCTGAATCTCTCCCACTTTCCACATGGCTGTTATGTGCCATCACATCACTTCCAACTTACGGCGACCCTGCGCATTAAATGAAATCCTGCCCTCAAGTCATAGTGGAGGTATGGCGACCCCTGGTGGGGTTTTCATGGCAAGAGACTAACAGAGGAGGTTTGCCATTGCCTCCCTCTGCAACCCTGATCTTCGTTGGAAGTCTCCCATCCAATTACTAGCCATGGCCGACCCTGCTTAGCTTCTGAGATCTGATGAGACCAGGCACTCATTTGAATTAACAACCTCTAAAATATCCTATCATTAGCATCCTTGCTCAGATCTTGCATACTGAAGGCTTCCTTTATTGAGTCAAGGCATCTTATTATTGGTCCTCCTTTTTTCCTACTGCCTCCAACTTTTCCTAGCATTATTGTCGTTTATGGTGAGACTTGTCTTCTCGCGATGTAACCAAAGTACAATAGCCTCAGTTTTGTTATTTCCCATAGCAGATAGTAATGTTGGCCTACCTTACAGGACTGTTGTAAGGACCACTGAGATAATGTGTGCTGTACACTTGAATTGTGCAATATAAATGAGGGTGAATGAGCTGAGACTTAGGGCCAAGCTACACATGACGAATGACACTTGAACGGCAAGTGTATTTCTCCCTGTTCACTTGCCCTCCACTCAATCCACTTGCCGTTCAAGTGTCATTCGTCATGTGTAGCTTGGCCCTCAATCCGAACAAGACAGACATTTTCTGAATTAGTAGATAGGCAGACCAGGGACTTGAGATCTCTCTAGTCTTGCATTGGGTTTCACTCTCCTTGAAAAATCAGGTTCACAGCTTAGGAGTGCTGCTTGACACAGCAGTCACCTTAGAAATCGAGGTGCCTATGGGGGCTCAGAGTTCTTTGCCCATCTTTACCTAACATGTCAGCTACACCCATTCCTGACTCAATCAGATCTAGCCTCAGCGATCCATGCCTCAGTCACATCTAGACCAGACTACTGCAATGCACTCTATTTAGGTCTACACTTGAAGATTGTTTGGAAGCTGCAGCTATTGCAGAATGGTGCAGCTACACTGCTGGTCGGGGCCAGTTGCTGGGAAGGTGAGACCCCGATATTATATCAATAACACTAGCTACCGATCTGCTCCTGAGCCCAGTTCACAGTGTTGATTTTGTCCTTTACAGCTTTACATGGCTTGGGACTAGGGTATCTGAAGGACCGTCTTCTGCCATATGTTCCTGCCTGGGAGTTAATATGATAGGGAAAGGCCCTCCTGTCCGTTCCACAGACCGAACAAGCTCATCTGGGGGGTACATGAGGGTGGGGCTTTGTATGTATTTGTACGTTTCTTGTAAGCTGTCTTGAGTGTCATGAGGTAGAAAGGCAACTAATGTGTTTTAAATAAAATAAATATCACACATTTTCAGTCCTTTACCTCCATAGAAATGGGAGGGAAGACAGCATTGTATAGCCCGATCTCGTCAGATCTCGAAAGCTAAGCAAGGTCAGTAGTACGTGGATGGGAGACCACCAAGGAAGACACTGCAGAGTAAGGCACTGACAAACCACTTCTGCTTCTCACTTGCCTTGAAATCCCCAGCAGGGGATGCTATAAGTCAGCTGTGACTTGACGGTACTTTACACAAACACCTCCATAGAAACATAAGCAGAAGCAGAGAGAGATCATGTTTTACAAGGAGAAAACTAAGGCTGAATGAAATGATCCCAAGAGCATTTGAACATGAGGGCGAAACAAGATGAGGGACTGAGAGATATATCTCTTGAGCACTTCTGTAAGTAAACAGCAACTTGGAGAGGAACCAATTCAGAACAACAGTGTAGTGGGGAGGGGGAGGGTATCTTTTCTCCCATTCATTTTTCCCAAGTTCAAACTGCTCCCTGGATCTGTCGATTTATCCTGTTGGGAGAAATGTTCTGGAAATATATCAACAACCTGGATGGTTCCCCTTCAATAAAATTAGCATGTTGAAACAACATCCTGCCCTTCATATTCAGCATTTAGAGATGAAACATGAACTTGTATTAATGTTATCACATTCATATAGGTTTAATCACCGTTGTAAACATCTGTTGGTGCCATTCTACAGGTGGAGTGTTAGTTTATACAATGCCTTGATTAAAAAAAAATGTGCATTTTTTTTTACAAAGTTTCTTCATAACAAAGGCAGTTGGAAATTTGCCGAGCAGAACAACAAAACATTGCTCACCTCTTTCATTTTGTGGGGTTTCATTATGACATAGTGGAGAAACACACCCGTAATAGATCTTCGACTGTGAACTCTGGAGTCGTTTAAATATGAAGACTTGACATGAACCGAGTAGTGGAAGTCGGCCATGAAGCTCTTGAGCTTCTGACTTTGATTGCAACGAGTTTGACCTCTGATGTGATTGTGTATGAATTGTGAAAGAGATTGTCTCTTTATAGCTTCCCTGTGCTGCTACTGCTGCTACATCGAGGGGTTGCGATTTTTCACAACAACTTGCTAATGAAGGGTAGGGGGTGCAATTTGGCAATAATGAGTGGGCAAATGGTGAACCTATTCATAGCTACCGCAGACCTTGTGAGAAAAAAAAGGGTTACAGTTACAAAACAATTTCTGAGACTGTGCAGAAAAAAATCCGGGAGAGATTTTTTTTTTTTTTAAACACAGATACTGAAGAAAGGAAAGCAAAATTGTAATAATAAAAACGGAACTTTATACATCAGGGAAGGCTGATAATGTGGCAGTTAGAAAAGCATAAATAAGCAGTTCTGGTTTTGGTGTAAATAGTTGTTTTAAAGTAGAAAAGAAACTTCAGAAATGGAAGTAAAGAGAAATTAAAGACATTAGTGTGGATAAAAATAGAAAATCTGTTAAACAGCTGACAGCAGTGTCTACATTGAAGAATGGGAACATCTGGTAATTTAGAAAGTTAGTCATATAGAAAGGGGGGAAGATATAGAAAAACATTAAAAGATATTTTCTCCTTCACGAACATATATCCTTAACAATATGTAAAGCAAATGTGGTTGAAAGTTGAAAAAATGGTGTTCAGTTTTAGTTACCAGGAATAGTCCAATAAATTCTGATGTGACGATGTGAGAAATCTGCAAAGAGAGAGAGAAAAAATATATTTCAATGTATATTTTCAAACAGAGAAAAAAATGTAAATTACTATGGAGAATGTTTGTGCAGTATAGTGAAGAGAAGCCAAAGGAAAGATTGCAGTGCTTAAATATGCCAGAAACACTAGTAAAAGATGGAGCTCTAGTCCAGGAAAGCATAAGCAAATTTTTGCATATAACTTTTTAAAAGTATATATGAAGAATAAAGCGTGACAGAGTGAAGGTAATCCTGGAACTTAAAAAGTAGAGATACCAACCTCCAGCTGGTGCCTGGAGTTCTCCTGGAATTACAGCTGGACTCCAGGCTACAGAGATCAGTTCCCTGGAGAAAATGGCTGCTCTGGAGGGTGGGCTTTATGAGATTGCATCCTGTCTGAGCTACAGGGATTTCCTAACTCAGAGTTGGCAACCCTATCAGAGTGTGAAATTAAGTGTGCTGTACTATGCTGTACTATGTGCTGTACTATGTACTCTTAAATGTATGAGTTGCTGAAGTTCACACTGTAATTTTGAATTAAATTTGAATTAGCATGTATGCTCACTGGAAAAAAAAAAACAGGAGGGAGGGGGGCTGTTGCCTGCTCAAGTAATACTGCTTGTGAGCAAGAGCTTAAAATTCTGTTTGGGGCTGCAGAAAAGCCCATCTGCCTGGGTGTAAAGAAAACTATAGTGAGAGGCCTCCTGCTAGCAACCTGCGCTGCTCATCATGGCAGCAAGAAAAAAAAAATTGGTGTCATGTACGTCATGGTGTCACTTCTGAGGGAAACCCAGAAGTGAGATTGGGTACCTCTAAGAATTGCTGGAAACTCTGTGGTTTTACCATAGAGGTTCTGACGATCCCTAGAGCTACTCAATGCTACATAAAGTGACATGCCCTCCATGTCTCTTCCTCCCAAGAACCTGCCTGTTGCCAGGCAGACCCTGGCGACCCTAATATAGTACATGCTTGAGCAAGTTTCACCACTTGAATTGGTGCCTGGGCACACCATCTTATCCCACTGACCAACTGAAAGTCTCAAGGAAAGTGTAGGTGCGCAGAGCCTAACACACAAGCAAAAATAACATGGGAATCTGGTCGATGTGTTTTGGTGATTGAACTTACTGGGTTTTTGTGTGTGCGTGCTTTAAGAGCTGGGATGAATTTGTCAGTGGCTCAACTGACAAACTCATCCCGTTTTTTTTTAATATGTAGAAGAACCAAGTTTAAATAAACTGAACAAATGCACATTCATTTAGCATAAATCAAACAAAAATGAATAAAACACTAGAGGGGTAGATTTTACTGAGAAAGCCGCTTCTCCATGTGCAATTTTGATAAGTGAAACTGACATCTAGGTGCCAATGATAACTGACCATTTCAGATGTGAGAATGGTGTTCATTCCATAATAGGGTTGCCAAGCCCATCTACCTGAAAAGCAGGAAGGTGTGTTTGGGGGGGGGCGGGGTATCAGAGCGTATATGCAACGCACACAGTTTGCATCTGCCCACTTTTCTCCTCTGCCTCCCTGCACTGGCCAGGTGAACAGGTGGCCCAGCATAGGCTGGGGAGTGCAGAACCACCCACCATGGTGGGACACCTGAAAGCCCTATTTCATGTGAGATGACATTCATTACCTATTATGTCATAATGGGACCATCACTGTCTTTTCAGTAGCATTCATAGTTTTAATGATCACTGCATTGTATGCAGTTATTCACATCTAAATCCACTAAAATCGATGTTTCACTGAACAATATTAGCACGCTTCTCAAAGTGTCAGAATCAACACTGGTGGCAGGCTTAGCATTCTGGGGCAACGCTGTAGAGCATTGTCCCCCAAATCTGCTGATTGGTGACTATCCACTTTTAGAACAGTTCAGGGATTGCATTGATGTGCCAGAGTAGCAGGGTACTTCCTCTCCGCTGAAAAGCTTTACCTGGGAATCATGAAAATTGTTTTCAGTTTGCCATGACAAAACGAACCTGTCCTGAAAACCAATCTTTGCCAATCTAATCGGTATTTAATTTTGTTTAAGGTTCGGATTGATTGATATCAAAGAGGGGGCAGGGTGAGAAATAACAAAAAAAGTTAGCGCAAAATATGCAAGCACAAAAATCCCTCGCTTGTATTTACTTATTTAGCATTGTTTTCCCAGAGTAGATGAGTAGCTTCATATTTAGGTTGCATTCATGCAAAGGAAAACAGTTAGGCCCAATGTCATCAAAGCAGGATAGAGGCCGCTCTGGCTGTGCTGTGGCTACACAGCCTAGGATTAGCCAATCTAATCAGAGGAATTTTGCACACAATGCTAGCCCCAGATTTCCTAAATTCCATGTGGAGCCTGGAGATTTTCCAAAATTGCAACTGTTTCCCAGACAACAGAGAAAGTTGGCTGCTTTGGAGAGTGAACTCCATGGCATTATACCCTGCTGAGGACCCTTCCCCCTCTAACCCCTGCCCTGTCCAGGCTCCACCCCCAAATCTCCAGGAATATCCCAGTCAGGAGCAGACAACCCTAGGGGAGATGCTAGGTTGGGAACTTCCCATGCTATTCATTCTGTTCTAATGTGATTTCCTTGTTCCATACATTACCTGGGTCATACAGCATGTTTCCATGGGGAAGCGCTGCCCAGGATGTTCTAGTGATGTCCCAACTGGGTTTTATCTTGTCTTCTCTTTGATTTTTCCAGTATGCACGGTGGGTGGGGCGGAGGGGGCACCAACTTCAGTGCGTTTAAAGACATCCATATTTTAACCTGTTCCTCATGGGACCTTTGCTGCCAACATGAATCGCAATAGAACAGCTGGTTGTGCGGAAACTCCGTTAGCATGATTCTTATATTACTAGTCTTCCAAGTCCCTTCCTATGTAGAAGAAGCATGTTAAGAGTCCCCTCCTCTACCAAATATTTCCCATAATGTGTGACACCAGGATTTCAATGGTACAGCTGTATCTGGCTTGGTTCAATTTAGTCTTTCCCTTTGGGCAAGAAAATTGTGGGGGATATTCATTCCATCAAATGTTACTGAATATGTATCGTGGAAGGGACAGTCATGTGGATATGTCTACAGCAAGGGAAGGGACTTAAAGCTCCTGTAGTAAAATGTCTGACTTTAGTTCTTGGTTGTGCCAGAAGTTGCAGGGAGAATATCTTAGGGTGCAGTAAAAGTGACAAGTCTTTTTATTCAAATATTACTTGCTTTTTAGGCACTGAATTTTGGAGATATGCCGAAGTACTTGTGGGAGATTTGGGTACCTGACAAACCATGGGTGGTAAGATATCAGATCTGTTTCAACAAAGAACCAGTTTGTTTTTCTTTGAAGTCCAACATTGTGCCCCTCCCTTTTCTACATCAAAGTCAATACTTTGGCTCCCTTTGTGAGTTCCATCCACTCGCTGTGTTTCACCAACATAATGTTTTTCATAAGTTTATGGACTAGGAGGGTTCCTTGTGATCAGGGAATGCGGTGTGACAGGAACTGCAGGGGTGCAGCCAGGTGTCCTCCTTACAAGTATAAATTGGCATTGGCTTAAAAGGGGGGAAAAAACCCTATAGAACACTATCGGAATGCTGGAAACCAATCTTGGTTTCCATTAGCATTGATCTCTGTGAATTCCCACTTGCACCAAAATAAAATCATTCAATAGTAAAATGGTAAATCAGGAGAATATACACTGAAATAGTCTTTTCGGATATTCTGACAGAGAAAACATGACTGTGAATAGTCTTTCTGCAGTTAACTAAGAGACAATTCAGGAATGAGTAGTGCATGTTCAGGAAGATAACATAGAGTCTCTCTATATGAGACATCTGACATGTGAAGAACACATGTTGGGAGATGCAATGTTAGCTGGGAAGAGTAGTTTTAAAAGACAGAGCTGGAGGCAGAGCAAAGGCTTTGCTATACAATGGAGCTGTGCAAAGGGGCTGTGAAATGCCAGAAGGGAAACTTCAGCCCATTATAACCTCTCCAGGTCCAAGCTGGCTCTGGAAGGCAACACCAACCCATTTCCATTCCTTGCTGTTCTCTGGTTGCGATCCCACTCAGTTTTAGACTGGAGAGGTGAAATTGACAGAGCCTTCCCAGAGAAGGAGATGAAATTAACAAATCCTCAGTGGAGCAATTTCTGCTGACTCTTGTTTTTTTAAACTACACTTCCTGGCTAATAGTGCATCTCCCTACACTTGATGAACATGCTCTGAAGCATCTCCTGGAGAGAGATTCATAGTGGGGGTGCACTTTCAAATGGGCAATTTGCACGTTTTGAACGAAGCTGTCCTCCAAGAACCTTATTTAACATTTTGCTTACAATAATTGAAGCAGGGAAGGTTCCTAATATTTTTTTCCTGTTCATCACTCTCATCCATTTGATAATGGTGGTAGATGTTCACTTTGATTTCAGGGCCAAGCAACCAAGGGCCAAGCAACCAACCCACAAGTATGGCACAAGGAGGAGGGTGCCAGTGCACCCTTAGAGCTCAGTTCACTCCCAGCCCATCAGTGGCACAGGAAATGCCTGGTGTCATTGCAGGGGTTTGGCTTGAATCCTGTCAGGGTAATGCAGATACAGGAGGGGATGGGTTACCCTGCTTGGAATGATAAAATACCCTGAACAGCTATGGGCAGCTGCATCTGAAGTGCATGGTTGAGAAAGAAACTGATGAAAACAGAAGTGCAGCTGTTGTTGACTAGATGAAGGTCCAACAGTTGTACAGTTGTCAGCTGATGGGTGGCAGCCAGCAGGGAAGGGGGCATGATGTCACTCCAGCAGCAGGACATCACTTCTAGCAAATACCCCCAGAAATGACATAACATTGCTGCTGTGATGTTGAGATGACATTCTAGGATTTGGGCAAAACTCTATGGTTTTGCACTTAATCCTAAACTACCACATCAATGTCACACCAGTGATGTGATGTCATTCCAGATATTCAGCTTAAGGGACATGGTGTCAGGGCCATTTTAAAAAAATGTTTTCATCTGAGGGTCATTGGGAAATGGAGAGGGAGATCAGGATATTTTCCACTGAAGGGAAGTCCTGTTCTCCCTAACAGCTCGTATAAAGGCCTGGACAATCCATACTGACCTACCTCACAGGGCTGATTTTGACACCCCTCACTTATTTTTGTGCAAGAGAACCCCACCGGCTATATACTCAAAAGTAGCAGACATATACATACACACCTACATACACACCCAACCTCCAGGACAAGCTTACAGTTTCTGATTTAAGTTTTAGATTTCTTATGGCCCTCTCAGATTGAAATATTTTAAATAAATGAACATGTATTGGCTTTCTTTCCTTCTTTTTTTAATGAGTGTGTCAAACAACTTCTGGAAATATAGATTGCAACTTAAACTAGGGTAGAAGTTGTTCATAATTGTCTAATATGTTATGGCAGATGTAACCCTTATAGTAAAGACATCCTGTCAATAATTATGCGCACGTTGACACAAGCCATTCACTTAAAATATCCTGTTTAAACATGCAACAACTTCTCAACCCTGAGCAGTGTAGACAGAGTGAAGCCCCTGTAATTCCCATTGGGTATAATGACAGAAATTTAAGCACATGACTGCTTAACTTTGACTGAAGAGCCACACACACACTCTCACACAATATTATAAGAAAATGGTCTCTGGATTTGCCAACCTCCCAGCGGGCCCTGGAGATTTCCTAGAATTACAGCTGATCTCCAGGCCATAGAGATCAGGTCCCCTGGAGAAAATGGATGATTTGGAGGGTGGACCTTCTGGCTGAAGCCCCTCTCCTTCCCAAATCCTGCCCTCCTCAATAAATCTCTAGGTATTTCCCAGTCTGGGGCTCGTAACTCTACTGTACTCCAATTTTATTACCAGAAACTAAGTTCGTACAATTCTAAGAGAATGCTGAGAGCTAACAACGCTCTGTCTCAGAACCTAAACAAATGTGAGAATTTTATATATATGTATCTCATAAGAAGCTTACTTTTGGAACCCACAAGACTGAATTCTGCTACTATATAATACATTGCTTAACTTTTAATGTTCACAAATAAATCTTAACTTTTATAGATAATTTATTAAAAGCTTTTGCTTCAAAGGACAGGAAGTACAAGAGTCTACGAAATACTCTGTCCTTGGAAAACAAGAGGTCTCTTGTAGCAAAGGGAATTCATGGTCACTTAAGAGTCAAACTAGACTAGATCCTGAAAGATCTATGAATGGATCTCTGTTGGGATTTTTGCAAGTGTCCAAGTTCAAGTTAAATTGTTATTCTGTTTGTTTAGCCAGATCGCCAGTTAGCACATAGGACTCTAGTAAAAATTCCTGCCATAGAAAGGGGAATCTTTGGTCTTAAATGAAGGAATCTAAGATTGCTTATTGGATGAGCCAGTTCATTGGGGGCTATTAGCTAGCAACATATACTAAAGTTTTATTGCTCTTTGTTCAGTTCACATCAGTGTTCAGTCTCTAAGTAAGTCTCAGTCTTTCTCTCTAATCATCAAGATCTCTAATCATCATTAGCTATTTTTTATTTTCTTACCAAATGTACCCTTTTCCCTGATATGTAGTAAAAGCATTTTTCTAGAGCTAAAACCACAGAAGTCTGTCTAATTATTTCCAATGCAAAAATATTAAACTCTGCAACCCCTCTTTTTAACTCACCCAACGATCTCCCATTTTTTCCCTTGGAAAATAGCCCTCATGGGGACGACGATTTAGGGTGAACATTGTTCCCTCCTCCAGTCTTACCCTGACTTCAAATGTTACACAGGCTGTTTTTCCTAATGAGGGCTGAGTGAGTTTAATCCCTCTCTGCTTATATCTCAACTGATCCAAATATCCTCCTCCCATCCCAGGAGCGGCTATATATATATATTGTGGCCTTGGTCTCAATATTTACTAACTTTGTACACACTTTGTATATATATGCCTTTACAGGGTATGAGTTAATTGGCTCTCTCCCAGTCACAACTGGCATGCAAGACATGCCTCCTCTATACATGAATGTGCAAACATGGGCATTGTGTCTACATGCATACCCCAGGAATTACATGTCTTGACTCCATTCCCACAATGGGCAACAATGGCTTGTATCCAGGAAAGTGTTCATGAACAACAGTTTCCCCATGTTCTTCTCAGCTGCTAATGGAGAGTACCCCCAAGTCATGGCTGTCTTATGGCGATCCCCGGTGGGGTTTTCATGGCAAGAGACTAACAGAGGTGGTTTGCCATTGCCTGCCTCTGCAATCCCTGGTCTTCACTGGAGGTCTCCCATCCAATTACTAACCAAGGCCGACCCTGTTTAGCTTCTGAGATCTGACGAGATCAGGCTCACCTGGGCTATCCAGGTCAGGGTTCTTCTCTGTCAGTTAGGTCAATTTGAATCCCTGCAGAGATCATTCCTGAGGTTGTGGGATTCAGGTGAGGAAATAACCACATGATTTTAGGGAGGGGCTGCAGGAAGGGGGAGGAAAGGAGTGAGATTCCCACACACACCCCAACAGTAAAACTGATTGAAGAGAAGGATCGACTTTACTGGATGGACGTTGTGTGAAATGGGATGCCGGACTAGGTGGATTACCTAGTCTGATCCAGCATGGTTCTTCTTACATTATGAACTGTACTGATCCCAAGGGTGGCTTTGTCCCTTTCCCACTTCTCACTACAAGCTCTCCAATCTGTACAGCTTTTTTCCCACATGGTTCATGACCAGGGCTTTTTTTCAGCGGGAACGTGATGGAACGGAGTTCAGGCACCGCTTAAAAATGGTCACATGGCCGGTGGCCCCGCCCCTGATCTCCAGACAGAGGGGAGTTTAGAGTGCGGAGGGCAATTTAAACTCCCCTCTGTCTGGAGATCGGGGTGGGGCCACCAGCCATGTGACCATTTTCATCGAGGGCAATTTAAACTTTAAAAAACTCCCCCCTTGTTCCAGCTGACCCAAAGTGACGTCATTGTGCGGTCTTGAGTCCCACCACTGAGTTCTACCCCTTTTTCCCCAGGAAAAAAAGCCCTGTTCATGACCATGATTTTTCCATGGGACAAAAGGAGTGGAAAGAAATGAAAGGAAATTTGCATTCCATGGTGCTTCGTTGGGACCAAGCCACTGCTTCTAGAACATTCCCAGGGGGGAGAGATCCTACACACAATGCACTTCATACGTGCATAGGTATTGCACCCATGTTCAGACAAGCACAGGTAGGGTGGAGCTAATGCACTATGTTGCCAGCAGGCCGCAAAGCCAGCGCAAACCCCCTCTATGCATTGACATGTCTTTACTACTTTGTGTATACAGTGTTAATCATATATGCCACACGTTGGGTGGACACAGTTGGTATTTATAATATATGCCACACTTTGAAAGTTGTAATACTTTGACCAACAAAATGGAAAGGAGAAATCAGTTCATGAAAACCGTCTTCTTTGTGCTACCTGTATGGATGCAGATACTTTTGGCCCAGTATGCATATCTCTATCACAATACTCACTTGGGCCCCATAAACTGCAAGGATGCATTATTTGATGGGGGGAAGGATGGATGCCCTCATCTGGGGCAATAGAAGCTATGCATGATGTACTTCGACCTGTTGGTCTTCATGGATTAAGAATTTTAAAATCGATTTGTACTAGAAAGTGCCTTTAAGAGTATTACTCAGGTGCATGCTTATTTCAAGCAATGAGAGCAAGGGGGAGAGAGATTGTGGAAATTTCTCCGTTTCCAAACTGGAAGCCCATGCCATATCATTAGCTGTAAAATAGGTTTTTAAAAAAAACCCAAAAGACTTCCGTCGTGCCTTGACTCATGGTTTTCTGCATCTGTTTCCCCTTAAAGCAGCTGTTTGACTTGGATGTAATTAGAGCAGCTACAAATGTGTTAATTTTCTTCTTTGTTACTTTTACAAAGTTAGACCTGTTATTAAACTACAATTCAGGCTGCAATTATAAGGAAATTCAAATAGATTTCAGTCCAACTTGGCGCTCAGTGTTTCTGTCCTGAAAGGCAAACTGTCTTGGGGAAGCAATGCAACCAGAAGTGTTTTATATCTCGAGTTCATCTCTCTCTAATTAGTACTGTTTAATGAACCGTTCACCCCCTTGGTTCTCGCACCTCCCCTAGAGGATTTCCCAGCTGTTTTGCTCTCCTGTTGTAATTGAAATCAAACTTGTTCTAACCTGTAATTGATAGTGAATTCAACCATTTTATGTTTGCCATGAGACAGACGCATGGCAAGTGCATGCAAAGCAGCAGATGGACAAAAGAATGTCCTAATACTATGCAAAAAGAAATTTGAATATTTGCATCACCGTTTGGTTGTTTATCCAAGCAACTGATGCATGGATAAGATGAGGCAATAGAAACAGGTGTGCATAGATACCATAACCATGAGGAGTAATTGATATGACTAGAAGCATAAGGAAACCATGGTTAGGCACAGGGCTTTTTTTCTGGGAAAATAGGTGGTGGAACTCAGTGATGGAACTCAGGACTGCACAATGACATCACTTTGGGTCAGCTGGAACAAGGGGGGATTTTTAAAAAAAATTAATCGCCCTTGGCGAAAATGGTCACATGGCCAGTGGCCCCACCCCCTGATCTCCAGACAGAGGGGAGTTTAGATTGCCCTCTGGGAGTTTAGATTGGCATGGAGGGCAATCTAAACTCCTCTCTGTCTGGAGATCAGGGGGCAGGGCCACCAGCCATGTGACCATTTTCAAGAGGTGCCGGAACTTCGTTCCACTGTGTTCCTGCTGAAAAAAAGCCCTGGTTAGGTACATGCAGCACTGAGCCTTGAAGGAGGGGAGAAGCTAGGAATTCAAAGTAAGGAGGGGATGGGGTTGAGGCACAGTGGCAGAGAATCTGTTTTGCATTCTAGAAGGTCCCAAGTTCAATTCCCAGCATCTTCAGTTACGATCAAGTACTAGTCTTGCCAGCTCTGGGTGCGGGCATTCCTGGAGATTCGAGGGTCAAACCTAAGTAGAATGGGGTTTGGAGAGGGCAGAGTCCCCTGCTGGGTATAATGCCACAGAATCAATCCTTCAAAACAGCCATTGTCCCTTGGGGAATTGATCTCTGTAGTCTGGAGATCTGTTATAATTCCAGGAGATCTCCAGGTCCCTCTTAGAGATTGGCAATCATATCAAGTGTGGCACAGCCAGTGTAGAATAGTGGCTAAAGTGACAGAGTAGTATATTGGTGACCAAAGTTCGATTCCCCACTCTGCCTTGGGAAGCTGAACCTTGGGTCAGTCACACCCTCTCAGCCTAACCTACTTTACAAGGTTATTGTAGAGATAAAATAGAGGAGAGAAGACATAAGCTGTTTTGGGTCCCCATTGGGGAGCAAGGTGGAGTATAAACAAACAAACAAACAAACAAACAAACAAACAAACAAACAAACAAACAAACAAACAAACAAACAAACAAACAAACAAACAAACAAACAAACAAACAAACAAACAAACAAACAAACAAACAAACAAACAAACAAACAAACAAACAAACAAACAAACAAACAAGGTACTAATGCTTGGCAATTGCTTTACTCTCCTTTGGCTGCCAGGCGTAAACATTCCTTTGTGCCCAAACTTTTAATTAAGGAGATTCCAGTTTTACTGGAGGAACTAGCTGCTTTGGAGGGCGGACTGTGTGGAATTATATAACTCATCCCCCACCCAGGCTCAACCCCCAAATCTCCAGGAATTTTCCAACCTGGAATTAGCAACCCTACCCCGTATAACTTGATGTGATCAGGCATCAGGTGAGGGCACCTTCTTCCATCTTGTTGATTCTTTAGTCAGGAGGGAAATGTGTGAAACAAAGTTGGCGTCCCTCAGCATCACAGACTATGCCAGATTATCACACGCTCATGTGGGAAGTCTGTTCAAGTCACTCCCATTCATTGTGTATTTACTTGTGAGTAAATACTCAGTTGACACTTGACTTTCTTTCTGTCATAGACATCCTTGCTCTGGGGACCCTGATACACACATGGGGGTGTATTCAACCATCCTTCCCTCTTCCACCTGATCCTGTGGTACACTGAACCCCCTGAAATGTTGTTCCTAGAGGTTGGCAAGAAAAGCCAAATGGGATTCTGTCGAGGGGGTGGAGGGGGGAGAGACTGACAGAAATTGCTGCTTCTTCTTCCAAAGACTTTGGAGAAGTGAAGCCTTCAGAACTGCATGGTTGGATACACGCCACTGTCTTTTTAAATGTGATTTTAATATGC
This sequence comes from Eublepharis macularius, assembly GCF_028583425.1. Classification (NCBI taxonomy): domain Eukaryota; kingdom Metazoa; phylum Chordata; class Lepidosauria; order Squamata; family Eublepharidae; genus Eublepharis; species Eublepharis macularius. The sequence continues at coordinate 16,411,080 of NC_072792.1, read as the reverse complement.
GATTATTATTTGCTGGTGTGTTTAAATTGTTCATATTGTCTTTTTAATTATCTGTAAGCCACCTCAAGACTGTTTGGTGGACACAGCAGGATGGAAATGATTAAAATAATAAATATAATATTAATAATCCCAAGCCTGTCCTACTCTCTCTTTCCTTGATTTAAGGCTGCTTAAACAAACTGCTTAAGTTTCAGAAGTCCTTCCTTACACTCTGTGTAAGCTGTTCTCAGGGTCTTTCCCTTTTCCTTGGCTCCATCTTTGTCACAACGCCAGTCTTCTTGGCATTTCTCTACTTCAGGATTTTGTCTCCGTTGTCCATCTTTTCCTCGGGCTATTTTTCCTCGCACCATTGTCCGCTCTGCCCTCAGATGTTGGGGTCCAGTTTCCTCGCCTCCTGAGAATTCTTTCCACTCCATTTGTTTTACTTGTACGTATGTATCAATTTTATAATGGCTTTCCTCCAAGGAACATACAAGTTTCTTCTCACGTCCTCAGTTTGTTCTCACAATTCTGTGAGGTAAATTAGATGGAGTGATTGGCCCCTGTAAATTCAAGCAGATTTACTCCCAAGTAAAGGTGCAGAGGATTGCATACTCTCTCACCCACTTTGAGGTCAACCCAAGATCAGGAAATCAGATTATCTTCTTCCTCCAGTCTATGTTTTATCAACGGAAGCATAGCAGGTAGAGTTTGCTGGATCTCGAGCCAAAATTTTACGTTTGGTAATTGAAAGTATTGATTTATTTCCTTTTCCCCAGGCCCTGGAAAAAGCAGCTGAAGAAATTAGAGAGGATTGTTAGCGATAACATAATAAGAGCCTGAATTTGCATGTAAAAAAGTAAAAAATATGAATTTTGAAGCCAATCAAGGATATAACATACTATGAAGGCAGGTGTTTGTTTTTTTTCCTGTTCCCTTCTGCCAGGATAAGCCCCTGACAACCCTTTGGCATTTTTTTTTTAGTCAGTGGCACCTTGATCAATAAAACCATTTATTTCAATACAAGTTTCCATGGTCACAGGCGCTCACTACTTAGGATTAGACATGAGCACGAACAGAAAAAAAACCCCAGAACGTGGTGTTTGTTGTTTGTTGCCATCCATGAACAACGAACAACTAACATTGATGAACATGACCTGTTCACAAACATCTTCATTGTTCATTGTTCATGGGGGCCAGCAGGCTCTCCTCTAGCCATCAAGATCCCTACCGCACCACTCCCAGAAAGCTGACCTGAGCAGGCAGCAGGAAAGGTACCAGAAATAAATAATAGCTTGGCCCCAGAGCCTGGCAGCAGCCCTTGAACCTGAAGGGGTAGATCCCTACTGCACCACTCCCAGAAACCTTACCTGAGCCAGCAGCAGGAAAGGTACCAATAGTAAATAATAGCTTGGCCCCAGAGCCTGGCAGCAGCCTGGAACTTGAAGAGGTAGATCCCTATCCCACCACACACAAAGAAAATTCAAGCTCCAATGCACTCTCCCTGTCTCTGTCTCAAAATGCCAACGGCAACTGTCTCTCCCTCACTGTCTGCAAAACCAGAGCTGGGAGCCCCCCTCCCCTCTGCTCTTTGCTTCCTTGTAACAAATTTGGAGCTCCACACTTGAATGGAAGACCTGCCTATCAAGCTAAACTGAGCTTAGATTGGGGTTTCCAGGGCAACAGCAGGAGTTCAGACAGAGTTCAGGCAGTCCCTGCCTCCGGTTGCCAAGGGACTTGATTGCAGGTGCCAGATTGTCTGGCTTGATGAACATCAAGAAACAGCAATGAAGATGCTTGCAATGACCACCTGTTCGTTTAGAATGGGGCCTCATGAACACCTTGTTCGCGAACAGCTGTTTGTGGCTTTTTTTAGTTCGTATTGCTGTTCGTGCCCATCTCTTTTTAGGATATCTGAAGAAGTGTGTCCTTAACTCGTAGACATGCATACTGAAATAAATGTTGTTCATCTTTAAGGTGCCACTGGACTCAGTCTTATTTTGCTACGATGGACCCAACATGGCTGCTTTCATTGCAACGACTCTTGGTAGCCACAGTCAAATACCCCAATTCATAGGATCAAGAGAAAGTCTTGAGGGGTGTGATAATGCAGAACCTGGCCGGGGTGAATGGTGATTGGCAGTGGCATTGTGGCAGTTACAGGGTTACTGAGGAAGGCAGGCCATTGAGGAGAAGCCCCACTGGGCAGCTGCATTGCTGAACTTCTTCACTGAATCCCCTGATGGGGGTGAGGCAAATCACTTGCCGCGTCTCCTGTCACATAAATCTCCTGTCACCAGGCCAGGCCATTGCCCGCCTGGTTTTTGTTGAAAATATGCAACAGAAGTGGAAGAACTTGCCTGACTCTGAGCTAGGGTTGCCAGTAAATGGAGTGGTAGATCTGGCTTCCCTACCCAGGTGCAATGCAGAAACACAAAGTCGGCATTGGGCTCATCTACTAGGTGTGTATATGTGTTTGTGTGCAACAGAGAACAAATTGTACGGGTCTGAGCTGTGTCAGACTGCATGTTTGCATAGCTTGGATGGAATAGATGTCCTGCATGCTTATTTCCTTTACATAATGGTGATTTGACCCAGTTTGTGTGCCACGAGTTCTTGGGTGGTCTACTTTACAGGTGTTTCAAGGTCTAGCCCATTTGATTAACTGACTGACCTTCAGGGTGAGGAGACTTAACTTTGGAATTGTTCGTCTGGAAAATGGGTGAAAGTTATGAGAGGGTGCTTGCTCTGTTCCCCTCCACCTGTGTTAGCTCTAACCATACAGCCCTAGAGAAGAAGGGGTTTGGTCCCCCTTTCCATGGTCTGTGGAGCCCCCTTCGCCTATGTCTCTGTTAGTCCCCATGGGTTTTGCAACTCTGGGAATCAAGTTTAGGTAGGGGTTGCCAACTCATACTTGGGAAATACCTGGAGATTTGGGGGTGATGTCAGGAGAGGGCAGGGTTCAATGAGGGAAGAGTCCTCAGCAAGGTATAATGCCATAGAGCCCACCCTCCAAATAAGGGTGCCAGACCCCTGGTGGGGGCAGGGGATCCCCCGCCCTCTCCCCCCACACCCCTCCCCCACTTACCTGGCCAGATTGAGGGGACCTGCCAACCCTACCTTCAAATATCCCATGATGCATGTCATATGGAGATTAGTTGTAATTCCAAGAGATCTCCAGCTCTCCTCCTGGAGGCTGGCAACCCTAACTTTAGCAGATTTGCATCTGTCTGTGTCTTTTGCTGACAGGTCACTGGATGCTGCCCATTGACGTGTAACGTCAGGGGTTTTTCCTTTCAAACCTTCATAGAAAAAGCAGAAAGGACAATTATAAATGCATGTCTTGTTCTGAGTGCATGTGGTTTTCCTTGCCCATAAGAGAAGTCTCGGTAGTAAGGGAGAGAGGTGCAGGAAAGATTGCATATGAGCAGTTTCTGGTGGAATGCAATTAATCTGATCATACAATTTCTCCCCCCATTAGTCATAAAATGCAGGGAAATCAGAGGTATTTATTTTTCAAATTGGTATAAACATTAGGCTCGAGACATAACCTCATGTATTAAAATTAATGTTTTTTTAATAATTCTGGATAAATTAAATGCCATGAAGGAACCCTGATGCTGATGTATTGTAGGTACTAGGCTAAGCTCAGAAAATTGCACTATTATCCACTCTGTTTTAATGAAGTAGAACAAAAAAAGTAGTAAAACATACTGAGTATTTTATGGCTAAGTACTTCTAATAATTGCAAAGCATGTTCCTTGCAAACCTACAGGCAGGAATGATGAACGGTGTTTTTGCATATATGTAATTATGGACAGTTGTTATATATTGAATGCTTGAATAAATGTGGTATATTTCTCGCAGATAAAAGAGAAAAAAAACAAGCTCATAGGTTCATGGCTGTGTGCAACATATTATACATTTTACATATATATATATTTGAGAGCGAGTTTGGTGTAGTGGTTAAGAGCGGCAGGACTCTAATCTGGAGAGCCAGGTTTGATTCCTCACTCCTCCACTTGTAGCCAGCTGGGTGACCTTGCGTCAGTCACAGTTCTCTCAGAGCTCTCTCAGCCCCACCCACCTCACAGGGTGATTGCCATGAGGATAATAATAACACACCAGTGTAAACCACTCTGAGTGGGTGTTAAGTTGTCCTGATGGGCGATATATACATCGAATGTTGTTGTTGTTACAGTTAACATTTTTTATTTTGTATAGTGAATAATAATAATAATAATAATTATTATTATTATTTATTAAATTTATAGTCCACCCTCCCTGTGGACGGGCTCAGGTAGGATTACAACCTTCAGATAAAAACACATTGATAAAACAGTACATTAAAGAATGATAAAAGCCATATTTAACAGCATAAAAACAAACTCTGCACTATGTTCTGACTCTGCACTGTGTCCCAGGTTCACTTCACCCTTCCCTGCCAACCACAAGGGAAGAGAGGGGCGGGGACGTGAGTTGGTGTGAGATTAGCCACCCTTCCTACATGGGGCAGATGACTCAATATAGCCCCCCACTAATAGGAGACAGGCGGGAGGCCAATCGGTGGATCTGAGTCCTGGCCTCGTCCAAATGCCTGGTGGAACATCTCAGGGCCAAGCTACACATGACGAATGACACTTGAACGGCAAGTGGATTGAGTGGAGGGCAAGTGAACAGGGAGGAATACACTTGCCGTTCAGGTGTCATTCGTCATGTGTAGCTTGGCCCTCTGTCTTACGCCAATAAACCAATAAAAATACAAAAATGCCATGCAAAACATGCCAAAATATGCCTCTCAGATATGAAGACTTCTGTTGCATTCTAGGTAATCAGAATATTTATCCTGAAATGCCTTGGTCCAGGTCAATGGTACACATATGCAGCCCATGGCAAGGCGCATTCAGAGTGACCATCAAACATTAGAGGCGCAACATGCCGGTCTGCCCGGTTTGCCACCCCATCAAACGCACAGAAAGAATAATGTAAGATGTAACTGTGTGTTCATGTAAAGCACTGCCAAGTGGCAGCCAACTTATGGCGATGACCTTGTAGGGTTTTCAAGGCAATAGACTAACAGAGATGATTTGTCATTGCCTGCCTCTGCATAGCAACTTTGGACTTCCTTGGTGGTCCCCCATCCAAGTACTAACCAGGGACAACCCTGCTTAGCTTCCAAGAACTGATGAGATTGGGCTAGACTGGGACATCCAGGTCAGAGTGTTAAAACCAAATATATAACTAAAATTATGTGTGTGCTATGTGCTGTCAAGTCGCCTCTGACCTATGATGACCCTGTGAATGAAAGACCTCCAAAACATCCCATATTTAACATACTTGCCCAGGCAGTTGATTCCTGAAGGGGGTGGATGCATCTTAGGGCCAAGCTACACATGACGAATGACACTTGAATGGCAAGTGTATTTCTCCCTGTTCACTTGACCTCCACTCAATCCACTTGCCGTTCAAGTGTCATTCGTCATGTGTAGCTTGGCCCTTAGTTTGTTGTCTCAGCTTTGACCATTCCATCTTGAGTGACTCTTCCAGGACTTTAGACTCTTGGCCAACCTTGTGCTCCTGACAGTGTTGCTCTCGCTTTCACTGACACTTTCAAACCCCCTCACAATGTTAAGGTGTCCAAGAGAAGAAACTATAATTATTGCCTCTTATATTACCTTAGTATCTCTGTGCATATCTCTCCCCACCAATGCTGAATCTGTGCACCCCCTATTTCACTAGTGTTCCTCTCACTCTCGTCACAGCATGAGGCACACCAGCTAAGGGAAGAGAGAAATATTGCCAAGGTACCTGGAACAGAGCATGGTGACCATGGAAAAAGTGGAATAAAACACACCCCACCCCACTGTGGCAGGCTCACTCTTTTCTTGGGTGGCTTCAAAGGTGGTGGATATATTCTCTCTTTTCTGTAACCATCTTGCCCTCCTTCTGATTGCTGCCTGGCCCCAGGCACTGAGATGACAGTGCAGTCAGCAGAGGAGGGGGTGTTCAATGGAGAGGACAGGCCCTTTCCTAGCTCAGGATCTGCATCTCAAGGAGGATCACAGATAACCCATCTTCCAGTTCCTTCGCCAGTGGCCATTTCAATTTGGGAACCCCCTAATAGCCACAAGCCACACTGGACAACAGTGTGGCATGTGATGGGTGCTATATTATGGGACAGAAGATCCATAGGTGGCTCATGAGTAGACATGGGCACGAACAGAAAAACAAACAAACATGGTTTTCGTTGTTCGTTGCCATCCATGAACAACTAACAACAAAAACTGATGAACATGATCCCGTCACGAACATGTTCATTGTTTGTTGTTCATGAGGGCCAGCAGACTCTCCTCCAGCCATCAAGATCCCTACGGCACCACTCCCAGAAACCCTACCTGAGCAGGCAGCAGGAAATGTACTAATAATAAATAATAGCTTGGCCCCAGAGCCCAGCAGCAGCCCTGGAACTTGAAGGGGTAGATCCCTACCACACCACTCCCAGAAATCTGACCTAGGCAGGCACCAGGAAAGGTACCAATAATAATAGCTTGGCTACAGAGCCTGGCAGCAGCCCTGGAACCTGAAGGGGTAAATCCCTGTCCCACCACACACCAAGAAAATTCAAGCTCCAATGAACTCACCTTGTCTCTCTAACAGCAGCTGTCTCTCCCTGAAAGCCAGAGCTGGCAGCCCCCCTCCCCCCTGGTCTTTTCCTCTTGTAACAAATTTGGAGCTCCAGTCCACACTTGGAAGAAAGACCTGCCTATCAAGATAAATTGGGCTTAGGTTGGGGTTTCCAGGGCAAGAGCAGGAGTTCAGACAGAGTTCAGGCAGTCCCTGCCTAAGTTGCCATGGGAATTGATTGCAGGTGCCAGGCTGTCTGGCTTGATGAACAGCAACGAACAGCAACAAACGATGCTTGCAATGACCACCTGTTGATTTGGAATGGGGCCTCACAAACAGCTTGTTCGTGAACAGCAGATTGGGCTTTGTGGCTTTTTTTAGTTCATATTGCTGTTCGTGCCCATCTCTACTCATGAACACTGAATGAGTTATCACTGTTCCATCCAACTCAGCAATAGCAAGCTGCTGGATGAAGCAGGGTTTTTTTTTGCCCAGCAGCCCATGTGACTCCTGCACCAAAGTGTTCTGCAGTCAGTCAAAATGAAAAGCCCCATATCCAGAATGCAGGGCTTGGGCTCAGGGCAACCCCAGCTGGATCAATTTGCACCCAGATCTGCCAAGCAGGAGGCTGACACACACACACACACCTGTGGCTGGATTGTCAGGAACAAAGCATGGCTCCATTCATCCTTGCTCTACAACAGTCAATATAAGCCACAAGCAGATTTCCTCTATAAGCACCCAACTCTTTCCTTGCAAGACTGTAAAACTCTCCTGAGATGAAACAGCACCGTCTCTTGCACCAGTCATTGCCTCAACAAATAACGCTTTTTCTTTTCTTTTACGAAACATTAATACCAAGCACCGATCCAGTTTTATTTTTCTCCGTATCATTAAAAATGCAAATGTCCAAATTGCTTGAAGCCATTCAGTTTAACAAGCGGCTTCCTTTCCTCGCGCTGCATTTTCACAGTGACCTCGTTCGGAATGCACAAATCGCAAGGCTGGGCTCCACCAAAGCATCCCCAACTTTTTTGGCTGCCCCTCCTGAACGAAAACAGCATTGCCGGGGGCATTTGAGACTCCAAGGGTCACAGGGAATTCAGAGCAGGCCACTCTCCATGGATTTAATACTCTGGTAGTTCCAAATGAGAACTTGGAAAGCTAGAGTAAAAAGAAATACAGTCTCCATGCAACCGTATGCTCATTTTATATGAGATCTACACCATCAAGGCAAGCTAATGATCGTGAGTAACTGTACAATACGTCCAGACTTAATTAAAGTAAGGCATGGTATAGGTACGTGTTATATGGTGGAACATGAAACTCTGCTCTGTCAGAGCCTAGTTTTGCATACTCTGGTAACACCTGTATTATGATTTGAGGGGGCTTCTCCCTCCCTCTCAGATCTTTTATTCCTCTGGTAGGCCACCACTACCCAAAGTGAAACAGGCTTGATGCTTTACCACCTCGTTGGGAAGCTGGGTAGCCTCTGTGCGTGTGCAGAGTTCTAGCAAATGGCTGAGCAGAAGGCTCATAGGTAAAGCTTGGACACAGCTTGACTTAAGCAAAGAAAGATCTTCATTGCACTACAGCAGACTATAAAATATATAGAGCTCCATATATAAAATATATAGAGCACTAAAATATATAGTGTATATATACACAAGGCTATAGCTGATAAGGCAACGGAAAGAAAATCACAAGTCTAATATTTGTTTCTTTAGAGTTACCAACTAGTACCTGAAGTATCCCTTGCTGGGGTGGGTGTCCGGCCCTCGATAAGGTGAAGGCAAGCCCACCCTTAGGGCCCTCCATTCTCTATCCCTGCACCATCCACACAAGCCTTTAAGTGCCCTCATTTCCCCAGTTGTGGAGGAAGGAGTTCCCTCCCTTAAACCAGTCTCTCCCAAACTCCATGCCTCTGGTTTTACAATGGCACCTCAAAAGCTAGAACAATATCTCTTGCTCCATCTCAGGATGTCAGTTAGAGCAAATGGTGTTTATTGCCCTGTCCTTCCTGCTTTCCCCGGGCTGGATTTGAAGTTCACGATTCAAAGGTCTGCCCCTCTGTGCCCTCGTTGTGACCATCTGCATAGCTGAACCATGGGGAACAGCGTGGGTGGCGTGATCTCTTGCCATATGATACACAAAGGACACGTGTCTGCTGTAGAGAAGGGCATGAACAGCAATACGAACAAAAAAAAGCCACAAACAGCCTAATCTACTGTTTGCGAACAAGCTGTTTGTGAGGCCCCATTCTAAACGAACAGGTGGTTGTTGCAAGCCTCGTTCGTTGCTGTTTATTGCTGTTCATCGAGCCAGACCGTCTGGCACCTGCAATCAATTCCCTTGGCAACTTAGGCAGGGATTGTCTGAACTCTGTCTGAACTCCTGTTGTTGCCCTGGAAACCCCAATCTAAGCCCAATTTAGCTTGATAGGCAGGTCTTCCTTTCAAGTGTGGAGCTCCAAATTTGTTACAACAAGGCAGCAAAGAGCAGGGGTCGGGGGGCTCCCAGCTCTGGCTTAGTTTGCAGACACTGGAGAGGAAGAGAGTTGTTGTTGGCATTTTGACAGACAGAGTGCATTGGAGCTTGAATTTTCTTTGTGTGTGGTGGGATAGGGATCTACCCCTTCAAATTGCAGGGCTGCTGCCAGGCTCTGGGGCCAAGCTATTATTTATTATTGGTACCTTTCCTGGTGCCTGCTCAGGTCAGGTTTCTGGGAGTGGTGCAGTAGGGATCTTGACCAAACTTGGATGCTGGCTGGAGGAGAGCCTGCTGGCCCCCATGAACATCCAACCATAAATATGTTCGTGAGCAGAGTTATGTTCATGGCTGTTTGTGAGTCCCTGTTCGTGTTTGGCAATGAACAATGAACATCATGTTCGTGCCCATCTCTACTCTACCTTTCCTTTCCCCCCCTTTCTAATCCTTGCAAGAGCAACCTCGTAATGAAGGACCAGTCCTACCATTAGTTCTGCAGAAAACAGAAAATTGTCACCCATTTTCCTTGCTTTTCTTGTTTGGTTGTTTTTTCTTGTTTATAAGTGCTATGATGTCTTGGCCTGTCTGTAGTACAATGATCCAGTTACTAATGAAATGAGTATTACAGAATGGAAGGTGTAGGTGTGATGGTTTGGCTGTTTAACTTGCAGGGAAATTTTCCAGTGGGGGTACTGCCCTAAAGGGCCACTGGTGCATAGGAACAAGCCAAGCCAAGCTCCAAAAAATCGGACAGTTCCTTGGTGGGAGAAATTGTCCTGCCCCCATCAAAAGCAATGATAATTGAGGTCAGCTCACTAATTGCCTCCTCTTGCCCCACTGCCAGTTTGCAGGAGAAGTGGCCAAGCTGTGAAAACTAATTTTCCAGTCAAAAATGTATCTTACACTAGCAACAAAGCCCATTGTGGGAAAAAATACAACTGGCTCTAGAAAGAGGAGGGTGGGCAGGCGGACATTCCCTGCTTCTCCTTCACTGATCCTGGCCGGATAAAGGCAAGAGGGCTGGACATGGCCAGGTCCTCTGCACCTGATCCCGGCCGACTGAAGGCCTGCTTTGCGCCTAATCCCGGCCAGGTGAATGGGGGATGCGGGCATTCCCACCTGCTCCACTCCTGATCCAGGCCACATGAATGAGGGGGGGCATTCCCTCCTGCTCCACTCCTGATCCAGGCCGGGTGAATGGGGGGTGGGCATTCCTTCCTGCTCCACTCCTGATCCAGGCTGGATGAAAGGGGTGGGCATTGCCTCATGCTTCACTCCTGATCCAAGCTGGGTGGATGGGCATTGATTCATGCTCTGCTCCTGATCCCGGCCGGGTGAAGGGGGTGGGCATTGCCACCTGCTCCACTCCTGATACCAGGTGGGTGAAGGTGGGGTGGGCATTGCCACCTGCTCCACTCCTGGTCTTAGCTAGGTGAACGCAGGGACAAGCATTGCCACCTGCTCCGCTCTTGATCTTGGCTGGGTGAAGAGGGGATGGGCATTTCCACCTGCTCTGTTCCTGATCCCATCTGGGTGAAGGCAGAGGATGGGCATTGCCACCTGCTCTACTCCTGATCCCATCTGGGTGAAGGGCAGATGGGCATTGCTGTCTGCTCCCTTCCTGATCCCAGCTGGGTGAAGAGCAAGTGGACATTGCCCTCTCTGCTCGTGATCCCAGCTGGGTGAAGGCAGGGGGCAGGTATTGCAGCCTGCTCCACACCTGCTCCTGGCCTGGGCTTTCTGCCATGGCACACTCTCTGGAGGTCTGGCTGTCTCATCTGGGCTCCCCTCCACGGCAGCACCCTCTGGTGGCACACTGTGGTAGGAAGTGAGTTTTCTTGAATACGCTTAGCCTTTTTATAGTAGGATAGTCTAAATGGAATACTCAGAAATCCAAAGGCAATGATTTTTTAAAAAATGTATAATTAATACTGAGAAGATTTTTCCCCATAGCTAATACAGTTCTCTAATAATTCAATACACACTTGAGAAAGACGGGGTTAGGTTGGGTAAACTTCCAAGCCACTCAAAGTGCTACATGAACTTTAATGACGGTTAATAACAATGTATCCCAAATTCCTATGTTGTCTTTCCTATGTTGCCATTAACACTCAGTGAAGCTCATGTAACCCTTTACTGGTCTGAGATTCTTTCATTGTACATAGGAATTTCTGAGTATTCCATTTAGACTATGTCAGATATATTTTTTGATTGGAGACTTAGTTTTCACGGCTTGTTGTTTTCTTCTCTGAGTTTGCAGGAGAAAGCAATGGGCAAGCCGGTGCTTGTTGCTTGCGCCGCTGAGTGGAATGCACCTGAAGCGCAAGTTTGCAACATCACAGGAGCTACTCGGCTTGCCTTACTCCAGAGCCATTTAAATTTTCCAGTCTGCCTCTGGGTGTGAAGTGCCTCATTTGGGGACAGCCTTATGCCACCAAACTTCTCTTTTAATAATTAATCCCTGTGGCTTCTCGCACACAACAGAACATGACAATACCCTCTTTCCCCCCAATTCTGTTGTAAAACTGTGCCAAAAAAATGTTTGTTTTTGTAAAAATACATCCATTTTCCCCAGGATCTATATTGAGTTTAAATTTCTTATCAGCCTCTTGAAACCATTGCGTGATTTATGGGCACGCAGAACAGTCCAGCAGCAAAAAAGAACAGCCAGGAAACTTTGCGAGCTGGAAGAAAGAGTTTTAGGCCCTGAAATGTTTCATCAGTGCCCAATTAAAACAATCAATCTCTTGTCAGCCAGCTGCGCTTACCGCCCTGTTTCTGTGGAGCTGCAGTGTTCCTTACAAAGGGTTGCCTTGTTCAGAATGCCTCTTGTGCGTCCCCGTTTAACTGCTCGAGTCCCTTCAAACATCCAGTCTACAGCATGTTTATTGCAAATGCCTTCCCTTGTTTCAGCATTAAAAGAGGGGGCAGAGGCAGTGGGATTAGGGAGTTGGGGAATTCTTGGAGATTTGGGGGTGTTGCCTGGGGAAGCTGACACTTGGGGAGGGAAGAAATCTCAACCATGTATAATGCCATAGAGTCCGTTCTCCATAGCAGCCATTTTCTACAGGACGACTGATCTCTGTGGTCTATTTTATTTTATTTTTTTTATTGAATTTATATTCCGCTCTCCCCGCAAGCGGGCTCAGTGTGGATCACACAAGCGATAAATATAGTAAAAAACTTGGTAGCGTAAATTAAAAATCAATCACTCAGTAAAACCTATACAGAACAGTCGTGGCCATATTGCACATCCATCGAACGTAGAAGAAATCCGTGGAGCAGAATGGCCAGCTACCAGATGGACGTAGGCTGGGGGCGGGAGCAACATTTCCCCCTTTGGCAGGAAGATAGTTTTGGTGGCCCGACTGCCTCCCATATGCCTGGTGGGATGTCTCTGTCTTGCAGGCCCGATGGAAAGATAATAAATCCGACTGGGCCCAGGTTTCCATAGACAGGGAGTTCCACCAGGTTGGTGCCAGGGCCAAAAAAGCCCAGGGCCAGGAGCCACCAGCGAACGTTTGTCTGCCAAATGAAGCAGCCCCCGGGGAACATATGGTCTAGAGATCAGTTGCAATCCCAGGAGATCTCTAGGCCCCACCTAAAGTTTGTCAACCCTATCAGGGATGCAGTCTCGGTTTCAGGGCGGGCACTGCTGTGTCACCTCGCTGTGGGTGGCAAAAAGCATGGAGTCAGCCTTGTTACTACATTCCCCGGACAGAGGTGGCTTCAGTTTAGGGTGGGGGGGCAAGGCTGAAGTCTATGCATTGAAAAGCCTACTGATCTGGAAGCTCTTCGCCCCAATCTTTTGATGTGTGACAACTCTGTGTGTCAGTAAAAAAGAGCAAGAGTCCAGTAGCACCTATAAGACTAACAAAATTAGTGGCACCACGCATTTTGTCAGGGCCAAGCTGCAAGTGACGAATGACACTTGAACAGCAAGTGTATTTCTCCCTGTTCACTTGCCCTCCACTCAATCCACTTGCCAGGCAAGTGTCTTTCGTCATGTGTAGCTTGGCCCTCAGTTTTATAGGTGCTACTGCTCTTTCCTACTGCTACAGACAGACTAACACGGCTACCCATCTAGATCCAACTCAGTGTATCTGTGAGGGGAAGGGGCGGGGAGTACTCTGCAGTTACTCTGGGGAAGTTTCGGCCACTGTGGGCCAAACTACAAGTGACAAATGACACTTGAACGGCAAGTGTATTCCTCCCTGTTCACTCAGGGCCAAGCTACAAGTGACGAATGACACTTGAACAGCAAGTGGATTGAGTGAAGCGCAAGTGAACAGGGAGAAATACACTTGCCGTTCAAGTGTCATTCATCACTTGTAGCTTCGCCCTTACCCTTCACTTGCTCTCCACTCAGTCCACTTGCCGTTCAAGTGTCATTCGCCACTTGTAGCTTGGCCCTAAGTACATTCCAAGGCTGAGCCCTTGTATTGGAAACACATGCCCCGGCCAAAGTAAAGCCCTGGATGAAACAAATGAATCAGTAAGCTGGTGTCAAGAAAGAGTCCAACGCTATGCAGAAGAAACATGTTTAGGTCATTGCAGCATAGCAGAGGGACCCAACTTTTTGGAGACCTGCTCTGCAACATGGGGTTACAGCCTGATGTTTAATCTTGACCAAACCTCTTAAGTTCTCTGGTTTGTATTATTCATTGCAGCTTCTTTTCCTGAGGACAAACAGCCCCATAACCACCTCTTTCCTAGTATGCTGAACCGGAACAGGTCTTAAAGGTTTTTTAAAAAATTTTTAACTGCACTATGACACCATTCCCTCCTCGGCTGCAAGCTAGAAGTAGGAATTCAGATTGTATGCTTAAAACTGCTGAAAGCTGCCAAGGGCCCTCGCCAGCAATTCATTTTTTACACTTTTCAATTTACAGAACTAGCTCTCATTCTTCTTTCTTTCTTCTTCTTCTTCTTCTTCTTCTTTTTTTTAATTTGGTGCTTTAGATGAAATCCTATTTGGGAAGATCAACGAGAGGTTAACCAAAGCCTAGACAGCTGCACTGGTAAAAAAAAAGTCCACTGCTTTGATTGGGTGCCAAATTGACATTCATTTTTCCCCTTTGTTTCTTTGCTGTGATTTTTCCTCCCTCATTGCTGTTGTTTCCTAGCCTGTAGTCAGATCACATACCAGCGAGTTACCCAACACTAGCTGCAAAGATTATTAGTATGCTTATCACTGCATCGCAAATTACCATACATTATCATTTTACAATCCCACGAATATCAGACAAGGAGAGGGAGTTCTCTGCAAAGGATATTAAGAACAGTTGAATTTCTGAAAGCGCTCTGACTTTCTCAATAAGGTACCCGTTGCTCTGATGCCCTTTCCTGCCCCCAATTTAAATGGGATAAGTGATTAAATCGTTGCCATTGTTGGAACACGAAAGGCCACAGATGTATTTATACAATATGCAGTGATACAGACAAACAGAAATTAATCAGAGCACTTGATGCATGTGAAACTAATCCACGCTGGGCATGGCTGTCTGCTCAACCATTTTACATGACTGAGGCACACTTTTTCAATAATTAATAACCCCCCCCCAAAGTGAAGGATGACAGCTCAGAAAACAAGAAGTTTAATATGTCGTTGTGTTGGGCTTCACACATTTCCGGCACTCGTACAGAAGGGTGATCATATTTTTGATACTAAATATGTGGAACTACAACTGCATGTCCAACGAGCCCTCAACCTAAATTGTTTTGCAGAGGCAGGAGTGGTTCTTTCATTAACACACACACACACACATGAATGCACACGAGCATACACTCACACACAAGCAGAGAGGACAAAGTTGTGCTTTTTTTAGTTTTGCATCCACACTGGCTCTTTTCAAATGCTAAGATTGTGCATATTGGGAGACCCCCAGCTGCACACATTGGTAGTGTAGGCTACCAGATCCTTCTAATAATGTGCATTTACTATGTTGTCTGAGAGGGTCAATGAACAGATTGTGCATGATCATATAGCTTCTCTGTATGTGCTTCACGAAACCCTGATTTTTCCAGTTTATGTTCATGTTTACCAAAGCTAAAAACCCAAGAGTTGTCCCGTCCAGGCAACATGATGAGCGCATGTATCAGGAGTAACTACTCATGGTTGGTAGCTTCCTAGTACATGGAATTGTAGCATCTGATTAGTGTAAATGTTTTTCCAAATTTCACCCTTTCTTGCAAAGTATCTGGTTGACACACTACTTCTGGTGAGAGAGTTGGTCTAACTGGGAGTCATATTGCTGCATAGCTATTGTCTGCCTCATGTAGGCATAGTCATATAAAAGCAGATAAGTGGCACAGTGATAAAATAAAATGGGAAAGAGGGCCTGTTTCCTGTCTTATAAAGAAAGAAGTTAAGAGAGCTTCTCCTGGTGTTTTGCATCCAAATGGAATAGCATTTTCAGGCATTCTGAAACTCCCTTAGGTAGGGATCCCATTCCCCGCTGGGAGCGGGGGATTCCCCACTCCCACCATTCCCCTCCCCTGCCAGCCTCCTGGGCATGCTCCAGGGGCTGGTGCGAAGATGTCACTGATGACATCGCACCATCCCAAGACCTGTGCTTTGCAGCGGGCTGATTTGGTCCCCGAATGGGCCAAATCAGGCCCATTTGGGGCCCATTCCAGCCCACAGCGAAGTGCACACTCATTCCCCAGCCTTGTGCAATTACGTTCTTATGCAAAGTGGTTGTCAGTGGAGTACCGGATCAGATTCAAGGTTCTGGTATTGATCTATAAGGCCCTGTGAGGACTGGGACCAACGTACCTATGGGACAGCCTCTCCCCATATATTCCCTGGAGGACACTCCGATCAGGAGACAAACAGCTGTTGGTGGTCCCTGGCCCCAAGGAGGCCCGCCTAGCCTCGACTAGAGCCAGGGCCTTTTCGGTCCTGGCTCCCACCTGGTGGAACACTCTGTCTGCTGAAATCAGGGTCCGGCAGGACCTGCTATCTTTTCGCTGGGCCTGCAAGACAGAGTTGTTCTGCCAGGCATATGGCTGAGGCTGGGTGTCCACCGGCCTGAAAAAAAAGGAGTGTATAAATCTTAACCACCATTTTGTTTTAAATGTGTTGTTTTTAATGTACATGAATTTTAAATTGTATTTTTAATATGTTGTTATCTGCCCTGAGCCCACTTGCGGGGAGGGAAGAATACAAATCTGAAATAAATAAATAAATACGTCACTTCCAGGAAGTGACATCATCATGCCGATGTGGGGCTAAGGAATGTCCCTAAATGTTAGGAAGATAAGCGTTGGATCCCCCCTCTCCAGCTCGTAGGGTAAGTGCAGTTGGTGTCTAGCCTGCCAAATGTTAAAAACAGTGCCTATTTTAGAGGTCATTTCAATAGGCCTAAAGGCTTTACATCAAATCCCACACTGCATCCAAAGAAATGGGGGCAGGGGGCTGCCAATTAGGGAGTTTTTCTGTCAATCATTTTCACAGTACAGTTCTTCTTCCCCAGTGCCTTTCACTGGACTCAACAGGTTGGATCCCTCTAGCTTTTCCAGTGGAGAAAAAGGGAGGAAGGTTCCCCTTTGACTACCCAATACCACTACATTGTTGATCATGGGACTTGCACCAGGTTTAATGGGAGTTGTCAAAAAGAGGATGCTGTGTGCTGTTTGACTCAATGGGTCCATCGCAAAATGTCCCCACTGCTTTGCTTTGCATTGCCAAAGTCAAGCAATGGGGGAGCATGGATGACAAATGAAACAAATGCAATCTTTTGTTCTTTTTGGTTTTCCCCATTTGTTTATGTTGTAAGGAGTGAAGAAAACAAATGGGGGTGTAAGATTTATTCTGAGCTGAAATGCAGAATCTGAGAAATTCCATACAATGTTTTTTTTCCACATGTGGCCATCCTTGATCAGCTATAGATATGTACAGTGCTTTTTTTCTGGGGGTATGCAGGGGTACGCGTACCCCTAAACATTTTGTGAATCTCACGGGAAAAAGTAAAAACAATAATATGTTGGAATTCCTGCTAAACCAACTCCAAATGTATTATTATGGATATTTATGTGATTTGTTACGTTTTATGTAGCGTATGTTGGCAACAAAGATATTTAGTTATATTTAAACTCATTAGGAGTGCTGTCCATCTTACAGAAAATGGAACGTCTTTGAGCCTCGAACACGCCACCAAGATCGCTGGCATAATCAGTGTTCGTTAGGGTGCAGACAAATACAAACAAGTCTTCTCTAAGCCACTTGGAGCTCTGGTAGTTGGAATCTAGCCCGGTGATTGGTCAGTCTTGTTGCTACCCCTGATGGCGGTGACCAATTTGTGTATTTGTGTACGTTTTGCGCAAACAGTGCAAAGAGTTTGTCTATACCGAAACTCTTTGGTTGTGCGCACGTGTTCTTGAGTCAAACTGAGAGTACCCCTAAACATTTTTGTAGAAAAAAAGCACTGGATATATACAAATATACTCTTAACATAAAAAGGAGGTGAGAGGAAAGAGGTCCCTGAGGCCATTCTTTTGTCGCTGTGAAGGGAACTATTGAAACTCAGGATACTGGCATCAATTCCAATAATCAGTTTTTTTTTAATGTCAAATTATGCCTGAAGAAAGATTGACAGCTGTAACTTGTAAGCACTGTGTGCGCAGTTGAATTGTAAGGTCAAGTTTCAATCTGGAAGACAGCGACTGAATGTAAGATTGATTTTGTTTATATCTCTACCTGTAGAAAAAAATATATAATTAGTTCCAAATGCTTATGCATCTGTGTGGGGATTTAATACTCTTTAGAATATCTATTTTATGTATAATGACTTGAGCTGAGCTCATTGTTTGCTGAGGGAGGAAAGGAAACCAGTGTTAAGACGCAAGTCCCCCCCCCATTTATTTTTGACACGCCAAGTAAAGACTGGGCAACAGCTGTCTGAAACCCAATGTAATCATAACATAATCAAGTCAGATAACAAGATCAAGTGAACTGGGAATCTGAGGCCCAGTTCATACTCTTGCAATGTTGCCCCTCTACAAGCATGGGAAGAAATAAAAACTTTCCCATGCTCCTGCTGCGCTTAAGTGGAGCAATCTGGCTGTGTGCCATCCTTTGCAAGCAAACACAAGTTACAGGGAAGCCTGACATATGTAATGCACAAAAGTTCATGTTCCCTTGCCTATGGGAAGAGGATTATGTTTTAGGTGAAAATGTGAACTGAGTTCATTCGGCCACAGGTGGTCAGGGCTTTTTTTCTGGGAAAAGAGGTGGTGGAACTCAGTAGGTTGCCAGCACAGGGGGCAACTCTTGGTGGGAGGTGGTGCCCCTGGTACCACGTGTGCACGTGCAAAGTGCACGCATGCTCCCAGGGCCAATGACGTCACTTTGGGTCAGCTGGAATAATGGGGAAGTTTTTAAAAGTTTAAATCGCCCTTGGCAAAAATGGTCACATGGCTGGTGGCCCCGCCCCCTGATCTCCAGACAGAGGGGAGTTTAGATTGCCAAATTGGCAAATTGGCAATCTAAACTCCCCTCTGTCTGGAGATCAGGGGTCTGGGACACCAGCCATGTGACCATTTTCAAGAGGTTCCGGAACTCCGTTCCACCACGTTCCAGCTGAATAAAAGCCCTGTGTATGGCAAACTAGGATCTGGGTTGACCTCTGATGTGGAAGCTCAATGGGCTATTCATACTCTCTCACCCTAATCTTGTTAGAAGGGTTGTTGTTATTGTGAAGATAAGATGGAAGAGAGGGAAAAGATGTTGTAAACCATTTTGGATCTCCCTCGGGGAGAAAAGTAATAATAATAATTGCGCTTATATACTGTTCTTCTAGACAGATTAGTGCCCCACCCAGAGTGGTGAATAAGTTAGTGTTATTATTATCCCCACAATGCAGCTGGGGAGCTGGGGCTGAGAGGAGTGGCTTACCCAAGGCCACTTACTTAGCTGATAGTAGTAGTGGGATTTGAACCAGTAGAGTGCTGGTTTGCAGCCGAACCACTTAACCACTGTGCTACAGTATACAGTAGTAAAGTATAAGTATTGAAATAACTACGGTCTGTGAACTAGAGTAACTAAGGTATGTGAACTTGGAACTAAAGTTGTCAGGCACAGTCTATAAACCAATGGGAGACCAGATGACCTCACATCTCTCTAGGAATCATCAGAAACTCAGTAGTAAAACCATAGTACTTCAGATGATTTCTAGAGAGTACTGATGTCACTTCTAGGTTCCCCTGGTAATACCATCACACCGTCAGCTCGATGGCCATTTTGTTGTTGCTGCTGTTTTCTCCTGCCTCTGGTTGAACCAGTGATGGTAAACAGGAGCTGAGAGCAGGAAATCCTGCACCCCCTAGCAGAGACTTAGCAGCCCTATTTGGAACTGCTGCTTGTGTATGCCTCATTTGATGAATGAAATCCCCACCGATGGCTGGCATGTGTGCCTAGGCAATCACGGATATAATACCACAGAAATTTTACACTGCCTTTAAGTGGACTCCTGGTCTTGCAGCTTGGCTCTCTGACTGCTGTCCAATGGACTTTTCAACTGTCACTTGTCCAACATTCTGCCAAGCTGCCTACATTTCCCATCAAAACTTGAGGGAAGCTGGCAAGTGTCCAACCTGTGTCAGGCGTCACTTGTGGTCCCACTCTCAGAGTCTCTCTGGAGGAGACATGTGACATGTGAAGAACATGTGTCGAAAGATGCAGTGGTAGCCAGGAAGGGGCTGTGAAAGGCCAGAAGGGAAACTGCAGCCCTTTATAACCTCTCCAGCTCCAAGCCCAGGTCTGGGACTGCGCTTTCCTGCGGTCCCAGAAAAGGCACCAAAAAACAGAAACAAACAGCCTGCAATGGTTTTGAAAGCAGAGATGTCTGGATTCTTCGTGGAAAGCTGCCAGCATTCCATGAGTGGACTATCCCTATAAGGTAGTTCAGAAACAGCCTTAGACCATTTCCCCTTAGGATATGCCTCTTTAATTTTGCCCCTGTTTTAAATTGCATTTTAAATTCCAGAGGCTCCTAAAGGAAAGAAATGCACTATATTTTTTGTCTTATTTATCAAATTTTTATTTCACCGTAACGTTATGATATAATGATTTGGGAACAGCAGGTGGCTAGTGGCAAAGAGAGAGTGGACATTGAGAAGATAAATGAGTCATTAACCCTTGTATTGATTTTGTATTTCCAGTTTTCTTGTTTTCAGTTATTGGATTCCAAATGCATTTGCTTGATTTTGCTTATAGTACTTCAAAGTCGAGCACCACCAGCTAAGGCCGTTTTCTATGATGTCAGCATAAAAAAATAAAATAAAATAAAACCCTACAGTCAGGCATTTTTTTAAAAAGATGACCAGCAATGGTGGGCCTCTAAATGTAGAAGGAAACGCATTATTGTGTTTTTGTATTTTACCCCAGGGGCTAAGGGAGAATATATCAAATATAAAATATGTGCTTTTTTATATTCCAAAACAGATCCATCAGCTAAAGGAGGAGGAACAATATATAAAGAAGAGACTGTCAGGGCTGGTTAAGCTAATATTTCTATCTTGCATAAAATAACGAAACTAATGAAACAGAATGCAAATCCCAGAGTACATTGTTTTGACATGGGATGTTTGTCTGTGTATGAATTATTTTGCGTGTGTGTGTGGGGGGGGGGGGACATGTGCTTTCAATCCCACACCTGCTGTTTGAAATGGTGCAGTCCAACAATGGTTATATCCTCTAGGCCAGGGTTCCTTAATCTTATTAAGCCTGTGGGCACGTTTCGAATTTCAAGAACAGGTAATGGCCTCCATAACAAAATCAATTCATATTGGGATCCCAGGTGCCCACCAGAGGTGGGCAATCTCCTGGTGGTCTGCCTGCTTGCCTGCCAATTGCTGATGACTGGCAGGAGATTTTGGCTAACCAGAAATTGCCCACCACCAGCTGGCACCCCGGGAACATTCGCAACGCACGCACTCCCAGCAGACATGATGATGTCACCTCCAGAAGTGATGTCATTGTGCCGGCTGTGGGAGTGCTACTGTGCTTTGCCTGGGACCGATTTGGGATCTCTCCCTCCCCACGCATGCCCTCCTTTCCCCCAACACCCCTTCAGGCCCTGACCAGGTAAAGGCCTTAACTGCCTGCCACCGTTGTTTTTCTAGGGCTTTAATAGAAAGGTCCCAGAATACCCTCTGCTCCTTTGGCAGACCTCTGCCTCCCCTGGCATGCTGTTCCTTGGGGGACCATTGTCCCCCCAATGTAGCATTTGGGGGAGAACATTTTCAACTGCAGTGAGGGATGGGAAATCCCTGCTCTGCCGATGGAAATTCCTTCTGTCAGTAGGAACCATTGGTGGATCCAAGCCTTCAAGAATTATACTTGTACAATCACAGCCTCATTTATTTTTTTCCTAAGGCACATTATCATATATCCAAGACAGTTCCCTTTTGATTCAGCATGGATTCTCAGAGGCTCCCATTAGTTTTTACAAGACATTGTAAATGGGTGGCAGTCTGGGATGGGGAAAACCTGACTCTTACCCCAGGCACCAGAGTTACCACTAGACATGGGCACGAATGGGGAAAAAAAACCCGAACGCCCCTGCCGCCTGCCAGCTGATAGTTTAAAGGGCCCTGTCCTGGCAAAAACAGCAGTGTCTGCTGGCAGCTAGTTTGAGGGGTTACAAACTGACCTTCCCAATGTCCAATACTCACCAAATTTGCAGGCGGCATAGTCCTCACTGCCCTCTGAAGACCCCCCAAGTTTCAGAGAGATTGCACCCCGGGAAAGACACGATCCATGGGTCTCCCCGTTGGCTGTCATTTTCTCTTCGCTGTGGCAAAAATGGGACTCTCTGCTGGAAGTACTTTGAAGGGTTAAAGCCAGAAGGAAAGCCAGAAGGAGTTCAGACAGAGTTCAGTCCCTCCCTGCCTCCGGTTGCCAAGGGGATTGATTGCAGCAGGCGCCAGACTGTCTGGCTTGGCAAATGGCTGCCGAAGGCAACGAACGAGGCTTTTAATGACCACCTGTTCATTTAGGATGGGGTCTCACGAACAGCTTCCTTGTGAACAGCAGATAGGGCTGTTCGTAGTTTTTTTTCTGTTCATAATGTTGTTCATGCCCATGTCTAGTCACCACAGGCAAAAGATATGTTTCACTGTCACACAGTAGCAACCTAAGGTCTCTACTAAACAGGGCAACTCAAAATCCCTATCAGATACTGTTCAGCTAGTAGTATATTTTCCATTTTTGGACAAATAGCAACTTCAGGGGAGTGATTTGCATCAGGAAAATATCATGGGAATAATCCCTGGTGCTGCACCTTATATTGAAATAGGGTTGCCCCAAGACTATTTTTAAAGGTCAAACCAGACATGATAGAGATCAGAGCTCTCCATCAGCCTGTTAACAGGAAATTGCACATGCAGCCAAACAGGAAGGGAATGGGGATATAATAACCCTTTAACCACTGCTTGGGTTTGTTAATCAAAACAGAGTTCCTCATTCTACTATTAGCAATTCAAAAAGGAAGAGGGAGGAAGCAAGCTTCAAAGCCTACCTTTTCTTCTTTAAAACTAGTAACAACAACAACAACAACATTTGATTTATATACTGCCCTTCAGGACAACTTGACACACACTCAGAGCGGTTTACAAAGTGTGTTATTATTATCCCCACAACATTCACCCTGTGAGCTGAGTGGGGATGAGAGAGCTCTGAGCCAGCTGTGTGACTGACCCAAGGTCACCCAGCTGGCTTCTAGCGGAGGAATGGGGAATCAAACCTGGCTCTCCAGATTAGAGTCCTGCCGCTCTTAACCACTACACCAAACTGGCTCTAATAGTTTCCATTAGGGTTGAAAAGTTTACCAATAATTTTAAAAATCTTGAAAGAAGGGCAGGGCAGGAAATCAACCTTAAATATATATTTTTTAAGATCTTTATAGATTTACACAGCTCTGGCTTTTCATAAATTCAAAATCCTGGTTGTTTCTTCATTGTAGAGAACTGTGAGGCAACATCTATTTGGCAAAAATTTACGATCGTCAGGCTGTTCCTGAAAAATATCAAGTAAGTATCGGACCAATAATAAATTTTACCTGCATTAAGACAGTCAAGTGCCTTCATATTGACTTCGGTGGACTTACAAGGTTGTAATTTTGCATGCCTGTAAATACACACACACAACAGCAAGAATAAAATATGATACCAGAGGGCCCAATATAATCTTGTTAGTAGTTATTAGTACAGTTGTGTGATGGGATATTTATGCATTGTGAAATCACAACAGATTTCCTAATTAAGGCTAAAGAAGTATAATACCCCAATCAAGCAAACACATTTGTAAATATTTTCCCCAATGATAACATACTGTGAGACAAAGGAATTGACAAACGTTGGTCCTTTTTGGAGAGCTTCTACAAGGGGCTCATTAGGAGACATTTTAGTACAATCATAGATACCCGGGTGGCAGTTTCTTCATCCAACACAGAAAAGGTGCCACTAGGAGCCGATTGCAGGGATGCCTTTCTTAATTTCTTCTCCTGTAAGGAAAAAAAAACAACGAGGCACAAGAGAACAAGTGCAGTCTAATTGAAATCAGAATTATTGTTGCCATAAATTCAGACTGAGTCTGTAGGCTACAGTTTTACAGTTATGGAACAACATATGCAAAATCTCCCATTTAATTTTTTTTTCTAATGTCCTGGATTGATTTGCAATACATTTGAATTTAAATATTTATAAATATCAAGGCACATTTTGAAAACCGCAACCTTCAAGTTATTAACAATAAAACCAAAATAAATCTTTCACCTTCTTAAATAGGGTGGATACTCCTTTATCCCATAAGAAAGAGGCCTTATTCTCTCTGCTGGATCTCAACCTTCTACCACATTCTAGAATTACCAAGAAACAGAATTCAGAATACATATGTACTGGGCTCATTTGGAGGTGGAACGCGCCGGAATGGCATTTCGGTAGATCTGAAAAGAGGTCACATGGGTTTTGGCCCCGCCCACATGATTCCTTTTCCTCCTGGCTGTCCTCGTCTTTATCAGCAGGCTCTGCTGCTTTATTTTAATTTGTGACTCGTGAGAGACAGAGAGAGAGAGAGAGAGAAAGTGAGTGAGTGAGCGAGTGAGTGAGTGAGTGCAAGCCGGGTGGGGCTGGACTCCAAAGGAGGGTAAGCTGCTTTGAATTCATTCTGCTGCTTTATTTCCATTTGTGACTTGTGAGAGTGAGTGAGGGCCAAGCTACACATGACGAATGACACTTGAACGGCAAGTGGATTGAGTGGAGTGCAAGTGAACAGGGAGAAATACACTTGCTGTTCAAGTGTCATTCGTCATGTGTAGCTTGGCCCTATGTGAGTGAGTGCGTGCGTGGGTGCAAGCAGGGCTGGCTCTCCAGAGGAGGGTAAGCTGCTTTGAGTTAATTCTGCTTTAAGGAAATACCTGGAGATTTTGGGGGAAAGGGGCCTGAGGGGGGGATGTTGCCTGCTGACACACTTCCAGTGATGTCAGGGGGTGTGGCATATGCTAATGAGTTATGCTAATGAGTTCCTGCAGTTCTTTTTCTAGGAAATGACCCCTGCATATGTACATATGTATATATGTATGTATTATCAAGCAGCCACTGACTTTTGGTGACCAAGGCAAGAGGTGTTCAAGGCAAGCTCTGGCCCCAGCCTGGTGGAACGCACTCCATTTGGAGATCCGGGCCCTGTGGGATGTGTTGCAGTTCCACAGGGCCTGTAAGACAGACATGTGTATGCTGGGCCTTTGGTTGAGAGCTGACATCCTATCCCTCCTTTTGATTGCCATGCCTTGTTCTGTCCTGCCCTGAGCGCTGTACCACAGCTGAATCTTTCACTTTTAATACTTTTGATAGTGGCCTATGGAATTTGTTGACAACACCTAAAATTGAGATTGAATTATTGTGGTTTGTTACTTGCTTGTATAGTTTTTTTTTAAAATTTATATTTATCGTTGCTGTTGTTACTGTTAGCTTTCCTAAGCCCATTCCCGGGAATGGCGGGATATAAATCAAATAAACAAATACATAAATTAATAAATGAGGAGAGGTGCTTTGCCATTGGAGTGAAGGATAGAACTATGCAAATGAAGTGTTTTGGGCTTTACAAAATGGCAGACATCTATTTTATTTAAAATGCTTCTCTCTTGCCTCACTTTTCTTCTAAAAAAGACAGTGGTTAACAAAGAATTAAAAACAATATGCATGCCAGACCACTAAAACAAGCAATCACCTCAACAATAGAATCAGCCTCAGCACATATGGCTTTTCAAAAGGGCTAGACAGAGAGGCTGTCAATGGCTACTAGCTGTAGTGACTAAAGGAAGCGTTCACATTCAGAGGCAGGGAACCTCTAAATACCCGCTCTAGGAAGCAGCGTTAGAGGAAGGCCTTGACCTTGGTGCCATTTTTGTTGACCCTCCAGGGCAACTGGCTATATACTGTGTGAAGCAGGATCCCATTGCTGGTGGAGGTGGGGAATCCCCCACTTTCACCCTCCACCCCTGCCATCATTCACCTAGCCAGTGTGGGGGGGGAAGGGGGCAGGAATGGGCCTCCCAGGTGCGCTCCAGGGCTGGCGCAACAAAATCACATCATCTCACAGCCCCAAGACTGCTCCCATGCTTTGCTGTGGGCTGATTTTGGCTGCCAACGGTTCCATTTTCGCTCGTGTGAGGCCAAAATCGTCCCATGGCAAAGTGAACACACACCTCCCCCACCTGCACAATGACATCACGTCCTGGAAGTGATGTCATTGTGCAATTATGGGGGCATGTGTGAAAAATGCACACAAGGAGGATAACGGGAAGGCTGGACCGGTCTCCCACCACCCATCGGGAGGCTAGGGAGACTGGCAACCCTAATGCTGGGCTAGAGAAACAGTTTGGTGTAGTGGTTAAGAATGCAGGACTCTAATCTGGAGAGCCAAGTTTGATTCCCCTCTCCTCCACTTGAAGCCAGCTGGGTGACCTTGGGCTAGTCACAGCTCTCTGGAGCTCTCTCAGCCCCACCCACCTCACAGGGTGTTTGTTGTGGAGATAACATACTTTGTAAATGACTCTGAGTGGGCATTAAGTTGTCCCGAAGGGCAGTATATAAATCAAATGTTGTTGTTGTTGTTGTTGTTGTTGTTGTTGTTGTTGTTGTTATAGATGGACCACTCATCTGATCTTATTTAAATATATGCTTTGAGGGTTTATTGAACAGATCAGTTTCACAGCCCTTTCTAAAACCATATTTTAGAAGGCTGTTCCAAAATATGGAGGCAACCATCAGAAAAGCTGAAGAATATGAAGTGGTATTTAAACATTTATACCTCACCTTTCCTCTTGGCTCAAGATATCTTAAAAACAGAGAGCCAGTTTGGTGTAGTAGTGGAGAGCGGCAGGACTCAAATCTGTAGAACCGGGTTTGATTCCCCATTCCTCTGCTTGAAGCCAGCTGGGTGACCTGGGGTCAGTCACAGCTCTCTCAGAGCTCTCTCAGCCCTACCCACCTCACAGGGTGATTGTCGTGAGGATAATAATAACAATTTGTAAACTGCTCTGAGTGGGCGTTAAGTTGTCCTGCAGGGCGGTATATAAAATGAATGTTGTTATTATTATTATATTATTATCCTTCTCCTGCCCCATACCTCCCTTGCACCCTCAAATGAAGCCTGCCATTCATATCCTCTCACAAGCAAACCTTGTGGGGCCTTCTAGATTTTCAGGGGGGTGCCCCCTCATCTCTTCAGGGAGCCCATTGTGGGAGGCACAGTGGAGAAGGGCTGTGAACTGGTCAATACGCGGTGGGCCCCCCTAAGTGCTGGGAGAAATAAAGCTGTGGCATGGGTTCATTTGGGGACAAATGGACCTTCAGGCATGGCAGTCTCTTGTTGTGAAGGGTTTGAATTAGATTCAGAAATAATATATAGTCAAAGCCCATAGACCCAATTAATAAACAAAGGTAGTCACATTTTGAACCAGTTGCAGTTTCTGGGTCATTTTCAAGGACAGCTGCTTCTAGTGTGTCTTATCATTATTTATTTATAGTCTGCCTTTCTCACTGAGACCCAAGGTTTTGGAACAGGATGTGATGTCATGAATGATGCTCTGAGAATTTCAAAATCTCTATGGTTTTTACAATAGAGATTTGAAAATTCCTAGAGGATCTTGATATCACACCTTATTTTGGGTCAGGAAGTGATGTGCCAGCATTGATCAGTTCTACTCTTCCCATCTGCTGCTCCATTGAGTGAGGACAGGGGGCAGGGAATGTCACCAGGAGGTCCCCCTCTGGAACCAGTTAAGTGGCAACTGTCGGCAACTTACCTGATAAGGAATATCAGATCATTTCCCCCAGATTTGAGCACGGATTATTTAGCGTCTTCTATGTACTTGCCATTTCTCAGAGCAAAATATTCAAAACAGCCCTCCATGCCCCCGAAGAGCTGAAAAGAGAAATTTCAACCATAGGGAAGCAAGAAAGTTAAAGACAACTTCTTTTTGCTTGCACTGTTGCACGAAAAGCCATGTACGGGGATGGAATTTTAACAGTGAATCATTTGTAGTAATATAAGAGTGGTTCATTGTTCTTGAAGCTAACAACACCAAGGAAATTTTAGAGAAATCTTTGAGCTATGCTGTGACTCTTTCTCCTTCCTCCCTTTTGTCAGTCCTTGCTTGGTTCGCACTTTTGCAACCTGCGTATTATTACATCGAGAAGTGATATTTTGGAACATAAGTGGTATTTGAAGGACTCATTACCTTATACATGCAGGGATATTGTCATTTCCATCTGAAAGGAGTTGTGGCTTCATACTGTGGCTTCTTTTTATTATTTATAATCAACATAGGCTGGCTTACTTTGGAGGATAAGAAATTAAAGTGCTAAATATGTATTCACTTGTTGGGAAGTGAGTAAGTGTATTTACCCCACTAATATACAAATGTAAGTAGGGTTGCCAGATCTCCTTAACCTCACAGCAGGAGGGGGAACCTGGCATTTACCTCGTGGATTCTCTCATGTGCATGCTTTGTACACATGTCACTTCAAACAGTGAGGTCTTTGTGCCCGTGGGGAGCGTGCCCACTGCATGCTGATCTGGGAGGGCTCTTGCCTCCTGGGTCTGTTCCCTGGGGCCTTTCCCCCCACCACCCAGGTGGCAGGGGGCAGAGGCTGGGAGCAGGGGATCCCCTGCCCCCACCAGGGGACCTGGCAGCTTGTAAAGCTGTCCAAGTGGTATTTAATACCATATAAATTGAATCAGATGAACAGGTTGTTGAGCCCTCTGTGTTGGATGGAGATCTTGCAAGCAGGAAGGCACGACCCTACATATGTGGTGGGAATGCCATTTTGTTCAGGAATTTTGGAGAGTGGTTCACAAAGAGATATTCAACATGATGGGTCTTTCGTTGCCATACTCCCCGGAATTTTTCCTATTGGATTTTTGGCCCAACTCTGTGCTAGATAGGAATACCAGATCTCTTGTTTCGATATCAGTTGCCTCTGCTCGTCTGGTCATTGCTGGGAATTGGAAATCCCTCAAAGGCCCATTGCTAAAACAATGGTCTCAGAAAATCTGGGAGCAATATTTGATGGGTAGGATCATGGACAATCCATTTTTGGGAACTTGCATATGGCAGTCCCTTTATTTGAATATGATGAAATATGGAAACCAATTTTAGATGTTTTAAATGCCAAAGAAGTAATTCCCCCAATGCAACAAAGTTTATATGCTTGTTTATTGTAATTCTTGGGCTTTTAACCACTTGCCAAGAGTGGTTTTGATAATGTCTTTTATGGCTTAGTTTTAATCCCTTCCTTGTTTGTGCTGTACGGTACGGCAGTCCTAAACATAAGGGTCAGTTAAAG
Organism: Eublepharis macularius; assembly: GCF_028583425.1. NCBI lineage: Eukaryota > Metazoa > Chordata > Lepidosauria > Squamata > Eublepharidae > Eublepharis > Eublepharis macularius. The sequence continues at coordinate 16,382,136 of NC_072792.1, read as the reverse complement.
ACATGAGGCAGAACCCATACAAATACCTCAGGAATACCCAAGAGCTATGCTTACTGTAGAGGTGAAGTCTGTTCTTCCAAAAGGGGCCTGAAAGTGTCAGTACAATTACTCTCGTAAAACAGGCAATACGTTTTCAACCCACTATGCCAATATAGTTCTCAGTAACCACAGTATCCTCCTTTGAAAAGAAGAACTACAAGGGCAAATACAGATGTGGAGAAATTCTGAAACATCCATCGTTCTGATTTTTCTCAGTAATGGCTGGTATACTTCCGGAAGAACTTGTAATGCATATGAAGCCACCATACAGTGAGTCAAACTATTGGCCTGTCAAGGTCAGTGTTGTGTACTCTGACTGGTAGCAGCTCTCCAGAGTCTCGGATAAAAATGCACTTCATATCACTTACAACCTAGTCCCCAACCCGCCAAAAGGTTTAGAGAGATCCATGCCACTTCCTGATTTTGAGGCCCATAGGTGTAATAATAATAATAATATTTAATAAAATTTGATTTATATACCTCTCTTCAGGACAACTTAACTACCACTCAGAGCCATTTACAAAGTATGTTATTATTATATCCATGACAACAATCACCCTGTGAGGTGGGTGGGGCTGAGAACCCAGTTTTCCAAATTAGATTTGTGCCGCTCTTAACCACTACACCAGGTAGTGGTTATATATGTGAGAAAAAAGAGTGACAAAATCTGTGGTTGGAGCAATACTGAATTTTTAATAGAACACACATTTCCTGCCTCTTCTCTCCTGTTGCAGGAGGACTCTGAGAAATGACACAGTGGGGGCTGCAGCCAGAAGTGGGAATCAGCAGAAATTTAGTCTGGATCCAGCTCTTTATCAGTTAACACAAACATTGTCTGTTTTACCTGGCTTGGGAAATTCCTGGAGATTTTAGAGATGGAGTCTGGAGAGGGCAGTGTTTGGGGAGGGGAGCGAACTCAGCTGGATATAATGCCGTAGATTCTGCCCTCTAAAGCAGCCATTTTATTCAGGGAACTGTTAGATGGCAATCTATTGTAATTCAAGGAGATCTCCAGGCACCACCTGGAGGTTGACAACCATATCTTTTCCAAATCACAACTATTTGCCAACATTTGAAGATCTAAGCATTGCCAGGTCCCCCTACCCCCTGGGCAGGAGGTGGGATGCCTGACATTTACCTTGTCTTCAGTGTTCATGCATGCACATGATCCTGGCCTACATGATGATGTCACTTCCAGGAAGTGATGTCATAGCCCCTGGGAGCACTTCTGTGCTCCATGGGGGCCCAATCCAGGCCAATTTGGGCCCAATCCGGTCCAATTTGGGCCTAATCTGGGCCAATTTGGCCACAGTTTGGACTGAATTGGGCCCAGGAGTGTGCCGTGAGCCCAGGAGCGCACCCCGGGAGGTGTGTTTCCCCCTGCCAGCCAGCTAAGTAGGGGCTTGGGGTGGAGGGGGGAGCAGGGGATCCCCTGCCCCCAGTGGGAACCTGGCAATCCTAAAGCTGACAGGGTGTTTGGGGCTAACAGAGATGTACATACAGCCAAGTTGCAAAATCTAACACTCCAAAATTAACAGTTGAGGCCTCCCTTTGGGATGGGCCCTGCCTGGTCTTTTAATTGAAGACTGCCCTGAAAGCAGTTTAATTTCTTCACACAAAGCGAATGCTCCACCACTGAGCCTCAGCTCTTCTACTACCGAGCCAAAGGAGGATCCCATGGGAGGATTGATTGGGACTATTTTATTTCACTTTATTTCACTTGGGATTTTGTTATCAAAGTGCAAACTGCTCTAAGTTTTTTGGGGGATAGGGTGGCGGTATCTTGGTTTTTTTGGTTTTGCATGAGATTGGCAGGGGGAATCTGTAGAAATAATTAAATAGACCATCTCCAGGAACTCTTCTTGGTGCTTTGTATATGAACCTTATTGAATTAAGAATGAAAAATGAACTTTAAAAAACCCACATCTGAGGCACGTCCAAAACTAGAGCCCTCAGTCCTCATTTACATTTGCTTAATATAGACATTGCAAGTAATGTCTCAAATCAATTAGTTGTTTTTTTTATTCAGAAGGATCAGGCATTAATATTTCCAATAAACCTAACTGTATTTGGATGACGTTTTGCACCAGTTTTCAAATGAGAGAGAAATTTAGGTCAACTCATTTGCTAGCTGCTACTTTCCCTATATTGCACAAAGAATTTTTATGTTGATGTGGCTTTTGAGGGCAGGGTGGGAGTTGTGAAATAGTGTCTTGGCTCATGCTGTGTCTTCATGTAGGTTCTTGTGAAAGCAAAGACATAGCAGCCTTTCAAGAGACATTAAGAGCAGACAGCAACCATTTGTGCTGGGCAATCTGATCTGTCCTGCCCAGGACTTTCTAGCATTTATCTCCATTTAGTTGGGATTGATTAAAGTTCTGACTTAACAACCATTCCGCCATGTTACATGAAACAATTCCAGAGATACGAGGGGGAAAGAGAACTGAATTTACATCCCATAAATCCTGCTTATTATAACAGTTACTTTAAACATGCGGTAGGATGAGAAGACATGCTCCTTTTGTACAATTGTTTTTGTTTACAAATATTTTTGTAGCATTGTAAACAGAGGTGTAGTAGCTTGCCAGTCTGGCCCGCTGCCTCTCACCAAGGTGGCAGGAGGAAAAGAGGCACAGGAATGCAGTGGCGGTGGGAAAGCAATCTACTGCGCACCCCAGAATGCCTCCAACTTTTGCCAAGAATGACATCCTTCCTGGTGCGATGTGGAAGTAATGGGTCACTCCGGGGGCTGATTGAGTAAAAATCGGCCTCCAATTTGGCAGGGTGGTTAAGAGTGGCAGGACTCTAATCTGGAGAACTGAGTTTGATTTCCCACTCCCCCACTTGAAGCCAGCTGGGTGAACTTGGGTCAATCACCGCTCTTCCAGAGCTTTCTCAGGGCCAAGCTACACATGACGAATGACACTTGAACGGCAAGTGGATTGAGTGGAGGGCAAGTGAACAGGGAGAAATACACTTGCCGTTCAAGTGTCATTCGTCATGTGTAGCTTGGCCCTTAGTCCTACCCAGCTCATGGGGTGATTGTCGTGAGGGTAATAACAACACACTTTGTAAACTGCTCTGAGTGTGGCATTAAGTTGTCCTGAAGAATGGTATATAAATCGAATGTTGTTATTATTATTATTAAATTTAGTGTTTGAGGCTGATTCTTATTCAATCGACCCCTGGCATAACCCATTACTTCCATGCCAAGCCAGAAATGATGTCATTCTCAGCACCACACAAGGTAAGTCTCCCCTTGTGTGACCCCCTCCCAGCTCCCCCATTGTCAGAAAAATATCTATGGTGAGCTCCCTCTCTTCCTCAAACTCCACCCTGCTCAGTCACTGCCTCCAAATCTCCTAAAATTTTCTCAAGCTGCACTTGGCAGCCCTAATCTCTCTTATTAAAAAGGCATTTGCAATGTATGTGCCTAACGGCCGTCTCTGCTAAGGCATCTTCTGTTGATGGCTGGCAGCAGCACCGCGAACTCTCCTTTCCACTCAAGACAAAGCATCCACTCGGATTGAATCAAGACCTAGGCTTCCTGACTCATTGCCAATGATGATTTCTCCACTCCCACTACCCCCCTGCATATCCCACCCTATCCAATCACACCTACTATTGTTATTCACCGGCTGTTGTCATTTGGCATTTGAAATCACTCCATTCTCGAAGATATCAGGACAGGTGGACTCACATTCTAACTGTATCTGAAGAAGTGAGCTGTGACTCGTGAAAGCTCATACGCTACCCCAAATTTTGTTAGTCTTATAGGTGCTACTGGACTCTTGCTTTTTTCTACTGCTGCAGACAGACTAACACGGCTACCCATCTTGAACTATCTCCTCTCCACTTCACATTCCTGTCCATTTTTTCTTGAATGAATGAATGAATGAATGAGTGCATTTTTTTCTTTTAAAATCAACTTTTATTCTTGCTTTTCTTTTTTTCCAAACTGGACTATAACACATCTAGGGCATTTTTAAAAAATTCGCTTTGTTGCCTTTGTGGCAGGAACACAGTGCAACAGCCATAGAAAATTATACCAGCTGAGAAAATTTCCTAGACGTGCAGATATTGAATGCACAGGCTCAGACTTCAGTGGTAGGTGTTGGCAGGATATTAGGACTGTGAAAAGGAGAGATGCAAGCAGTCAGAAATTAAGTCAAGTACAAAGTGGTGTGTAAAGGGAAAGAACGTGGTGAGGAAAACCTAGAAACACCTGATAGCTATGAACTAAATAATGGTACTTGGGGAGGAAAGGTGGGATGTCACATTTAAAGAAAAAAAAGTCCTTTTCTCACCGTTGCTTGCAACTATCAGCTGTTTCCCCCTTGAAATGCAACCTGGTTTCTTAATAGTAGACCGATCTTGCTGCTAGATTTATGTGGAGAAGAGACGGGCTGTAGGAGGATTCCAAGGAAGCATTTAGAACGGTGTATAAACGGTGGGGGAAAGGGAGGTGATTCAATGCTGGGCTGATATCGTGGTATAGAAGTGGAAGTGATATCATCACGCCAGGGCAATTTTTTAGTATTCCTCCAAAACTAGAGTGTCGCCCCAATGTGATGTCTTCATTTCTCTGGTTTCACACTGGAATGATGGTGTGCATTGGCACAACATTGCAACATTTGTCCCCATCTCCAGATTCTTTGGCTAGTGTGCGTATGCAGGCAACCCTATGCAGCAGAAAGGTATTGGATGATATGGGCTTGGCATTTCAGCACGGCCTTTTGAAGATACCACCTTGCAAATGGTTAAGGTCAAAACCTGCCTGTGCCCAATCGTTCATTGTTCTGCCTCCATCTGGTAGAAGGGGTGGCCTGAGGAGGTCAGGAAGGCTCCCAAATTCCTGTCATTTTGCAGAATGTGTGAAATAGAATTGTTCAGGAGGGTATTTCTTCAATTAAGCAGGCAAAACCGGTGATTTTGTGAAATAGTATTGTGGCTCTGCATTGAGGCTAAGAGGCATAGATTTTTTTAAAAACAGGCTTCTAAGAGCCAGAGACAACGGATTATTATTCCAGGTAAATTACTCAAATCACTGAACAGCATGCCCACTCCAGTCAAATGGAAAGTGAATTCGCATTTGCGTGGAACTATTCTGCAAGCCAATGGAATAGACAGATTAGACACAATTTTCCAAGTAGCGTTTCAAAATCTCTCTTTGTCCACCCTTAAGGAAATATTCCTTGAGGCAAATTAATCTTTAGCATCATCTGCATTGAACAGTACTCGTCGCCTTTTGTAATATGCACATAAAAAAACCATTGTGATAATAAAATTTTAAATATGTGAAGATAGGTGAAATGGTAAGGGAAGTTTCAAAGAAAGCCCCCCCTCCCCTCCTGCTGCTCTGGTATCAAAAGACTGACAGCAAATGGGGGAAATATTGCTTTTTTGCACATCTGGCTGTGACTGTAGTGGATTCTATTGATTTAATTTAATTCCTTTATGCTCTAAATTGGCAGCCCACTTTTTAACTATAGATCCCCAGAATGGCTAGCAATATCTTTGCAAACAACAACATTCAATTTACATTTACAACAGCAATAAAAGCAACCATTTAAGAGCACGAAATAGCATTTGTTCTTAAACCAGTATTATATGACCAAAAAAACTGACAGAAAAGTTTTTAACGGTCTTCTTTAAAAAAAACAAAAGGACAAATATGGCTGATCTGCCTCAAGGGGGCACCACAGACGAAGTCCCCCAAATTCCTGTTTCTAATAGATATCAACCTAAAATGGCCATGACATTCCTCTCTTCCTTTAACTTACCCTGTATGACCCACTCAGAAGGCCATACAATGTCAGTTGAAGTGTTCTCTGTGATGTAAAAAATACACCAAAGTAGATGAAAGAAAATCAAGAAAAGCTGAGTGCTGTAACCTTCATGGATGTTTCCCTACATTTATTTATTTTGCATACTTTATCCTACTTTTTCCACTCAAAGGGAAGAGAAAATAGCAGGGCAGAAAAATTCTCCCAGCCTCCCACTTCAGTGGTGGGAAATCTCATTCCTTTCTGTCTTTTGAAGATTCTCTATCGAGGTGTGTAGGTAGGAATGCAGCTACAAACACATTCCATTGTTGAACTTAGAATAATAGAACCATTGGGTTGGAAGGGACCTCTAGGGTCATCTAGTCATCATGCCCAGAAGACGGCAAAACACCTTCAGGATCCCTAGCCATACTGGCCTGGGGGAAATTGCTACCTGACCCCAAGGTGGCAATCAGCATTACCCTGGGCATGTAAGAAGGGGCTGATGTAACCCTCCCTCTCAGGATTAGACATGGCACAAACAGCATTAAGAACAGGAAAAAAAACCATGAACAGCCCATTCATCTGTTCGCAAACAAGCCGTTGATGAGGCCCCATTCTAAATGAACAGGTGGTCGTTGCAAACCTCATTCGTTGCCTTCGTCAGGCGTTCATCAAGCCAGGCAGTCTGGTGCCTTCCAATCAATTCCCCTGGCAACAGAGGCAGGGACTGAACTCTGTCTGAACTCCTTCTGGCTTTCCTTCTGGCTTTAACCCTTCAAAGTACTTCCAGCAGAGAGTCCCGTTTTTGCCACTATGAAGAGAAAATGACAGCAAAGGGGGGGACCCATGGATCATGCCTTTTCCAGGTGCAATCTCTCTGAAACTTGGGGGGGTCTTCGAAGGTCAGTGAGGACTATGTCCCCTGCAAATTTGGAGGGTATTGGACATTGGGAAGGTCAGTTTGTGGGGTGTTTAAAGGGCCCTGCCCCTTGCACATGGCAGGAAAAGGCCCTTTAAACTATCAGCTGGCAGGCAGCAAGGGGGAATTCCCCCTGCCACCTGCCACCTGCCAGCTGATAGTTTAAAGGGATCTTTAAAGGGCCACAAACAACGAACAACGAATATGTTTGTGAACAGGGTCATGTTCGTTACTGTTCATTGTTCGTTGTTCGTGGATGGCAACGAACAACGAACAGCTTGTTAAGGTTTTTTTTCCATTCGTGCCCATGTCTACTCAGGATCTACCCAGATTCACAGAATCAGCATTGCTGTCAGATGGCCATCTAGCCTCTGCTTAAAAACTTCCAAAGAAGGAGAGCCCACCACCTCCCAAGGAAGCCTGTTCCACTAAGGGACTGTTTTAATGTCAGGAAGTTCTTCCTAGTGTTCAGCCGAAAACGTGTTTGATTTAATTTCAACCCGTTGGTTCTCGTCTGATCTACTTACCGTATTTAAAGGTGGCAATCAGATGAGAGCTGATCACTTGGTCTATTTGGTTTGTGCTGAACAGCAGCAAAGACTGCTGAACTGGTTTGCTTTGCATTTTCCCAGAACTGCACATGCACAAAGATGCTGAAGATTCAAACTGATCGGTGGCCGTTCATTTCACAAAGGATGACACACGTGTACACTGGAGAGTTGGACTGATTTATATGACTTGTGAGTGATTTAATCAGTGTTTAATTGTCTATTTCAACAATTGCCAGCTCGGCAGAGCACTTATGCAAAGATAGGGGTAGTCGAATTCAATTGGGCTGCGTGAGAATGCGCATGTGCAAAAAAAAAAATTGTGCTGTACTGCATGGTAGTCAAGGAAGACAACAAAACTGCCTGACACACACTGATGAGCAGATCAATACACTGTTGTACTGACTGTCGAAAAGTCAGATCTTTGTTTGCAAACAGGATGTGAGTCAAACCAGCAGGTGTTCTAGCTTCTCTCGTGCAAGGCACCTTCTCTGCTTAGGTTTAGGAAATTGTGCAAGAGCACCATATTTCAGCAGGCCCTTGGGAATTAACCTTATTGATTGAGGTCTTCTGTGCGTGTCTGAAATGGTTTCAAGATGGGTAGCCATGTTCGTCTGTCATATAATAAGCAATTTGGAAGATTTTTTTTGGTATGGACAAACTACACTCCAACACAACCTCTGATTGGTAGTGATGGGTAGCGGTGTATGTCTGTAGCATAGAAAAGAGCAAGAGCTCAGTAGCACCTATAAAACTAACAGAATTTGTGGTAGGATATGAGCTTTCACGATGAGTCGCAGCTCACTTCTTCAGATAACTGAAATTGTTCCAGTTTTGTTACCTTCGATTGGGTGTTTGATTGGGACTCTCTGTTGGTTTGGATGATGATTACCGGCTCTGTTTTATTTTCTGAGAGCCGAAACAGATGTGACGAGATGCTAGAGTTCAACTTGTGTTTCTTTACCTCAAGGTTTGTCGGGAAGCGTAGGCGTCCTTGCTGCTTAAAGTTTAACATTGACAGAGTGGCAGGGAGGGAAGTGCAGGTGTGGGGCGCCTTTCCTCCCACTCTCCGGGTGCATAGCTGCATTTCCCCTTCCCCTGCTTGCGTGGCCCGGAGCTACATAGCCCGCTTACATGGAGCATTGCTTCATCTCCCCCCCCTCATCCGGCCTGGCCCCCGCAGAGCAACGCCAGGCTGCACCGGGAGAGCGGGATGAAAGGCGCCCAGAACATCTTCCTCCCTTTGCTCGCCTGGCCCCTGCCTGAAGCCGCACGGCCCAGAGCTGCATAGTCCGGCATCGCTCTGTGGGGGCTGAGTGAGGGGGGTGCAGCAATGCTCCATGCGAGCGGGCTATGTAGCTCCGGGCCATGCAGGCGGGGGAAGGGGAAATGCAGCTATGCACCCGGAGAATGGGAGGAAAGGCACCCCATGCCTGCACTTCCCTCCCTGCCACTCTCTAAATGTTAAAATTTAAGCTGCAAGGACACCTACACTTCCCGACAATCCTTGAGGTAAGGAAACACGTGTTGAACTTCAGTATCTTGTCACGTCTGTTTCGGCTTTATATTTTCTTTTGAGCCACTTCATACACACACGTAAATTTTGTAAGTTGATAAATAACAGGAAACACCGTCTGTGCTTCTGAACAGACACCTCCGAATCTTAAACTACAATGATGTGAAAGGACAAAGAAAGCCGTAAGTGTAGCTTTGTAAAGCAAACCTTGGTGCATCTATCTCATTTATTAAATGAGAACGTATGACAGTATAACAGTGAGGACTTACTTGGAGAAGGACATAGTTTAGAAGTAAAGTCTGTGCTTTGGCTATGGAAAGGCCCCGCTTCAATCCACTTTGAACTAGCGTATGCAATACAGGGTTACCTGAATTAATGGTCTGATTCAGTATAGGGCTGTTTCATAGCTGCCTAAAGGGACAATGTGTTTTGATGTCTTTTTAAGGAAACTGCTTATTATTCTTGCTAGTTATTGTATGGGTGATCACACATTTACATGAAAGGTGATAATTTAAAAGGCAAACAATTTTTTTTAAAGAAAATAGGAAAGTAGTAACACGTTGTGTTGTCTGTACCTTTGCTGGCATTGTGCTTTCTTCTCAAAAGGTTGGCACTGTAATTAATTATATTCATTTGTTTAGCTGAAGCGAAATGTAATCTCAGTTTTACCGTGTGCTCAGAGTTGATCCCGTTTGCAAAACTGCATAGCTCACCTTAATAATGCTGGCATACCATGAGGTTAGCAACTGACTCTTTGCAGTGCACATACGTTACAGATTGGGTTGTATCTCTCTCTGACCACAAAAAGTGACTTTAAAAAAAATAAAGATGTGTGTGATCCTGTCTAATTCCAGGTGGGTCAGAACAACCCCACCTTGCCTTCTAGGGGTAATCAATGACAGTCCAAATCTCTGCCTGGCACATGCCACCCATGTGATGTCCCACCAACCCTCAGAAGGGTTTTCACTCCTTCTCTCTTGCACCAGCTACCATCACTTGCCCTTTGTGGGAATTGCCTGTGGAGAGGGCCAAGGGACTCTCCTCTCCTCTGCCGCCTTCCTTTCCTAGTCGTGTGCACTTCGGTATTGATATATTGAATATATACCCGAATAATGGCTAAATTGACATTGTCCTGGGATGAGGCAGAACAGATCCACTGAACTGTGAGCACTGCCCCTTCTTGTTCTCTGGGGTGTCTGGGTACACCAGAGGCAGTCCAAATCCTTGCCTGGCACGTGCCACACATGAGATGCCCCAACCCTTAGGCAAACTTTTTCGTCTTCTCTCTTGCACCCACTGCACCCACTGCCTTTGTGGGAATTGCAAGGGCCAAGGGAATCCCTACTCCCCTGCCCAAGGCCAGATCTATGGAGGGGGCAGGGGGGTTGCCTGCCCCCAGTGCTGATGAAGAGGGGGCACTGGGTGTGGCTGCTGGCCAGGAGCATGTGTTGTGCAGCTGGCAGCGGCGGCGCTGGTGAATAAGTGGGAGGGCTGGGAGGCCGCCCACATGCCATCCCAGCCACCTGTCATGCCTGTCCCGCAGCTGCTGTGCCCGGCCAGGAGCGAGTGATGGCAGCAGCAGTCTGGGGCAACTGAGTCAGCAGCTTCCCAGCCCTGCCACTCAGTTGCCGCGTGCTGCCACTGCTGCCAGCACGCGCTCCTGGCCGGGGCAGCAGCTGCAGGACAGGCACGGCAGGCAGCCAGGTGGCATGCAGGGCAAATTAGCAGGAGGGCTTGGAGACCAACCATGCACTGCCCTGCCTGCCTGCCATGCTGATGGGGCAGCTGGCTCTCAGTGGCATGCACTGTGTGATAACATCAAGCATAGTGATGTCATCGTGCAGTTTGCGTATGGGTGCTTTGTGTGCGTGCCCGAGTGCTCAGGAGGGTGGCAACAGCCCTGAAGCTGCCTCCAGGTGCCGGCGATCCTCACTACAGCCCTGCCTATCATTCAGTCTCCTGCTACCCAGCACCTGGTTACCACAGGGACTATTTTGTGTACTTGTATTCTACTGGGGGGGATCAGCCAATTACCAACAGACTCCCTCTTCTTGTGGCAATTGTTTTAGGTAACATGGTTGAGCTGTGAGAGTCTCTGTGGTACAAACAACAGTTACCAGTATTTAAGAATGAAAAAGCATTTATTAAAGAAAAGAAGCCCTGACCCGGATAGCCCAGGTGAGCCTGATCTCATCAGATCTCAGAAGCTAAGCAGAGTCGGCCTTGGTTAGTAATTGGATGGGAGACCTCCAACAGGGTTGCAGAGACAGGCAATGGCAAACCACCTCTGTTAGTTTCTTGCCATGAAAACCCCACCGGGGCTGCCATAAGTGAACTATAACTTGAGGGCGGGATTTCATTCATTCATTTCAAGAAAAGAAAAAAATGTTTACACACTTTTAAAGACAGCACCAGAGCAAGCAAGGGAACTTAAAAAGAAATGAGTGAAAATGCAATTCCTCTGCCTCTCCTGCTGTTTAGGCAGGCTCTCTATCTTAGAAAGTTCCAGCTTATTGAGATGTCCTCACACCGTTCAGGCCTCCAGCCTCCACTTTCCAATGGCTGCCCCTGCAAAAAGCCAAGTCTCAGCTCCTTCCGCTCCCAGCTCAGATCAGCCAAAGAGACCCTCTTTCCTGTGCCAGGAGGTTTTATTCTCTCCCTTTGCCCACTTCCTGGGCACGTCAAATATGCAGGTCGGAGAGGTTTTCCCTGGAGCCTCCCAGAAGAAACTTTTCTGCCATTTTAGTCCTCCAGGTTTCTGCTTCTTCCCCATACACACACATACACACGCTTTCTAGCAGAAAGTCTTCCGGCCTCATCTGCATAACTAAGGCTGGGTGTGGCTTGGAAAGTATCTGGCTTTCCCCCTCTTAGCTGTTCACAGCTGAGACACTTTTTTAAAACTGAGGGTGAAGGTTCTGACACACTCCAAATGTATGAATAAAAGGCATTTCTCCCTACCAAGGAAACGTTGTAAGATACATGTTCGCAGGTATTATATATAGCAGGCTAGTGGCAGAGCTACCGCTGTTTTCTAGGAGCAGGCACACTCAGAAGTCTAGTTGAGAGGTCTGTGTAGCCATCCCTACCCCATGGCCGGGCCTAAATGCCCTAGGACAGGCCTGAACAACATGTGGCCCACTAAGTGGAATGGATCGCATTAATCATGTCTGGTGGCTCTGCCCTCACTTGGCCAACCTGCCGCCAGGAAACCGCACAAAGTTCCTCAATTCCAACTTCACCCCAGCAGAGACCAAAGCTAGAAATGGATCACCCTGACTACGTCTAGACCACCTACTGGTACCCAGTTGGTCTTGCCTTCGATCCTCACATTTCTCCCTATCCTTTGACTTACAGTTTGTAGCATACATGGCGATGTGTCTGCTAGGGACTACAAACACGGATCACTGTTCCCTCAATAAGTTGAATTGCCTGCTCTTTTCTTGGCAATGAGGTTTACGATTATGCATTTGCAATAGCCCAAGATGCTAAGAGCCAAGCTACAAGTGACTTTTTTCACGTGGAGAACACTTGATAATTTTCGCAAGTTTTCCTGGGAACTGAAGTCCGAGTGTCCTTCCCCTCTCTGTTAGAATCGCTGCCTGAAAAGCCAGAGAAAGCCGGCGGCAGCAGCAGCTTTTGCAAATCGTTCCTCCAGTCACAAGCCTGTTGGACAAGAGGGCTCTCAATGATCATTTGGGGGCGGGCAGCTGCTACTTTCTCCCTGGGTGTCCTGCTCCCAGGGAGCTGCTCTGGAGAAAGACACCGTGTGTTTTTTTCCAGCCGCAGTGACAGTGGGAGAATCTGCTGCTGCTTCAGGCAGCTATTCTAACAGAGAGGGGAAGGACACTCGGACTTCAGTTCCCAGGAAAACTTGCGAAAACAATCAAGTGTTCTCCATGTGAAAAAAGTCACTTGTAGCTTGGCTCTAAGACAGTTTGCCATTGTGTACTTTGCACTGAACTTGGAGACAGGTATATAAGGACCTTGCTTGTGGACCTAGTTGTATGCCTAGTCAGTGTGAAGCGTGCTTTCTCTTTGTCAGATCAGGAGAAATTTATTACCTACACATTAGCAAAAACGGTCTCTACAAACTAAGGCAAAAACCAGAGATATTAAATGTTTAGAAAGTTTGGAACTCACTTTCACCAATTCATTTTTCCAGGGGAAGAAAAAAGCAGTGATATTTTTGAAGTGGGTTGAAATGAATTGTATGCAATACTTACTTTCATATCAAACCTAAGCTACTTTTATTGATTTAACAACATAAACCACAACATTTATAATTTAATATACATACAAAATTATACTATTTAGCATATTTATGGAATTTAAAAAGTCAATTGTCTTTGTTTTCTAAAAGGAAAGTTGTAAGTATGACCAATACTTGAAGAAGAGCTGAGAACTGCTGTGCCTTTGCTGCCGTAGTACATATACTTTGATTTTTGCTGATAGGGAGGAAAAAATAAAAATTGAAGGTAAACAAATTCTATAGTTAAAAAAGAGAAGTGAATTATTTCTACAGAAACAGTCTCCAACTTTCATAGTAGGTAAGACTACTATTTGGTTATACAGTTAAAGTTTATAACATTGAAAAAAATGAACTCTAATAATGTCCTATCATGAAATGCATTGTAACATATTCATCGTTGCCAAAATTATTTGCGTTTAAATAAAAACAAACGTTGAAAATGTTGTGTTCATCAAGGGAGTTCCAAAGTTTTGATGTCGTGACTGAAATTATCATTATTTCACGTTGCAGACTATCTTACATAAAAGAATTTATACTGCACATTTTGAATAAGAATTTGTCTATGATTTTACTCCTTCCAAAAGACGAAAAACATTCATAAGAGAAATGCTTTTTAAGACAACAGTCTTCTCACTCAAAACGTACAAAGGAAAAAAAAAACAGGACTTTCAATTTTTCTCATGTCTACTGTAGACTACAGATTTGTGTGTTAGAACTAAGTGGCTGCTGTTGTTTACTCCAATTTTCAGGTTTATAAGCCTTTTGGTTAGGCAGTACATGAACTAAAGTTGTATTTATTAATCCTAATGTAAGTATATTCCCCTTCATTACCAGTTTCTTGAGCATTTTATGGCAAAACAATCAGACAATCTGCCATGGGTCCAGGTTGCCAGATAACCAGCAGGAGATTGGGGGCATAGAGAGCATTAGGGTGGTCACTGGCAACAGCATGGCATCACTTCCGCGGAAACCCTTGAAATGACATCATGCCTCTCCAGGAATTATCGAAAACTCGGTAGATTTATCATAGAGTTTTTGGTGATTCCTAGAAAGACATACTATCATTTCTGAGAGTTCCTTGATAGTGACATCAAGCTACAGGCCATTTTTCAAATTTTATTTTTCTTCTGCCACTGCATCCCTCACCCCCACTGGGGGACTGACAATCCTAGTTGTGACAGTACACAATACTTACTATGATCCTGAGTTTGAGGCATTGAGAAAGCCTTTCCCTCACATACAAGCTCCCATATGTAATCACTCCACTCTCTAAGATAGGACAGGTGAACTCACATTCTACTTGTATCTGAAAAAGGGAGCTGTGACTCATGTAAGCTCATACCCTCCCATAAATTTTGTTAGACTTATAGGTGCTACTGGACTCTTGCCCCTTTCTACTGCTATAGACAGACTAACACAGCTACCCATCTCGATCAATACAGACTTCAGTTTTGTTGAAAGTTTTCCTGCAAGCATCGAGTTCCTCCTAGAATCAAAACTAGATGACAGCTATCAATCCCCCTGGAGAAAATGGCTGCTTTGGAGGGTGGATTCCTTAGCACCCTATTCCTGTTAAATTCCCACCTTTCCCCAAACCATGCCCTCTACAGGCTCCACTCCCAAAATCTCCACAAATTTTTCAACCTGGAATGGCCGATGTAATCTCCCTTCACATACCCATCAAGAGAGGCTGGTTTAAAAAAAGTTAAGGGAGTCAGGATTAGAGATGGGCGCAAACCACATTACGAACTTCAAAAACCCACAAAATTGGCGATCGCGCAATCGCGATCCGGCAGTTCGTGATTGTCCATGGCCAACGAACCAGCGTTCGGAAGAGGCCTGGTTTGGTGCGTTCGGCTGCAGTTCAGGAAGCCAGACAGTCAGGCGCCAGCAATCAATTCCCCTGGCAATGGAGCCAGGAGAATGCCTGAACTCTGTCTGCGCTCCTTCTGTTGCCCTGGAAACCTAAATGGAAGCCCAGCTTACCTTGATCGGCAGGTCTTCCTTCCAACCACAGAGCTGCGAAGCAGTTACAAGTTGAGAGAAGACACCCAGGGAAAGGAGGGGGAAGGGGGTGTTCTGTAGCCATGGGCACTCCAATCTCATCCCTGCAAACGCTGATAGGCGGCTCTGACAGCCAAACACAGACCTCCTGCATTGCTCAATGGGACCTGTGCTTATAAATAGCCTTGGGCTCCCAGGCTGGGTTTCACTTTCAGTGAGCAGTGGAGTGATACAGAGCTCTTGCTTGCCACTTGCTAGCCTTTGGGGAGAGAGACAGAGTATAATTGAGCTTGGACTTTTGTGGGAGTTTCCTGGGGGCCTTGGAATGGAGAAGGTATAACTCCAAGATCCCTTTTGCAATCTTGTCCAAACTTGGATGATGTCTGTAGGAGCGCCTGCAAAAGACTCCCTAGGAATATGGGCTCTCTAAGTGCCACAGTGGCCATTCTGTGCCCAATGAACCGCAAACCGGTTTGGCAACGGAAAATGTTCATTGTGGTTCGCGACTTTAGGAACATCGTTGGCACTGAACCGCGAACCGCTGGTTCATTAAAAAATTTTTGTTCGTGCTCATGTCTAGTCAGGATCCAGTAAGAGTGTGTCTCTTCATGGAAGAGAAGTGATATCTTACCATTTTGTATTAATGGAATGCTTGGAGAAGTTAACAGTTTTTAATGAAGAATTGATTTGCATTGATTAGGCATACACAAACAATGTTGTCCATTTTTTTTAAAAGCAACAGATGGCATCTATAATGTGAAAGTAGCAGGAAACTCTATTCTTTTGGAAGAGAAAATATATATTTTTCTTTTTTTCCCCTCTTTCATTTTGTTATTAAGACTATAAATACCAGAGTCTTGCTGTGCAAAATCAAAATGAAAATCACTAATTTAATAATTGTAAACTGTGCACACAACCCAGTTGATTAATTCACTCTGTTGTGGGAATCTTATTTTCTTTTTCTTTTTTTAAAATTTTAAACGATCACATATTTTATCTTCGGCTAAATATTATTATAAATTCTGACACAAGAGCAATTTGTATAACAATTGCTCACGAGGAGTAAGTCATTAATATGCAACAAAGTGCTAATCTGCACAGTGCCTGGAGCTATTGTAAACTTCATTTTGCTTTTAGATGGAAATTTGTTACAGTGCAAATAAAACTATGTATAATTGTACTAATCAGTCCCAAAGAGTATTTGAGCTAAACATCTATTTAAAAAAAATGAAATCCGTTTTTCTGGCCCGTAGCCTCACCTAAATTGTCCAGCATCAAAGAATTTCGGGCTGCCTTTAATCATACTTTCAATATTCTTGTAATCTCACAGTATTTGTACAGTTGGAAGATAGTGTGCTATTAAAGAGATTCTAAACATGCTTTCCTGAAAATTCCATTATGATAAAAAAATGTGATGTGCTTCCTAATAAATCGAGAAATTGGGCAAGATTTCTTATATTCCTGAATGTGGAGTCTATAAATGTGATAACAACAACAACAACAACAACAACAACAACAACAACAACAACATTCAATTTATATACCGCCCTTCAGGACAACTTAATGCCCAGTCAGAGTGGTTTACAAAGTATGTCATTATTATCCCCACAACAAAACACCCTGTGAGGTGGATGGGGCTGAGAGAGCTAGAAGCTGTGACTGAGCCAAGGTCACCTAGCTGGCTTCAAGTGGAGGAGTGGGGAATCAAACCCGGCTCTCCAGATTAGAGTCCTGCCGCTCTTAATCACTACACCAAAGTTAGATCAAGATGAGTAGTCATGTAAGTCTGTCTGTAGCAGTAGAAAAGAACTAAAGTCCAGTAGTGCCTATAAGACGGACAAAATTTGTGGTAGCGTATAAGTGCTACTGGACTCATGCACTTTTCTACTGAGATAGAGCTTAGTTATAGATCTACAACATGTACCCATTTATTTTAGAGGGAATGGGTAGACCTGGAGTGCCCAGACTAGATGGATCTTGTCAGATCTTGAAAACTAAGCAAGGTCTGCTGTGATTAATATTTGGATGGGAGACCACCAAGGAAGGCAAAGGTTGCTAGAATGAGGCAAACAATGGGGTCACCACAAGTCAGTTGTGACTTGATGGGAAAAAAAGGAACATTATGCAACAGCAGAACAAAATTTCAGTCTAGTAGAATCTTAAAAGACCAACAAAACTGTCCAGGGTATATGCCTTTGTGAGTCAAAGCTCGCTGTGTCAGATATCTGACAAAGTATCCGACAAAGTGAACGTTGACCCACGAAAGTGTATACCCTGGACAGTTCTGCTGGTCTTTAAGGTGCCACTGGCATTTTGTTCCCTTTGTTTTTTTGGTTTCCCAGGCTGTGAAGCTCACCTGGAAACATGCTTTCTTCTTTAGTGACTGCTTTCCCGTTACAGTTCAGGACACCAAATCTAACTTGTAACAGTTTGTCTGCTATGGAATGTGAAACCTGAAGGATTTAAAAAAAAAAAACATGAAGTTCTGGAGAGCTCAGGAGCTTGCATGCTATTTTGAGTCATTTTGGTCAACCCCCCCCCCCCCCAGGTATCGTGTGGCTTTTGTTTTTGGGTTTTGTTTTGATCTAATGTGGCTCCCTGTCTCCCCTTAGCAACAATAGCTTTTAGGGTTGCCAGCTCCAAGTTGGGAAATTCCTGGAGTTCTGGGGGGGGAAACTTGGAGAAACCTGTTGAAAGTGGGGTTTGGGGAGGGAAAGGTCCTTGGCATGGCATAATTCCATAGAGCCCACCCTCAAAAGTAGCCAGTTTCTCCAGATGAACTGATCTCTGTAGCCTGGAGACCAGTTGTCATTCCGGGAGATCTCCAGCCACTACTTGGAGGCTAATCAACAGTGAAAATTACTCAACCACGAATACAACCAAATTCTAAAAGTGCACAGAACAACAATATACAAAAGTATGTCACTTTAATACAAAAATCAATCAAAGAGCTTAACACCTACTCTCTCTTAAGGTGCAGTATGCAATCTTAATCAGCAATTTTGTAGATAACACAATTACAATAATCAGTATCCACTTTATACACATTTTTTCATTGAGAGTATGAAATTGACAAAGTCCGTGTCAATGAAGTTATAATAAAGAAAGTGATCACACCAATTTCTTTTCCTTGTAGAATTCAAAACCGAGGCTGGGAAAATTAAATATATAGTAAATTGCTCAGTCTCTTTACCAGGAGAATCCCTGCAATGGAAATGGCTCACATGGATGCCGTCTCTCAGGCAGGAGAAAATTCAAAGTGCCCAGTCTCGAATAGGAGAATTCACAGCCGTCCAGAACCTCTCAACAGGACACCAGCACCTCCCCTGTTTCGTATTCCCTTTATCAAGAGAGTTCTTTTAGCAGCTATCTCCCTACACAACAATAATAATAATACACAATAGCAATACCTCACTGATGCAGAAAAGGTGTGTAGTATAATTCATCAGTTTCTATACTCACAAGTACTGCATATGCATATGAAACTTCCCTTCTCTCAATCCAATTGGAATCATAGATGCCCGAGAATCCACGAATACATCCAATTTGTACTAAAAGTAGTGTGCTATGGGAAAAGTCCAACTACTTAATTAAAGGTGCAGTATAACATATTCAGATTCAGAGCCAAGCTACAAGTGACGCCTGACACAGGTTGGGCACTTGTCAGCTTCCCTCAAGTTTTGATGGGAAATGTAGGCATCCTGGTCTTGCAGCTGTAATGGAGAGCCAAGCTGTAAAACCAGAATGCCTACATTTCCCATCAAACCTTGAGGGAAGCTGACAAGTGTCCAACCTGTGTAAGGCGTCACTTGTAGCTTGGCTCTCAGACTCAGCCACTACTTGGAGGCTGGCAACCCTAGTAGCTTTACTAACCAGTACCATCAGATCCATGTGGCTCTAACTAGCTGCCAGTTCAGTTCAGTTCAGTTGGGCGGCTTAGATACGATGATACACAAGCCGAAACGTAAGCAGTGCAGCTGTGCTTATGCAACACTTAGCACTTTCCTCCCTATATATTATAGCACCCAGAAGGTGATGGTACAAGATTCTGCACAATTAATGGGGATACAGTAAGGTTGACTTAGCACAAGTGGCTGCCACCATCTTTTTCTTGTGTTTTCACATGCCCACAAATTCTCATGCAGGGAGACACTTTGCATTAGATCCAGCCTAAGGCTTTGTGGTTAAAATTATGTTTCTGTTGGTTATGGCCAAAGCAAGTCAGGTGATATCCCTTGACCTATAGAAAAGGTTCTGGATCAGTATGGGCCAGTAAGAGGCCCACTAGATGCAGATAAGCTTTGTACCCACAGGAGATTGGTGTGTTTGTGTGTGTGTGTGGGGGGGGGGTAGAGTCCTGTCCCCTCAGTCCTGCTATGATACCTCAAGAGCCTCAGCTTGTGTGGGAAGAGGCCTCATAGGCCTTCTCCCTAAAAATATATAGTTGCAAATATTTTTAAAAGGTCCTGTGGCAGCAGCTTGGATTCAGAGTTGAGTCTTGGGGCTGAGAAAGGTAGAAGTGGACTGTGAAAGGCCCCTGCCTTCCTTCTGCATCTGGTCAGTGTAGTCCTTTTAGTCCGAGACGCCATTCGGACGGCTCAGCATCGAGCAATCTGTCTCTGCAATCACATCGAGCGGTGTGTTGCTGAGGGATGCTTCTGTAGCCAAGCTGTTTGGTGGCAAGGCTGTCAGCGAATATGAATCAAAACCCGATGGCTGAAAATGTCAAGCTGTCAGGCTCCCTGCTACAATGCCACGCTGTGCAATTTGAGAGCACGAGAGCAAAGGCTTCAATTTATTTCAAGAGGGGAGGTGGTGGGAACGCCAACGAAAGAAAGGGTCGCTCCTCCGGCTTGATTATTTCCATTCCGGAAAACGAAGCCTCCTCCTTCCAAGCTGCCAAGAGACAGTGCGAGGAAGGGGGGAAGGAGATTAAATGAGAGAAAGCAGAGGGACGGCATGCGCGCTAGAGCGGTCCAACCCCACCAAGTGGCTATTTGGGAAGTCAGCAAACAGGGCGGCCTGTAGTTCGCAGCACGTCCTCCTGAAAGATTACTACCTGCTGTGAGAAGGAAACGCTTGCTTCGCTGTAGGTGGACATGGTCAAAGTAGGTCAGGTGCCCACAGGTGGCCTCGAAAGCTGCAGAGTTTGTTAATACCTGCATGGTGCTAATGTGTTGTTTTTCAAAGCACCACCAGTGATGAACTCCCTATAGTTTGACAACCATCTGTCAGTTCGCAAAGTTTAAGGCTGAAGGCTCCATGCTACGTGTGGTTGACTGGCCTTCATTAGCTATTCAGCTGGTGCACAATTACATCTCTCCGCTCTTTCTTTCTTGCTTTCTTTCTTTCTTGCTTTCTTTCTTTCTTTCTTCCTTCCTTCCTTCCTTCCTTCCTTCCTTCCTTCCTTCCTTCCTTCCTTCCTTCCTTTCTGGTATCAGCAGGTACTCATGAGCAAAAGAGAACTTGTAGAAAACACAATGTGCTATTTTGAAACAAGACAATGTTCGTGAAGCATGGTTTGGTTTTTTTCTTCTTCTTTCCCTTCTCTCTCTCTCTCTCTCTGTTTAATGAGAAAGGAATTCTGAAAAGGTCCAGTATGCTTCCAGTATGCATTGAGATCTTACAAGCCTTGACTTGAGGTCAACAGGATTTTGTAGAGAAAGCGTAAAGGAAAACTTAGAGGTATTGAAGTCTGCAAAAACAAAATACCTGCAGCTTGATAATATTCCTGTGTCCCCTCCCCCTGAAGTAAACTCCGGGTAATTCAGTGATACTTATAGATCAATCCTTATTTAACTTTACTTGGCAGTGCCTTTCAGTGGTGCTTACTCCCAGGGAGGTGTGTTTAGGAGTGCCGCCTTGCTTAAGTGGAGTCACCACGAACCACAACAAACCACCATTTTCCTGGCTCATCTCTAGTAAAGACATAACTCATGTACTTACTGTGAGGCTGGCTCCACGTACAGATGCACTGCCAGCACCATTTACTACTTGGATTGCCTTGCCCACATAGGGAAATCCAGTTGTGAATTTAGTAATTGCACAGTGATATCAAATGGTGTGTCAATAATAATAATAACAGCAACAGCAACAACATTTGATTTACATACCGCCCTTCAGGACAACTTAATGCCCACTCAGAGTGGTTTACAAAGTATGCCATTATTATCCCTGCAACAAAACACCCTGATAGGTGGGTGGGGCTGAGAGAGCCCTGAGGGAGCTGTGACTGACTCAAGGTCACCCAGCTGGCTTCAAGTGAAGGAATAGGGAATCAAACCCAGCTCTCAAACCCAATCCACTCTTAGAGCAGAACCACAAGTGACAAAAGGCACAGATTGGACACTGGTCAGCTTCCCTCAAGTTTTGATGGGAAATGTAGGCATCCTGGTCTTGCAACTTGGCTCTCCATTCCAGCTGCAAGACCAGGATGCCTACATTTCCCATCAAAACTTGAGGGAAGCTGACAAGTGTCCAACCTGTGTCAGGCATCACTTGTAGCTTGGCTGAGGGCCAAGCTACAAGTGACGAATGACACTTGAACGGCAAGTGTATTTCTCCCTGTTCACTTGCGCTCCACTCAATCCACTTGCCGTTCAAGTGTCATTCGTCACTTGTAGCTTGGCCCTAAGTTCCCTGCAGCTGCACAGAAGCTTTGGGGAATAGCTGTTGAAAATAAAGGATCCCCTAAATGGCCTCAGAATGTCTCCTTGGGCAGGAAAGAGGCTCTTCCCTCTCCTCTTAAGTCATTTCCCCATGTCAAAATAGCAGGGGAGGGAGTCCAGGTTCTGAGAGCGGGACCACAAGTGACGCCTGACACAGGTAGGACACTTGTCAGCTTCCCTCAAGTTTTGATGGGAAATGTAGGCATCCTGGTCTTGCAGCTTGGCTCTCCGACTGCTGTCCAATGGACTTTTCAACTGTCACTTGTCCAACATTCCGCCAAGCTGCCTACATTTCCCATCAAAACTTGAGGGAAGCTGGCAAGTGTCCAACCTGTGCCTTTTGTCACTTGTGGTTCTGCTCTTAGAGACAAATAGGGTTGCCAGTTGTCCGGTTTTCCCTTGGATGGTCCATTTTTCCCCTGGGAAATGGAGTTAAAATACCAGACATACAAATGCTCGGGGGAGAACTGCCAGCAGACCTTCCTGCACCATCTCCACCTCCTGTCCCTCACCCCTGCTTCCAACTCTTGGGACATTGGCTGGCCAGCCCACCCAGCCTCCTGTGCACCAGGGAAGTGGCCATGCAGCCCACTGAGCCTCCCCTTGCATGCCAGGGAAGCAGCTGTCTGCCCTGCTAAGCCTTCTCCAGCATGCCATAGAAGAGGTCAGCCCACCTTCCCCGCCTCCTGAACACTGGAGAAGTGGCCCATCCACCCGGCCTCCTCCTGCGCATCAGAGAAGCAGCCCAGCCTCCTGAGCACTTGAGGAGGGGAGCGACCAGCAATGGCGTCGCTTCTGGAAGTGATGGCATCACACTGGGCCTAGGAGCATGTGCACAAAAAAGACTTGTCCAGTATATTTGAATCTGGCAACCCTAGAGACAGAATGTGTGAGAGGTTCAGTTTTGTGCTGCAGCATTGTATGTCTGTGCTGTAAAAATAGTCTTGCATATTTTTAAAAGCTTCCCTTTGTTTATATCCATTTTTCTTCTTAATAGGGACTCAAAGCAGTTTATCACATCGTTCTTCTCCATCTACCTTTTCTCACTGCTACAGCAACCATGTGAAGTCGGTTATGCTGAGAATGTGCGGCAGGTCCAAGGTCACCGAGTAAGCCTCCTTGATAGAGTGGAGATTCGAACCCAGTTCTCCCAGATATTAGTCCAACACTCTAACCACCCTGCCATGCTGGCTATGTCACAGCAGATGTGGGCTGTGAAGCAAACAGATGTGTGTTGAAGAAACAGCAACTTTCCCTCTCTCCCCACAGTCTGATGTGACCCCCAAATTGGTTTCCTGTGGGTCAATGGACCACAAGAACACTATGAGGTTCAAAATAAGGGGGCTGCAGAGAGGTGTGAAATTGTCAAAAATTGTCTTCCTCAAGTCCATGAGCAGGAGTATCTTGCCCTGGTGGAAAGGGAGGTTAAGACTGAAGCCTAAATTTATAGGTATGTGCCTTAAAACACGGAAATAATGACATGAAAATTGAAAAATTCAGGCGCACTATGATGCAGTCACAGCTCCTAATAATAATAATTAGCTTGATACCTGTGCTTTGCTATGGTATTTAACTACTTTAAATCCAGTTATAATACTTACGTTTTTTTTTTTTTGAGTTGGCAACTCTAGTGAACTTTGAGGGGAAGACTGGGAGGTACATTTGACCTCAGAACACATTCAGTGACTCCCAAGAGCAACTGCAGACTGTTTAGAATATGGGGGTGGGGGTGCATATGCAAATGACCTTAAACGGCTGATCCAATCAGGGAAGAGGGGCCGAGCTGGCAGTGGACGGGGGTGCAAGCAGGCAGCAGCCTGCCAGCCACTCAGGGAAGCTGCATCCCTTTGGGAAAATACATTTTACCCCTTTTTACCGCCCCCCCAGGGGGCGAATTTCTTAAAATCCCTTCTTATTGGGTATTTACATCATGAAAGGAATGTTCTCCCCAGATTTCACATTTCTAGGTCCAGGGGTTTGGGCTGGGTGTTGATGAGTCAGTCAGGAGTTGTCTTTATATAGATAGATAACAACAACAAGAAGAAGAATAACATTCGATTTATGTACCACTTCAGGGCAACTTAACACCTACTCAGAGCAGTTTACAAAGTATGTTATTATTATCCCCACAACAATCACCTTGTAAGGTGGGTGGAGCTGAGAGAGCTCTAGAGAGCTGTGACAGGGTCAGTGATTGACAGTGTCAGAATTATCAACATTTTGAACTGGCTGCTATAGCTGTACCGTTAATAGCAGCTTGGTCTGTAGATTTACCAGGTGAAAGCCCACCCCCCTCCAGCTCCAGCTGTGAAATGCTTCGCTTGCTGATTTCTGCAGCTCGGCCTCCTGTTAATGGCATGAGAGCAGGCCAGGATACTTAGTTCTGAGTGAATAGACAACTCTCTGCATGCTTGATGTGCAATTCAGGTTTGCTTCTTCGGGGTCCATGCAATGTCAGAGTTTATCTGGAAGGGAGCTGGGCTGGTTGAACGAGTTTCCCAGAACCAATTAGCCTTGAAAAAAGTCAGAGGTCGCAGGTAGCCATGCTGGGCCAAAGCAGAACCAAAACATCCTAATTCCTGTTATAATATCTTTTCTTAAGACCTAAATAACACACTACAGGAAGTAAGCTTTCAAAGCATGCCCAATGTTTTGGATCATCTTAAGTGAAGGTACTAGGTGGCTTTTGTTCCCTAAAAAACAGGAAATGTTTTAGGAGTTTAGGCAAAAAGGAGGAGGAAGGAGCAGCAAAACTAAAGCTGCAGCTTCAGAATCTTGAAATAGGGGTGCTATAAGCCTACTGGGGGGTGGGGGATCTCTTTGCCTACTGGCACTCCAACATGTGGTACCTGCGGGACTATGTCTCACCATATATTCCCCGGAGGCTGTTTTGTTCAGCAGATAAACACCTACTGGTGATCCCCGGCCCCAAGTTGTTTCACCTTGCCTCAACGCAGGCCCGGGCTTTCTCAGCCCTGGCTCCAACATGGTAGAACTTTTTGTCTGTGTCTACTTGGGCTGATTCAGATGTATTATTCTTCTGCTGGACCATAGAGAGAGGGGGGGAGGACAAGAGGGCAAGTGGATGAATGAATGGATGGACAGAAGATATATTAGCATTATGTGTATTTTGATGCTTTTAATAATGTAGGGTATAGTTGTTCCTTTTTTTCTCTAGCACTGTGTAGTTTTCACTCTGTGGTATCTCTACTTAAAAGGATCAGGTGAGAAATGATGTGAAAGACCTCTGCCTGAGAGCCAAACTACAAGTGATGCCTGACACAGGTTGGACACTTGTCGGCTTCCCTCAAGTTTTGATGGGAAATGTAGGCAGCTTGGCGGAATGTTGGACAAGTGACAGTTGAAAAGTCCACTGGACAGCAGTCGGAGAGCCAAGCTGCAAGACCAGGACGCCTCCATTTCCCATCAAAACTTGAGGGAAGCTGACAAGTGTCCAACTAGTGTCAGGCATCACTTGTAGTTTGGCTCTGAGACACTGGAGAGACACTACTAGACCTTGATGTACCAGTGGTCTGATGTGGTATAAGATGTGTTCAGGTGCACAACCACATGGAGAAAAAGTTAGTTTGCTCTGAAGCTAGGTTCCAGGCAGGCATTTCTGTTACCGTGACTTCACTGCACCTATCAGCTCTGCTCACAAGGATGGTTGCTGGCTTCCCAGAAGTAGAGCCCGGTTCACACTGCCTTTTCTCCATGCCGCTCAGAATCCATGCGCACAGTTCCGAAATAACGATAATTCACCCCACCCTTTGCTCAGCATTAAATGTGATTGGTTTGTCATATAAGAATTATTGTTATTTTGTACAGCTAGACATCCACACAGCAATCCATGCTTTTCTCACTACCAAGCAACAACTTTTCCCCCTGTGTATTAGTTTCACCACCCCCTGTTGCCAAAAAAGTGAATAAAGTTGGCAGCCGTCAGTAGCATCCTGTCTTAACGGAGTGCCTCTAATTGCAGAGAATAAAGTGACGGCGGCAGGTATTATTTCGGCTGTTAATGAGAGCATTGTGTTGATGTTACCTTTTTGCTGTGTGACAGACTGACACATCTGACAGAAATGGCATGGTAGCTTCATTTTTAGCCCTCCCCTCCCAAACAGCATGAATGCTCTCATGGTATGTACAAGCTGACTTGGCAGACATATTGGCGTATCAGTCTGTGTCTGTTTAAACTGGCTGTGGGATATTGCTGGCTCATTGTAACGAGGTGTGTTGCTCAGCCATGTGGATTCAGGGCTTTTTTTTCAGCTGGAACACGGTGGACCGGAGTTCCGGAACATCTTAAAAATGGTCACATGGCTGGTGGCCCCGCCCCCTTATCTCCAGACAGAGGGAAGTTTAGATTGCCCTCTGCGCCACTGAGTGGTGCGGATGGCAATCTAAACTCCCCTCTGTCTGGAGATCAGGGGGCGGGGCCACCAGCCATGTGACCATTTTCTCCGAGGGCAACCCACTGAGTTCCACCACCTCATTTCCCAGAAAAAAAGCCCTGTGTAGATTTAACCAGTAAAGATGTCCTCAGGGGTCTTAGAGAGGGTTGCCTGGACATCTCATCCAACACACATGAAGCTGCCTTATTCTGAACCAGACCCTTGGTCCATCAAGGCCAGTATTGTCAGACTGGCAGCTGCTCTCCAGGGTCTCAGGCAGAGGACTATCTCATCACTGGCTGCCTGATCCTTTTAACTGGAGATGCCGGGAATTGAATCCGAGACATTCTACCTGCAAACCAGAGATCCTTCCAGTGAGCCACAGGATGTCCCCAGTATTAAAACTGATCCCTAGACTACATAGATCTGTTCCCTTGGAGAAAATGGTTATTTTGGAGGGTGGACTCTATGGCACTACACTAAGCTGAAGCCCCCCCTCTCCTCTCCCCACAATCCACCCCCAAATCTCCAGGAATTTCCCAACCCAGAGTTGACAACCTTAGAAGAAATAATACATTAATGAAAAAATATCCAGAGACTCATTGACGGATTTTGAGGTGGCATAACAATGATTGGCTGAGCTGTCACAGAGGAATGGGACAAACAATAATCTTTCGGTCTGTCAATGGCCATTGGATGAACTGCTTTGATGCTAGTGAGGGATAAGGTAGGGAGAAGAACTTGGGAAAGAAAGAGGGAAGGAAAAAGATCCAAGAAAGAAAAGGAGGAATTAATGGCTTGAAGAGCCGTTAGATGGAGAGGATGGATAGAGATGATGGCTCTGGAAAATGGGAAGAAAAGGGAATTGATGACGGCGAGAGAAATGTGTGTTGCCAAGAGTTGCAGAGACCTCTTCACATATTGCTAACAAGCCAAATCTTTACAAATTATTGTGTACGTTTAATGCTAGTAGCACAGTTCTTTAACACTGGAACTTATAGAAAAGTGGGGAATTAAAATCAAATCTAAGAGACGGGACATTGCAGGAGAGGCAACCAGGTGATGGGCAAGCCCCAGTGCTGGAAAGCACTCTCCTTCGGCTCGTGTATGAAAGCCAGACTGCTTGTATTTCAAGGAATGACCTAAAGCAGATTCAATGTGAAATTGCATGCCGATTATATACACGAATTTACAACCCACTGATTACACAGAATATTTCAGCGCAATCCCTGCAGTGGTATGGTTGAGTGTATGAGTGTTTTCCAAATGCTATTACTAACGGACTTGGAAAGTCTTCATTTGACAGTTAGAAGCATGTGGCCTAGCAGCTGTGGATTTTCATCTTGTTTTGGAGGGACTATAAAGCAGGCGTGTCCTGCAGCTGATGGGTAAGCTAAGCAGCTGTGCTACAGGAGGTGCAAATGCTATGACATGACCCCCCCCCACTCTGCCACCCCATACTGGACTATAAGGGCCAAGCTACACATGACGAATGACACTTGAACAGCAAGTGTATTTCTCCCTGTTCACTTGCCCTCCACTCAATCCACTTGCTGTTCAAGTGTCATTCGTCATGTGTAGCTTGGCCCTTAGATACACATTTATTCTCTCAGGGCCAAGCTACACATGCCAAATGACACTTGAACGGCAAGTGGATTGAGTGGAGGGCAAGTGAACAGGGAGAAATACACTTGCCGTTCAAGTGTCATTCGTCATGTGTAGCTTGGCCCTGATTCTCTCAGGGCCAAGCTACACATGCCGAATGACACTTGAACGGCAAGTGGATTTAGTGGAGGGCAAGTGAACAGGGATAAATACACTTGCTGTTCAAGTATCATTCGTCATGTGTAGCTTGGCCCTCAGATACACATGTATTCTCTCAGGGCCAAGCTACACATGCCGAATGACACTTGAACGGCAAGTGGATTGAGTGGAGGGCAAGTGAACAGGGAGAAATACACTTGCCGTTCAAGTGTCATTCGTCATGTGTAGCTTGGCCCTGATTCTCTCAGGGCCAAGCTACACATGCTGAATGACACTTGAACGGCAAGTGGATTGAGTGGAGGGCAAGTGAACAGGGAGAAATACACTTGCCGTTCAAGTGTCATTCGTCATGTGTAGCTTGGCCCTCAGACTAACATTCTCAATGTAAGAAAATATCAGCAAAATTGAAGCAAAAGAGCACTTTGGCCCATTATTTTTTTAAATGCCGTTCAAGGTTCTGATAATAATGTCAAGGTTTGTGGGTGCGAAAGAGAGAGTGTTAAAAAAAAGAGTGCCTAGCCTGCACCTTGTGCCACATCCACATGGGAGGAACAGCTGTCTCTCCAGCAGACGGAAACTAGTCTGGTAAATATGTGAAACAGGCCTAAGGCAGTCAAGGTATGAAGTGCTAATTGAGTTGATTGTAAAGGATAATATCTGAGCATGGAAGGACTCAGTTCTGCAAAGTAATACAACACAATGTTGGGTTTGGTATGTATGTTTAATTCAGAGACCTTGCAGGTGGAATTGCATAAGGAAAATGTAGTAATCCAAAAAGAGCAATTAAGTTAGAATAGTAATCCTCAGTATACATATGCATAAGGAAGAAACCTTACTGGATGCAGTTAAAAGTTATAAAATTACTTACAATGTTATGTAATTTCATTGTTCTACAGTATCACATAAGTGATACTAATGCAATTAACATAAGTACCGAACTCATTGGTGATTCAAGTATTTTGTTGTTGTTGTTCCACTAAAGTTATGCTTTAAAAATACTGGACTAGTCAATAGGCCATCCCTGAGGAAATGAGATTTTTAAAATATCCAAATAAACTAGAGGGTAAAGTCATGGGGAATGGGCCCAGGAGGTGTGTGTGCTACTACCAAGTATGACAACATCACTTCCAGAAGTGATGCTATCAAGCCAACAACGGGCATGCTCCCGAGCTTCAGAAAGGGGTCCAAATTGGTGCCATGAAGCTCAGCAGCATGTCCACTGCCAGGTACGATGACGTCGCTTCCAGAAGTGACATCATTGTGCCTGCCAGGAAGATCTTCTTGGTATGGTCTAGGTCCCTCCCACCCAACACACATACCAGAAATGTAAGGGGGCCCAGTAACCTTAAAATAAACAAATACATTTAATAAGGTCATCTTATCTCAAGGGGCTCTAAATGGCATAACTGGTTCTCCTATCCTCACTTTCTCCTTGTTGCATCCCTCTGAGATATGTGGCACTGGGAGAGAATGACAGGTCAAAGGACACTCAGTGAGCTTCATGCCAAAGTGTGGATTTGAATCTGGGGTATCTGATATCCTACCCTCGTGACTCTAACTACTGCACCACACTGGAGTTCTGTTCTGTTGCTGCAGGCACTGCCCTAGGATTGACAGCCTCCAGGTGGGGGGTGGAGATCTCCTGGAATTTCAACTGATTTCCAGGTGACAATGATCAGTGCCCCCGGAGAAAATGGCTGCTTTGGAGAGATGACTCTGTGGCATTAGACCTGGCTGAGGTCTCTCCCCTCCCCAAATCCCATCCTCTCCCGGCTCCACCCCCAAATCTCCGGATATTTTGCAAGCACTAGTTGGCAAACCTACATTGCCCTGACCCCCAGACTTATTCCAGTACCAAAAATGAGCAGGAGATAAAAGCATTTGAAGGAACAGTATAGGGAAGTAAGGGGTGCAAGGATTCGGTTCTCCTAACTAGAGATGGACACGAATTGAAATACGAACCAAAATTAAGCATGAACCAGGCCAGTTCGTGGTTCACGAACCGCAGTTCATCAGATTCCATTTCTGATGAACCACTACGAACTTTAGGCTGGTTCGCTTGGTTCATTTTTTGGTTCGTCACTGCAGACAGCCTGGTGCAGACCTTCTGCTGAAACATAAGTGACCTTCTGGCCTGGAAGTGACCTTCTGATGACCCGGAAGTGATGATTTTCTGACCCGGATGTGATGTTTTCACAAACCGGTTTGCGAACCAGGGGCAGGTTCATGAAAGTTCGTGGTTTGGGTTTTTTTCCGGTTTGTGCCCCTCTCTACTCCTAACCCATGCATTTCTGCTAATATCTATTGAGAAAAGTGAGCAAGACAGACATGTGAACAATAAACACAGTATGCTGCCTTCTGCTGACTCCGACCCTCGGTCAGTCTTGTCTACTATAGCTGGCAGTGGCTCTCCAGGGTCTCTGGTAGAGGTCATTCACATCACCTACTTCCCAGCACTTTTAACTGGAGATGCTGGGAACTGAACCTGGGCACTTGTGTATGCCAAGCATATTCCTTGCCACAGAGCCACAGCGCCCCTCTTATACACACCCCCTGTCCTCATCTTGTCTATTTTGGCCCTAACTAATAGAAGTCGGTTAAATGCTTTTGATTGCTAATAGATAACTGTTTGCCTAGGTTTTAATTTTCAGTGTCGATGAAGTCTGTTCGTGAGACTGATTAATAGCCCAACCTTAGCAGTAGTATCTAAATTAAATTAATGGCATGGTTTCCCCTTATCTGCCAAAGGTATTGTTCCCTGCAGCTGGGAATGCAGAGCTTAAACACAGAGCAGGTGCTGCTGTGTAAAATAATACTTTATAAAATATAAGACTCTGTATACAATCTTAATGCTCTCACCGGCTTAACAGCAGGGTCACAGTCGAAGTATTTAGATGGGATTTTAAAAAGTAAAAAAAAAAATCCATATAACTTCTGTATCAGAACTAAGGTCAGATTACCCTTGAACTAACACACAACTGGTGGGATGCTGTTCGCTTTTCTCTTTTCAACTATAATCCCTGACATTTTGTTAGTCTCTGGTGGAAGTCGAGTGATACAAAAGACATTTGTCTAATGAAACAGATGGCAGAGTGAGTGACTCCAGTAAATGTGCAAACAGTGTTGCGTTAGTGGCAAGATGTTAAGCCCTCCTGGAAAACAGGTGTTCCTAACACATGTGCACTCAGAAATACTAAAACTTTTTCTCTACCCAGATCTTATAAAAATGATACAGGAGTCAAGTGATTGAGGTGTCTTTAATATTTTTAATTGTGCTGAACATAATGCCAGTTTGGTGTAGTGGTTAAGAGCAGCAAGACTGTTTGGTGTAGTGGTTAAGAGCAGTGTGGTGTAGTGGTTAAGAGCAGCAAGACCAGATCTGATTGGCGGAAAGGATTCTGCTGATTGCCCTCTTATGACGGGAACTCAAGGTGGTGCAAGGAGATAAAAGTGATAGGGAGAAGCAAGACTTTCACAGGTTCTTTTGCTCTGGAAGGAACTGTTAGAAGAGCTAAATAAATATGTCTCCTTGTTTGCGTTTGAGAAATGCTTATTTTAGGCAAGCTTTGGTATTGGAATTGGCTGCTGCATTTTGTTTGATTATGGATGTTTGGGGATTTGTACACATTCTATATTGATTATGTTTAAAACCTGTCTCAAGTTCTCAGAAAAGGTAAAAAAAAAAAAACACCTTTGGCAAGCCTGGGGAACTGTATAATGATCATTCTGTTTTTTTTCTGTGGAAATTTCACTTTCAAAGATTGCTAAGATTGTGGATGCAAAATGGGAAGTCGTATGTATATATATTACCAGCAATTTGGCAAATATTAATATTGGTATGTGCATGCTGACTGTTTAAAATCAGCTATATTTTTAATGTCAGTGTTGACTATCTGCATTTTCCATTCCTTCTTATTTATTTATTTAAAAACATTTCTATGTCACCTTTCAGCTCAAATAGAGTCCCCAAGGCAGTGAACATCAAACATCTCAACATTAAAACAGCATTGAAAATTAAGTATACATAAAATAAACAATTCAATAAAACAGATACACACTCAAAGAGAAAACACAGATAACATATAACAACACAGTAAGGGAGGACAGCCAGTAACAGTTACCAGGGGTAAACCAAATTAAATGAAGTCTTCACCTGCTGGTGAGAGAGCCAGTTTGGTGTAGTGGTTAAGAGTGGCAGGACTCTAATCTGGAGAACCGGGTTTGATTCCCCACTCCTCTGCTTGAAGCCAGCTGGGTGACCTTGGGTCAGTCACAGCTCTTTCAGAGCTCTCTCAGCCCCACCCACCTCACAGAGGGATTGCTGTTGTGGGGATAATAATAATAGAATACTTTGTAAACTACTCTGAGTGGGCGTTAAGTTGTCCTGAAGGGTGGTATATAAATCGAATGTTGTTGTTGTTGTTGTTAGAATTATCTGAAACTTGTTATTATTGTTGTTATTATTATTATCATAATCATCATTATTATTATTTGGTGGAAGACAACAATAGAGAGAAACAGGCAAATCTCCCTGGGGAGGAATTTCCAAAGTTCTAGCATCACGATATGACCCTTTCTCGGGTTGCCACCCATCTATACTCAGATTGCAGGGGCACACAATGCAAGACCTCTGAAGATAACTTGTGTGGTCAGGTAGGTTTTTATGGGATAAGGTGGTCCTTAAGGTGTCCCTAGCCGTATAGGGCTTTAAATGCTTACTACATTTGCAGTGAAATTCTTAGCAGAATGACTCCAGTCTAAATCCATTGATTTCAATGGGCTTAGACTGGAGTCACTCTGCTTAGGATTTCATTGTTGATCTCAGAAATGTACTGCTCTAAACATATTATTTATCACATGCAGTGGTTTTTGGACTGTGGGTCAATATCCAAAAGTGGGACATTACTAATGTGAGATTTTTGTTCTCTGAGAGCTAAACTATATGAGATGCCCGACACATGTCAGGTTCCTGCAAGTTTACCCAAGAAGAGTAGCCCCTGAGCTCCTGGAGGAAAACTGAGTGGAGTGTCTCTTGAAAAAATCCTTCCTGCTCAGGTTTTCCTCCAGGAGCTCAGGGGCAGGGAGGGGGGGGAATGGTTGAATCTAGCAGCTGCAACTGCAGCAGCAGCCTCAGCACCTCCTTCTGCCATGTGCTAGCTGCCTGTCCGATTCAGGCTCGGCTCTTTGAGCTTTCCTCACTGACTCTTTCCCTCTCGTCCCTGCTGCAGCTGCTCTAACATGCCCCCTCGCCCCCAAACTTCCGGAGGAAAACTCGAGCGGAGCAGATTTTTGCAAGAGACACACTTGCAAAAATCTACTCTGCTCGAGTTTTCATCCAGGAGCTTGGGAGTGGTGCCCAACTACACTTCCCAGGTAAACTTGCGGAAACCTGACATGTGTCGGGTGTCATGTGTAGTTTAGTTCTGAGTTGGGAGGGTGAACAATGCTTGGAGTTACTTTGCAAGTGGGTCCTAAAAACTACAATATGTGAATCTCACTTCACCAAATTTGAGAGCACTGGCCTACCATCCAATCCTTAAGAGAGCTGCATCCTTCTAATCCTTGTTAACATCATACCAGTGCAATTAGCAACATCAGTTTTAGAGAATCACAGGGACTGACAGATCAGAATAGTATAAAAACAAGTTAACAAGTTTAACTACTATACTTTAAAAATTACTTTTAAAATCCATTTACACTTCCAACAAGCTACTTTGCTTAAAACTAAATTCTAAAAGCTGATAGAATTAAATCTTCTTGTCTGACCACAGCAGTGTTTTTCAGGAGCCAGCAAAAATAGAGCCTTAATAATCGGACACCACCAGATGGTAAAATATTGCTGTGCAGTCCTTTCCAAAGAAATTGACTTTCCTATCATATTTTTCTTGCCCACTTTGAAATTATGAATTACCTTCTTTATTTTTAGAATAGATGCAAATGGGGGAAAGCCATATGGGAAAATTTACTATGAGCCACTGAA
The DNA here is from genome assembly GCF_028583425.1 of Eublepharis macularius. Taxonomy (NCBI): domain Eukaryota; kingdom Metazoa; phylum Chordata; class Lepidosauria; order Squamata; family Eublepharidae; genus Eublepharis; species Eublepharis macularius. The sequence goes on along the minus strand of NC_072792.1, from coordinate 16,348,284 downwards.
ATAAAATCGCCTCACTCCTACCCAAAAATGATGGACGGAACCTCTTTGAGAATGTCAAGCAATAAACGGAGTCTATCTCTTGGTCAGAAATGGCTTTCTGTCTCTGATTGTGTTAGCCTGAGGAAACCAATACCTTTTTCTGAAGTAATACAATGGCGAGCAGAAGCTCAGCAAACCTGTCCTTGGTTGTCTGATAACTATGTCAGGGAAACAGTTCTCTATCTCCATCCACAGCTGTTAACAATATAGGATTTATTTAAATATAACCATGGGAAAATGCCTGTTAAATTGGGCCTATGACTTTGGTATGCTTTCGACGGGACTTGGAGGACGGATACGATTTTTTGTGAGACAAGTGAATTTGTAGGGAGGCACAAGGCCTTTGTCCCACAGAGATAGTCTGAGTAGCTTCCATCAGTAGTGCAACTACAGGGCCTACCCGGTGATAGGGATTTTTTTTATAGTAATACTTTGCTGCCAATTATAAATTTCCCTACTACCACTTACCTGAATATAATCCAAGACACTAACCACAGTCATACAAAGAAATACGAGTTTTATTATTGCCAAATAAAGCTCAGAGGCATATTCTCTCTCTCGCTCATATGCATAAAGAACAGTTACATCAGATAATCTTATATACCTTAGCACTAATTGTATACAGAATAAAAGATCAAAAAGGAGGTCAGGGCTCATTTTGAGGGGGAACGTTCAGGAACACAGTTCCAGTAGTTCTCCAAAGAGGTCACATGTCAGGTGGCCCTGCCCATCTGACTTTCAGGCATTTTGTGCCCGTTTTGGCCTGGATTAGGCTCCAAATGGTCAGGAACTGGCCTAAAACAGCCAGGATTGGTCCAAAAATGGCCAGGATCAGACCTCTGACAGGAGGTGAATCACTCTTCTGCTCAGCAGAATTCTGACCATTTTGGGCCCCTTTTCAGCCATTTTCAGTCCCTTTTGCCATTTTGGGCCCAATTTCGGCCCTGAATGGCCATGATTGGGTCCAAAACAGCCAGGATAGGTGAGGTCAGGGGGTGTGGCATATGCAAATCAGTTACGCTAATGACACACCTCCAGTGCTGGCAAGGGACGTGGTATATGCTAATGGGTTATGCTAATGAGTTGTGCTAATGAGTTCCTGCAGCTCTTTTTCTACGAAATGACCCCTGAGAAAAGTTAATACTCTAATTCTCTTCAGAATTAGATTTCTCAGAACACATGGAACCAGACAACCTTGAAGGACAGGTCTGTCACAGAAACATTTCAAAAGCTGAAATCATACTTTTGTTATGAGGTCGAGACACTTCTGGGAAGCAGTTCTTCCAAAGATAAAATCTTAGTTATGGGATAAAAACAAGAAGATACTTCATTGCTGAGAACTTTCTCACTTGCTATGAGTTCAGGCTGACCTGCAGCCTAATCACCTACCAGAGAAGGAGAAATAATTTGCCACTAAATCAAATCTCCTTTCTTGGTGTGTGTTTTCACTTGAATAGATGCTCACACATGGGGAAAGAAAGAGGGGTCCCCAATAAATCCCTTAACACCCAGCTGTGGGGTGGCATTTGATTTTTCCAGGCGGGACACTAGCTCTGTGCAGATGACCTACCTACGTGTCGACTCACCACGTGGGGGGGAAAAGCAGACACGAGCGTGCTGGACTTCCTCTGTGTGATTGCCAAGTCATCTGCATGACACAAACACATGGAGGAAGTGTCCGTGCTTGTGCCCCCCCCCCCCCGATCAGCAATACTGCTTTCTGAACACTGCCAGTCACAGGGAGGGGGCATGCATATGGGATCTTCCTCCATATGTTTGTGCCATTACAGAGGTGTAGGGTGGAGCCAGAGCATTCGTGCCTGCCGTCTATCCCCATGTGGTCAGTGCAAGATGGTAATCTCTATAGGGCTGGTCTCAGAAGGGAATGCACAGAATGTGTCAGTCACAGAAGCAGCAGTCAGACGAGCAGCGATTCAATTGTTCTGGTATACCTGAACGTCCTATTTTTTTCAGCACTATTTTGGATTTTGCAATGCAGTTCTTCAAAACTGAAATAAATACAGAGGAGAGAAGGGCTTTAGGCAGCTCGCCTGAGATTGTCCTCCATCCTTTTAATGAGCACCTTCAGTATTTATACCTGTAAATTAACCTCGGCTAATCCTTCCTTTTCAAATCCCCTTAGAAAATGTTGCAATTTGTTCTGTGATTGGATGGCTGGATTTATTGTATCATGCTTTTGGCTGGTTTCAGAGGGAATTATCTCAAGTATCATAATGAGTTAGATACTTGCAAGATTGCATATGCTCTTGAGGGACGCCCAACCAGTTTTCATACTTAATCTGATATGTGTTTCTCTCTCTCTCCTTCTTTTACTTTTTTCTTTTCTTTCTTTTCAAACTGTTCCATGCACACCAAGGACAAAATTCAAGTTCTGAACTAATAAACCCTTAAGAGACCGAGTCCCTGCTAATTAGAATTTTCCAGTGCTTCCTTTTTTTGTTCCTTTGTAATCTCTGTAACAGTTTTTACACCTTGTCATGCATTCAGGAAGCTCCATCTGTGCAGCCTAGTGCATTTGTGAAATAAACCCATCTGTACAGCTGATTAAAAATTGGATCCTCTCCATGTTTTGCCTGTGCCCTGAAAGAAACAGCAAAGCGGCAGCAGTTGTTCATATAAGGGCTGAATGTGGAATGGAATGTGCAAGCTAAATGTTAACAGTATCTTTTTTTAATGTATTCATTTGAATTTAATAATAGTCTGAAATGAAATCAGGGGGAAATTAAGTGCGACAAGCAGGACCAATTAAAGCAGCTCCATGTTAGTATTTGTGGTTGTTTTTCCTACTACAGCTCCTGCGTTGATACCATTTCAAATAAGGATGCAGCGCCAAGGTGAATATATTGATGAGTTCTTTTTTTAATGTTCCTCTTTTTGTTTACCAGAATTTCCATGCCTGTAGCAAAAGAAAATTTGTACTTGATTTGTTGATTCTGCATCTCTCTTATGTTTTCCCACTGGTAATCCATGCAGACTGTTGACTCTTGTGTCAAGTGGTGGATTCCATGTGTAAGTGAGACACCACAGGTAATCGCTACACTTTAACATTTTCCAGTAGCAATCTCAATACATTTTCCCCTCCCAGGACAACGTGCCCACTGATAACATGACAGGAATCAAAGGTGATATTTAAAGGTAGTGTTTTTATTGTGTTTGATGGATTCCACTACTTTTTGTGTTAGAAGGTCTGTGGAAGATCCGGCAGTTAAATTGTCGTCCTTTGACTTCACCAAGATAGGTTCTGGATTTTCCTTTTGCTTTTGTTATTCATCAGAATGTTTAGAAGAATGCAAGAGCCCTGCCAGGTTGGACCAAAGGTCCATCTAGAATCCATTTCTCAGTGGCCAATAAATGTACTCATCATGAAGCATATAAGCAAGGCTTTCCCCCCTTTGTTACTCTCCAGAAACAAGTGAATACGGAGGTTGTTTCCAGTTGTCATGGCTAATGGACACAAGTAGACCATCTAAGCTTTATGTCAAGTTCTTCATAAATGCAATGAATTGCTTGGCTTGTGACGCAATTATGAGAAGGCAGCTTTACATGGCAAACTGTTTGTATGAATACTTCCCCATGCATTTTGAGCAATGGTGAACATAGATATCACTTCATACAAACAGTTTTTCCCCGTTGTTATGTTGACTCTGTGAGGTTATGTTTTATGTCACCAATCATAAAGCTGCTTGTGTGTATTCATTTTAAGATGTTGTTGTTGGAGAGTGCCCTCAAGTCAGAGTTGACTTATGGCAACCTCTGGTGGGGTTTTCATGGCAAGAGAGTAACAGAGGTGGTTTGCCATTGCCTGCCTCTGCAACCCTGGTCTTTGTTGGAGGTCTCCCATCCAATTACTAACCAAGGCCGACCTTGCGTAGCTTCTGAGATCTGACAAGATCAGGCTCACCTGGGCTATCCAGATCAGAGCTCATTTTATCAGCTGCTGTAGCACAGTGGTTAAGTGGTTTGGCTGTGAATCAGCAGTCTACTGGTTCGAATCCCACTACTGCCATGAGCTCAGCAGGTGGCCTTGGGGGAGCCACTCCTTTCAGCCCCAACTCCTCAGCTGTATTGTGTGGATAATAATAACACTAATGTGTGCACCACTTTGGGTGAGGCACTAATCTATCTAGAAGAGCGGTATATAAGTGCAGTTGTTGTTGTTGTTAAGTTAGATATGAAGAAATCTTTTTTCCTTCTCACAGTACACATTTCCTGAATGATTGAGTAGTGGATCTACTTGTAGTTTTGCCTGTCTTCACAGAAGGTATTTTATGATTTCCCTGTCTCCATTGCTGATTTTTGCTCATGTTTTCTGATTCAGTGAATTGTGATTGTGGTTCCTTTTATGTTTGGTGCACATCAGGATTCTACATACATCACTATGAGGTTTTTTGTGTGAGTTGAGAAAATGTTGCGGAAATAAAATGAAACAGCTAATATAATTGCAGCATTGATGAATGGGGCATCATATGGCAAACACTGATCTCTAAGTAGTTCTCTCACTACCCTACACTAATAGTGCAATCCAAAATAGTTCTCTCTCCCACGCCACATTAATTCTACAATCCCATTAACTTCAGTGTTTCGAAGGGTGCATCTCAGTTAAAGATTGTGTCATCAGTCATGGCATTTTCTACAGCATCTCCACACAGAAATGTATTATCTGACAAAGTCCAAGTTTGGGCTCCAGTTGAGTCACGCGTGAAGCCTTATTTTTGCAGCTTATCTGAATCAAAGTGGCATCAGAATCCAGTACTAATTTCCCCTTCCTGTTGCCACCCTTCTGTGTGCCCCAAAATGTCGCCTCTTAGGAACAGTGGGAATTGGGCGAAAGTTGCACCTTTTTTAGGTGGGTGGAAAGTGACCTCTACATTCAACTTGTGAAGTTAATTTAAGATCCAGCTGCAATTTTACTTCTTGTGTTGTTAAAACTGAATGCTGTTGATGAAACTCTGTAAATACGATCACCGTATTAGGAATGGGGAAGAGACAAGTAATTATACACAACAGAATTGGGGCCCACTGAGTACTGTACAACTGAATATGGTTCATTTTTAGTGCTTATGGCAATAACAAAAGTGCGTCACTTAGCGTATTGGTGAATCCCCTCAAGGGATTTGTCCTATAACCCGAGGGTTGAACAGTCCCCAATGGATTGGTACTTGGCTTAACATGATGAATACAGCTGTTTTCTATATTAAACATATGACTCAAAATACAAAGCAAAATCCAAAGTATTATGTTTGCACTAGATCAGGTTGTGCATATTACTTGGCACATGTGTCTGGAATGGATCTTAGAACCCTCTCACCAGTCGAATGCTAGATTCCATGTGCTTACATGCATTGCTCAGTTTTTCCTGTCACTAACCATCTGGTTAAAGGTATACTGTCTTCATCTTGGCACAGACAGTGAGTCATACAGGGAGAGCTTAGGTGAAGGCTCTGTGATTCATACACTGGCTTGTATAATAGTCTTTATATATGGAGAGCGTCTTTCTATGAAAAGGAGATGACTCAGGTTCTCTGGGGAAGAACTAAACAGAAGACAATAGAAAGGATTAATTTTCAGCAATTCTGTATATACATCCCTATTGCTTCTTTGTTCCCAAATTATAATTCTGATTAAGTTTTTTGTGTTGCATGATCCTTGTTATTGGAGGCTTAGTAGAGGATGTAAAAATCCACAATGGAAGAGATGATAGATACTGGTTTTGAATTAGATTAATTGGTTTTGAATCAGATTAACATAAAACTGTTGGGACAAATTTACTCATCATCTGCCGTACGTCCTAGTGACATCAGTATTGCTGTGCCTTTATAACCAAGGGAGGAAATATAAAGTGCAAGTGAAACCATCTCACACATCTAAAACTGAAAGATCTGGTAGACATGATAGTGGGATATTTTTTGTTCACCTGTTTTTCAACAGTTTCTGTTAGTTGAACTAGTTTGTCTGATCCAGATGCAGTCATGTGGCGATATAGTAACCAAAGCCTTGTTAGCAGCTATTGATCCATTAGCTTCAGTTTCCCCAATGTACCCATAAATGCTTTTGCACATCAACAAGTTATGTGCCTAATGTGAGTGGAATAGTTTAAGAATTGTTTTGCTGTCGAGTCACAATCGACGTATGGCAACCCAAAGACCAAGGGAAGAGAGGAGCAGAGGTAGTTTGCCACTGCCTTCCTCTACATAGTAAAGAGTCCAGTAGCACCTTTAAGACTAACCAACATTCTTGTAGCATAAGCTTTCGAGAGCCACAGCTCTCTTTGTCAGATGCATCATTAGTAGGGAGGTGTTTGCTGTTGAGGTCAAGCAACAGGCAAGTTTGGCATGCCATTTTTAGAGTTTGAATCTTACGAAATCGGCTGGAGTGGCAAGTCATGGCATTTGAGCAGGCATGTGAAAGGTGCTTCGTGACAGATGAATCACAACTCACACCATCATGGTGCGAAAAAGCAAAAAATTAAGGTAGTGAGGAAATGGCCCAGATGGAACTGTATATGAAGCAACTCTAGAGAACTGGCAAAGGAAAAGATTTTTCTACCTATTTATACTCAGGGAAGAAAACTGAAGCAAGTTGGAGGTTTATCCTGGAAATCAAAAGTTTCCTAAAATACTGTATAGTTTTGATGGGGAGGATTTAGATAGATTTCCTTGCCCCCCCCACCCCCTATCGGAAGAATGAGACAGACACAGTCTGGATCTATGGACCCCTTTATTGAACACAATATCAACACTAAACTGAGACAAAGGCAAACTGGCGATACAGGTCAAGCCACGGGGTCCCACCTGGACCTCCGCCTTGACCTGCATGTGTGAGCCCCACTGCCCTGGGCTTCAGCCATTCATAGAATGGCCTGGACCCAGCCGGCCAGGCAAAGGGTCCCCCCCCCCAACAAGCTCCTAAAGCCTCAGCCATACAGCACGAGGGAAGGACTTGCAACTGGGGTTCCCTGGAGGTGGTCAGCACAGGTGGTGGCAGCCATGAAGCATGCCCCCCTTCCTGATCGACCCCTTTCCCCACCGATGGGGAAATGCCAAAGGGGTGCTCACCAGCCTGCTCCCTATTCCACAATTTTCTCCTGCCAGTGAAACCTATTAAGTACCACCCCACAAATGTCTCAAACCCCTGCTTCAGTACAAAGTAAGCGAAAAACCCAGCCCACCCAGTTGCCAATTTGGAGGCTGGTAAAAAATTCCTACCTGGCTCTGGAACAGCAGCTGGCTAATCCTGTACTAAAACAGGGTGAGGCAGGTGGGCCGATCTCACGGAGAAACTGAGGCTACAGGGCAGAGACACCTCCTAGGGCACTTGTCTCCACTCACAGCCAGAAGCCCGGACAGCCAGGAAAACCCCTCTGTCTCCTCTTCCTTCCAAGGATGCAAAGTTCGGCCCCCAGCTTAAGCCACAGAGCGGCTGCTGGAAAGGGACTGCATTGTCTTTAGTATGGATATAATATTCTACTAGTGATTCAAACCTGCATCAGCTCATTTAACCTTTATGTTGAGAGTTAATTGCCTTTCTGGAATGCAAAATGTTTATATAGACATTTGTGTACTTATTCCTTGAGAATCTCTGCTGTCACCAGCAGAATTTTTTTTTTTTTTTGAAAAATTTTTTTATTGGGTTAGAACATTATTTTTACATTTACATTCAATTTTCCCCAGTTTTTTCGTCTCTAACCCCCTCCCTTTCCCCCCCTTTTTGTTGACTTCCAACAGCTTTCCCACCCTTTGTCCCCTTTCCCTTATTTTTATTAGCTTCCTCTATCTAAAACAAATATATATTCTCCATTATTCTAAGCAGTACATCCTTGACTATTTTTAACATTGTATGCCCAAACTGTAAGTCTTTGTTTCCATCTTAGATAAACAATTTGTCCCATTTTTCAATTTCAAATATTTCTATATATCATAAACCATATAGATCGTACGTTCATTTATATCAAACAATTTGACTTATTCTCTGTATATTACTCATTCTATCTTTTTATAGTAATTCTATATATCTCTCATCACGTAGTCAATCAATTTGACCCATCTATTTCTTCAGACATTCAGTTTGGTGCAAAACTTACCAAAAAGAAAGAAAATATTGTTAATTAATCAATCCTTGTATTTAAACCTTACAATTAATTATTTTCTCTATGTTCTGTTTATTAACCTATATATATCTATATATATATCAATCTATTAATCTGACTGCTTATTAATTCACATTTATCTCTTCTCCCCCCGGTAAAGTCTCCCCCCTCTACTTCAGTGCTTCAGTAGTTCTCAAACTGCCACAGTTTTCCTCCCACCTCCCATTTCTTCTCCAGGTATTGTTTCAGCTTCTCCCAGTCTGTGTTGAACTGCCCTGAGTCCAGATCTCTCAGTTTTCTTGTCATCTTATCCATTTCAGCCATATACAGCAATTTGTAAATCCAATCTTCAATAGTTGGCACTTCTTGTACTTTCCATTTTTGCGCATACAGAAGTCTGGCTGCTGCTGTCATATAAAATATCAACGTCCTGTATTGGGCTGGAATTCCCTCCATTCCCAAGTTCAGTAGCAGGAGTTCTGGGTTCTTATTAATTTGAAATTGTAAAATTTCACTCATTTCTCTTATTATTTCCCCCCAGTACTGCCTAGCTACCTCACACGACCACCACATATGATAGAGGGAGCCCTCATGCTTCTTACATTTCCAGCACTTATTAGAAGTATTCAAATTCCCTAGCGCAATCTTCTTTGGTGTCATGTACCAACGATAGATCATTTTGTAGATGTTCTCTTTAATATTAGTACATGTCGTTGTCTTCATTGTAGTTTTCCACAAGTATTCCCATGCCTCCATTGTTATTTCTTTATTAAAGTTTATAGCCCATTTCACCATTTGTGTTTTAACTATCTCATCCTCGGTATACCATTTCAACAGTACTTGGTATACCTTGGATATTCTTTTCTTATCTTCTTTAAGAAGGGTCTGCTCTAGTTCCGAATTCTCTATTCGTATACCTCGCTTTACAGAGTCCGAATTATATAGGTCTCTGATCTGTCTATACTGGAACCAGTCGTAGTTAGGTGATAGTTCCTCTTGTGTCTTTATTCTGAGTTTGGATGCTTCAGTTTTAGTTATTTCTTTGTACGTTAAACATTGTAGTTCATTATCAACAGCTCTCGGGTCTATCACCTCATACGGAACCACCCACAAAGGAGTTCCTTCTTGTAAGTAAATTCTGTACTTCTTCCAGATTATATATAGACTTCTCCGAACAAAGTGATGCAGGAACATCGAGTTGACCTTTACTTTGTCATGCCATAAATATGCGTGCCATCCAAATATTTTTTTATATCCCTCTAGGGCTAATAGTTTCTTGTTCTTTAATGTCATCCATTCTTTCAACCAAACTAGGCAGATTGCATCATGATAAAGTCTCAGATTGGGCAGTTGCATTCCGCCTCTTTCCTTTGCATCTTGTAAAACTTTCACTTTCACTCGAGGCTTCTTGCCTGCCCAAACAAAATCTGATATTTTCCTCTGCCATTTTTCAAATTGTTTAGAGTCTCTGATGATTGGTATTGTCTGTAGCAAAAACATTACTCTTGTCACCAGCAGAAATTGATAACAATGTCAGTAGCTGTAGTCCATGATTCCTCTCTAGGAATCACTAGAAACTCTGCGGTAAACTATAGTTTTCTTCTGTATTGCTCTGTATTGCTTCTGGCAATTCCTAGAGAAATGTGACAATACTCCCAAGATTTTCCTGAAAGTGATGTCACAAGGTCGCCAATGGCCACCTCTCCTGTCTCCACCTCTCAATCTGCCACCAATTGCAACAATGGACCTGATAATCCTAGCTAATTTCTTAAAATGAGGCCTATTCAAGCTCAGCATTGGCAGCAACTTCAAAGGAAGCCTAAATAATTTTGGGTTGTTCGGTGACTTTTCTTTCAAGACATTTCTCGCTGTCATTGAGATTGCCATTCATTTCACTTTAGACCAAACTCGAGCTTGCTCTAGTGGAACGTCTGAGGAAGGAATTTGTGAGAGCTAAACTCTTTTTGATAAGATTAGTAACATTTCTTAAATCAAGCGGGGGGGTCTGTACATTGTTAATCCCTGTTTAAGAAACCATGGAAAAATCTGTGCTTAAATGCTTCTCTAAGAACAGTTAGCATTTTACCACATACAGTATCACATATCTGTACCTAGTTTGTGATAAAATTCTCATTACTTGTGGCAGGGAGATAATCAAGTTACATTTGGAGGAGAGAATTTCTCCTGGAGTCGTTTAGTCATTTCTAGGGGCCTAGAGTGAACCTCCAAATTCATGTGTTTATTTTGTGCCGCTAGGGATATGGTCTTTTGTGGTGATGCAGACCCCAGTTGCATGTGCAACCCACAGTGTAGGCTAGCAGAGCACAATGTTCAAGAGGGTGTGTGAAAAAACATGCCTAGCTCTGCCACCTAACTGGGTATTTTTAACATCACAACTCAGAGTATTTTACTTTACTATGCATGCTGGTAAAGACCATTAGGAATTGTTTACCAAGCTATGATTATCTGCAATATTTCCAGTGCATTTACATCCTCTCATTATAGATATTGTTGATTTTAGAAAATAGTAAGGTGTAATATCTTGAAATATGTACACAGCAAAGGGCAACAAGCCATAGTTAAAGTATCACTCCATTTAAGCTATAGTTCAAGAGGGCTTTTGAACCCTTAATGTACACGGTCACTTCGTACAGTCTGTAGGTCAAACTGTGTTCATGTAAGGTTATTTTAAATTTGCATTCATAGTGTTGGGAATAATCTTGTAAACCTTTCCTCCTCGCAGTTGGAGTTCCTATTGAATTTTGCCTAAAAAGAAATTTAGAGTGAATTTGGAAGTTTCTCTTCTGGCAAAACACCACAGATTTAAGTTTAAAGCATTTGGGCAAAGCTGGAAGAGAGATTTTTCACTTCCCTAGGTCAGGTTGCCAGATCTGGGTTGAAAACTTCCTGGAGATTTTGGGTGAAGAGCATGGAGAGAGTGGGGTTTGGGGAGGGAAAGGACCTCAGCAGGGTATAAGGGCATGAAGTCCATCCTCCAAAGATGTCATTTTCTCTCAGTCCAGGAGAACTGATCTCTGTCGGCCTGAGAGCAGTTGTAATTCTGGGAGATCGCCAGCCATCACCTGGAGGCTGGCAACCCTGAGACTCAACAGCATACCAGCTGTAGTTCAGTGAAGAGAACAGGCTGAAATGTGTAAACTATTCATCCATTACTGCCTTTCAGCCTGTTGGTGCACTTCTCACGTAGGAATCAGGTAGAGTTAGACAATATCAGAGTCTGACAACCAGTTACTTCCAATGGGACAACGAATTCTATGAACAGATGGATGGGGTGGCCATGGGGAGCCCACTCAGCCCAGTTATAGCAAACTTCTACATGGAACATTTTGAAAAAACAGCTCTAGAATCAGCACCCCACAAACCCAGTGTATGGTTCCGGTTTGTGGATGATACATTCATCATTTGGAGCCATGGGGAGGAAGAATTGATGGAGTTTTTGAATCATCTCAACAACATCCACCTGAACATACAATTCACAATGGAGAAAGAAAGTGAGGGAAAACTCTCATTCCTGGATACCTTGGTCATCCGCAAAGCAAACTTTCAGTTAGGTCACAAGGTCTACAGGAAACCAACTCACACTGATCGGTACTTACACAAAAACTCCAATCACCACCCCCGACAGAAAAGAGGCATAATGAAAACATTAGTGGATCGTGCAAGACGGATATGTGAGCCGCGCTTTCTCAATGAGGAAATTAATCATCTAAACCACGCACTTCAGGCAAATGGCTACTCCAGAAATGAAATCCGAAGAGCAATCAAACCCAGGATGAATCAAATAACCAAAGAAAAACAGTCTCCCACAGGAAAAGTGTTTTTGCCATATATCAAAGGAATTACTGATCAGATGGGAAAGCTTATGAAAAAGCATAACCTTCAAGCAGTATTCAGACCCACCCGAAAAATACAACAGATGCTACGATCAGCAAAAGACAGCAGAGACCCCCTCACCTCTGCAGGAGTATACCGTATACCCTGCAGCTGTGGACAAGTTTACATCGGGACCACAAAGCGTAGCATCCAGACAAGAATAAAAGAACATGAAAGACACTGCAGACTTGGACAGCCTGAAAAATCAGCAGTGGCTGAACATAGCCTAACTCAAACAGGGCACAGTATCTTATTCCAGGACACCAAAATACTGGACAACACTTCCAACTACTTTGTCAGACTGCACAGGGAAGCCATTGAAATTCACAAGCATAAGCAAAACTTCAACAGGAAAGAAGAAACCTTAAGAATTGAACAGAGCATGGGCTCCAGTTCTGAAAAACACCAGGCCAACAAAACACTCCACACCCGACAATAGCCCTGCAGAGAAGATTAGCACATCAAGCACCAATCCATATGCAAAAGAACCTCCTCAGGATACAGTGAAGCCTCCCGCCATTAACATTCCACACCCTGGGAAACTCTTACAGAATGACTCAGCTCAACCCCACCCCTCCTGAGTAGATACAAATGACCTACATCTTTTCCACACTGTGACACTAAGAGATCTCTGTCTTTTGGTGCTACACCTCTGAAGATGCCAGCCACAGCTGCTGGCGAAACGTCAGGAACTACAATGCCAAGACCACGGCAATACAGCCCGGAAAACCCCCAACAACCATCAATATCAGAGTTCTTTGTCAATGTCTCCTAAACAATTTGGTAAAGTTCAAATATAAAGTAATATCTAAATGCACTTAAAATTTCTGGAACTTTCTATACTAACTTTTCATTTTTCCGTAAAATACTCTTCTCTTTGAAATTTTGCTCTGAAATCAGAGCATTAAACACGTAACCTGTAGTTGAGAATAAAAGCTGTTTGTTTTGGGTGTAATCTTACTCCCAAAGGTCTAATTTTCTCAGCGGGTTCCCAATTAATCTGCAGAGTAGTTAAGTCCTGTTTTAATTAGAACTGTTCCTCTAGTTTATTCTTCATATTTCACTTTATTATTTCCTTTCCTGGAACCCTGCAGGTTGGGGAATGGTTCTTTAAGATGTTCTTGTTTGTTCGATTGCCGGTTGATGCTTAATGAAGACGATGTTACCCAGAACAATGCAATCAAAGTTCAAACTGGAGAGGGAAATTCAAGCATTCTAAATATGAAGATTAAATGTAAATATTAGAGCTGCTGTTGATTTTCGTCAAAGCTTCCCCTGATCAGAGCATTCACTGCTGAAACACAAGGCAATTGTTATATCAGGTCGTACGTTATGTAGGTAAAAACCAAGAACATTGCAGGAATCAAGGGAAACCAGAAGAACTGTTAATGTACAAATGGTCTGATCATCAAATTTCCTTGAATCAAGAAAAGTAGTGAATGTTTTAGAAACGTTGTTAACACTTTGGAACCCCTTCCAGAGGCTTCCCCACAGTGGAATCAAAACTGCTGTGGCATAGTAATTAACTGGCTGGGCTCCAAACCAGCACTCTGCTGGTTCAAATCCCACTACTGTCATGAGCTCAGCAGGTGGCCTTGGGCAAGCCACTCCTCTCAGACCCCACTGACTGTTCACCGCTCTGAGTGGGGCACTAATCTGTCTAAAAGAGTGGTATATAAGCACAGTTTTTAGTATAGACAGCTACTGTAGCATAGTGATTAAGTGGTGGGGTTGCAACTCAGAATCCTGCTAGTTTGACTTCCACTAGTTCAACTCCCACTCCCATGAGCTCAGCAGGTGGCTTGGGCAAGCTACTCCTCTCAGTCCCAGCTCCCCAGCTGTACTATAGGAATTATAATAATAACACTGATTTTGTTCTCCACACTGAGTGGAGCACTAATCTGTTTAGAAGATCAACATATAAGTGCAGTTGTTGTTACTATTAAACCATCAGCACTGATTCCATACATTGGAATCAAAATCCAAAAGAGGGATAAGGCCATTGGTAGGATCATGAGACTTGCCATGCACCTGGTCGGAAGGTCACCTCGGGAGTTGGTCGCTGGGCTGGCTGGCCTGTGAGGGAGCTTGGAGCACAAAGGGAACCAGTTGATCCAGCTCTGAGGCTCTGTCAAGCCTCAACCTACGTAGGCTCAGTTGCGTCTGCCAGCAGGTGTTGAGGCTCAAGAGGCTATGCTCTGGCCATGGCCCTGCAAGGAAGTATCAGCCTCACAGTTCTGGCTAAGTCTGCAGGGAAACGTGCTGCCAGCTTTGCACATCGCCTTCTCTGAGCCACTTCTGCTCAGATCCTTTGTCGCCATCACTCCGTCAGAGCAGGAGGTGATCTGGAGGGACAGTCAGCTCTGGTTTGTGTCCTGCCTGGCAGGGCCCCAGTGTTGGTCTCTGAGGCAGGCGGCTGGAACTTGCTGGTGTGGAGGTCTCAGGTGCTGCTGGGGCAGGGTGGGCCAAGGCCTCACTTGCATGCTCTAGCCATGTGGCCTCTGCAGGAGCTTCTGTAGCACCGAGGCAATTCCTCAGAGCCCACCAGGTCTGATTCACTGGCCTCGTCAGAAGGGGTCATGACAAGACTCCAGGGAGTTCCGAGGATAATTTATACACGCAAGGTGGTGGTGGAGAGTGCCCTCAAGTCAGAGTCAATTTATGGTGACCCCCTAGTAGGATTTTTATAACAAGAGACTAACAGAAGTGGTTTGCCATTGCCTGCTTCTGCAACCCGGGTCTGAGCTAGAGATGGGCACGAACTGGAAAAAAACTGAACCGTATGGCTTGCGGTTTGTCAAATTCACAAACCACGAACTTTCATGAACCTGCCCTTGGTTCGCGATCTGGTTCATTTGGTTTGTGAAAACGTCATATCCAGGTCAGAAAATGATCACTTCCGGGTCAGCAGAAGGTCTGCAGGAAGTCCATCTCCTGTTGTCTAGGAAACTGATGGATTGGCACCAGGCTGTCTGCAGTGACGAACCAAAAAATGAATGAAACGAACCAGCCTAAAGTTCACGGTGGTTTGTCAGAAATGGGATCTGATGAACCACTGGTTCGTGAACCACGGACTGGCCTGGTTAGTGCTTAATTTTGGTTCGTATTTCAGTTCATGCCCATCTCTAGTCTTCGCTGGAGGTCTTCCATCCAATTACTAACCAAGGCTGACCCTGCTTAGCTTCTGAGATCTGACAAGATCAGGCTCACCTAGATTATCCAAGTCAGGGGTTGCGTTCAAGGTACAATTTGTAATATACTCTCTTTTCACAATCCGCTCTGATACATACCAACTATTGAGGGCCAAGCTACAAGTGACGAATGACACTTGCATGGCAAGTGTATTTCTCCCTGTTCACTTGCCCACCACTCAATCCACTTGCCATTCAAGTGTCATTCGTCACTTGTAGCTTGGTCCTGAGTTGTAAAGGGGGGGGGCACTTAATCTGAAGTGATTAAGTAAATTAAATCACGGCAATGGCTTCAAGGCTAGTCCAAAATCTCCAGCACTAGTAGCATCTCTGACACCTTCCATGCTTCGGCTCTGAGTTTCTTTAACATTATGCTTTGACTAGTAACAAAGCCAGTTGTAGGAAAAAATAATATTGGTTCTAGAAAGGGGAGGGCGGGAATGTAGGCATTGCCTCCTCCTTTGGGACTGATCTCAGCTGGGTGAAGGCAGGCAGGCGGGCGGGTGGGCCTTGCCATCTGCTCCACTCCTGTTCCCAGCTAGGTGAAGGTGGGGGCAGGCATTGCCACCTGCTCCTGATTCCAGCTGGGTGATGGCTGGGGCAGGCATTGCCACCTGCTCCACGCCTGACCCCAACCTGGGCTTCCTCTACAGCAGCATCCTCTGGAGGCGTACTAGGGTAGGAAGTGTGTTGTTTGGAACACTGTTAGCCTTTTATATAGTAGGATTGAACCCACTATTTAAAAATCCAGAAAGAAGTTTTTACCCTAAATTTTTCTGGCATTTTTTTTAATTATCTTGTTTCCCATTGCAAAATATGGTGGCTTTTCTTTTAAAATCACCATCACAATAGTTGCAGATATAGCAATGGTATAGACAGGGTTGTACAAAATACCCCTAAGAAACGTCAGTGGTTTAACTGTAGTTCTTACATTTCTTTGCCTGGGCAGGGTTTGTTTGTTGAGGGGGTTATATATAGGGTTGCCCTGCTAGCAATGCCCCCTGCTCCAACTCCTGTTGTTGCTCACTGGTCTGGTGAGGCAAAAAAATAAGAGAAAAATTGCTGCAGTGTTGATGGCATGATGTCATTTCTGAAACAAAGTCTGAAGTGATGCCAGACCCTCTAGGATTTAGTGGAAACTCTATGATGTGGCATCACTTCCGGGTTCAAATTGGAAATTATATCATGGCATTGATATAATGGTGCCCCTCGCCATGTCCCTGTCCCCCATTCACCTGCCAACCACTGAATGACAACCTTACTCAGATGTGTTTTGAATAGGGTTACCAGCTCCAGGTTGGGAAATTCCTGGAGATTTTGGAGGTGGTACCGAAAGAAGGCAGGGTTTGGAGAGGGGAGGGACCTGGGGGGTATAATGCCATAGAGTTCACTCTCCAAAGCAGACCTTTTCTCCAGGGGCACTAGTGTCTGTTGCCTGGTGATCAGTTGTAATTCTAGTAGATCTCCAGCCACCACCTGGAGGTTGCCAACCCCAGTTTTGAATCTTCCACATCTCACTTTCAATTCCTAGGTGTTTTGTTTTTTTCAAATCGAAAGGATGATCATTAGGAGAACTCTGAAAGACAGCCAGCTGAGTTCTCAGAGAGCCAAGTTGTCCAGACCAAAGGTCTTTCTCAATACAAATTAGGTTTATCTGACAACTGCATAATCTGTGTACCATTATCAAACTACAGAAGTCAGCTTCATGAGTTCAAATTCATTTCAGCTGTTTTCCTTTAGGATGGATTGGGTAGCAACTTAATATGCTCTACTCCCAGAAGAGATTTGCTTTAGATTTCCTGTCTCATACGTTTAGCTTGGAGGAGGCGCATAGTTTGCCTTAGGTAACTATTGGTATCAACACTTCTTTATGGATAGCTGGAAAATGTCCTGTAAACGTTACATCATAATTACACTCTTATTAGTTTTAATTTATCTAAAATGTTTGTTTACTGCATTATCCATCCAAATAGGTATCTGAAAAGTTTTGTAGTATTAATAAAGCAACATAAAAACATCTAAATGCCAATAAAGGGTATAAAAATAGCAAACAACTAGATACAAATAGAAAGACCCAGAGAAAAGACTTCATGTAAAGCTCAGTTTTAACTTCACACTAGGGTTGCCAGGCCCCCTTACCTTCCTGGAGGGAGGGGGGACACCTTGCTCTTACCTTCTTCTTCCCCTTTTCCAGTATTTCTCGTGCACACTGTGCGATGACATCATTTCCGGTGATGTCATTTCCCATGATGTCGCCGTGCATGTGCAGGAGTGCTCCTGTGCTTCTCAGCAGGCTGATTTGTGCCTCAGATGGGCCCAAATCAGCCTGTGGTGAAATGCATGAGTGCTCTTGGGCCTCATTGTGCCACCCCAGGAGCGTGCCTTGGAGGCCTGTTCCCATGCCTTCCTCTCTGCCAGCCAGGTAAATGGATGTGGGGGGTAGAGGGTAAAAGCAGGGGATCCCCCGCCCCCACCGGGGGAATGGGATCCCTACTTCACACTGAAATGCTCTCAGTAATGGAGCCGGTTTCCCTTCGGTTAACAAGACCTCCCACAAGATGGCTGCCACCTCAGAGATTGCACAGTCACCCATCCCACAGTTCTTGTGTTTATATTAAAAAAAGAAGGTAGACATAGAACAAATCCTGCCCTCTGTACCTAAGAGAATGAGGAGGCTCATAAATGAGGGTTTGTTCAATAGTGTATTCAGGCCTCAGATCATTTAGGTCTTTAATGGTAATAAATCATTTTGCACAGGGGCAGAGACCCATAGGCCACCATGCTGTTGAGTCCGAATAGGAGTAAATGCAGTCTCTGTTGGGAGGCATCCTTCCTTAGCAGTGAATGACATCATTGATTAAGAACAGTGAAAACTTAAAAGTCTCGTATAGACAATAATTCTAGTTCACTGATTTCTTATGCCATTTTATTCCCTTTACTCATGAACAGAACCCTGCATGCATATTTGCTGGTAAATGGTACAGCCGTTACTCTTTTCATCCGGTAAATGAAGGTAGAAAATCAGTTAAGTTCGACCCCAGAGACGTGATCCATGAAAGTTAAGTACACTTAGGGGGATGGAATCAGTAGCTGACTTTGCAGCTACTTGCGGCTAAATTACGATGGAAAAACCAACTTCTTCAAAACCTGTTAAAAATTAGTTACATATTATATATAATATGCATTTTTTATATGGTGTTTGCTACATTCATTGCACCATATTGTCGAAAATTTTGTCAAATTAAATGTAAAGAGAATTACTAACGACGGAGTCTAACCTCTGGAATTGCTCTGTCAGACCTTTGTGCATTATGCGGTAATTAGAAAGAGACCATTAGCATGTATGCTGTGAACTTTTCTGGACGTTGGGTGGCATAACCAATTAAAACAAAACCATTAAAGTGGGTAGGAGAACCATTAAAGCCAATTCGTTAGATCCTGCATCTTTCGGAGTCATTGCCACAGACGTGCACATCAAAGCTGAAAGAGTGAGCTCCCGGTCTGCGCTCTCAGATCACTGAAGGGAGCCGTCAAATGTGGACTGTGAGTCTTCAATCCTAAAGCAGCCAGAGGGTACTGATTATTCTGATGAGAATTCAGTAATGACTTAAGCAGATGTCGAGCACCAAATTAGCTTGAATATGAAGGGGAAGAACCAGATGCTTTTAAGAACTATCTGTACTAAGAGCTATATTGTAGACTAACATCAGCCACAACATGGATGAGACGGCCCTTTCCAGTGCTTAACAGCGGGCTAGTTAGCATTACTGCCACCTCTAAAATTCAGTTTTGCTCGAGCATCAAAATCCTGACCCGTATACTCGCTGCAAAATTAACCCTTGCTTTGTATTTCACAAGAGACGCTGTACTTACAATTCCCCCCAATGAGTATAAAGTAACTGAATGATCCATAAATGTAGCAGACTCCAGCCAGTACATTTTCAGAAGCCTCTAGGTGCCTGTGGCAGTAATAGTAGAGTGAGCAGTAGTTAAGTGAGCTGGGTCGTTTCCGCACAGCCAGTCGTTCCTGCCCTTTTTCCACTTTTAAGTGTATTCTGTTGAGTCGCTCTGAAAACTCATCCTTGGGACAGCCTCCAAAAAGTCCCTAACAAAAGCGGTTTTGGAGGGGAGGTCGGGCAGTTTTGTCACCATAGCCTGAAATCTCCTGCCTCTCTTTCCTTTTTTAAAAAAAACTTGGCCCATGCACATTTCCATCCAGGTCGTTTTGCAAGGAGGCTTCCATGGCTGAATGGAAAGGGTAAGTGCTCCGGGGGAGGAACTGGGCATAAATTGGAGGATTCTTCAGAGCGCTTTAACTGTTCAGATGCCAAAGAAACAACCAGTGAAAGTGCATTCCCAGAAAAAGATGCTGAAAATACATTAACAAAACATCATGCAAACATTTTGCAAACGTAGAAGTGGGAAAGCCGCAGAGTTCCAATGGTGGAGCTTGTCTATAAGGACATGTGGAAACAGTCCAGATGAGAAATGGTGGACAGCAGGAATGAGATGACTGACCTCTCCATACAGTGTGGGCATTATAGTTTTGTCACATCGATGGAGCCCCCCCGCCTTGAATAGGCACCAGTGTGGGACAGTCATTGGATGGCCTCTGACAAGATTGAGTCTGCAGAACATTAAAAGTGGCACCCATTCCTTCTGGACTAGGGCAGGCTTGATAGCTGCAGCCATGTGTTATTGGGTTATTCAGCGGGTGGGCTGGTGGAGGTCCAAGGCTTATCGGTCTACATTCGCCCACTGGGTGCTGGGAACCTCAACTGACTTGTTTTTTCTTCAGGTGCTGTGTTTCGCCAGGAAGGCTGCAGATCCTTATATGTGGACATAGCATGGTTTTTTGGGTGGCCCACCAAGCCAAGAGGATGGCCATTGGGTCCCAGCTTGGGCTAAGCGAGTGGGCCACGGTTGAGTGGCAGGGCCAACGAGGCCTAAGGTGGCCAGGGCTGCTGCCTTTGCTGTTTGAGGGGAGGAGTGGTCCTCCGTCTGACATATTGGTCATTCACCTGTGAGGTAATGACCTGGACTTTTAAAGGGTATGGCCCCTTGTTTTGCAGGCGCAGGCTGACTTGCAGTGGATTAGCAAGCCGTGGCCTGCCATCTTAACTATTTGGTTGGAGATAGTTCAGTTAGCTTGGGGGAATGGGTTGGACAATTTTGTCAAATTGAGAGGTCAGCTTTGGTCAAGTATTTTTATTTTTCCTGATTTAGTGGCTGGATTGCAGCTCTGTCTCGTGTATTTTGTTTCAGCGGTGGACATTTGAGGGGTGGGAAGGCCGTTTTTGGCCTCCTCCGCCACTCTACGGGGCCATGCAGCGGCGAAGGAGACTGTAAATGACCTTTCCACCCCTCGTGGGAGGAGGGGAAGGAGGCCGCGATTGCAAAGAAGAGAAGTGTGGGGCTAGGCTGGGGGGCTGGGAGGCTGGGGTTTGTGGGGTTTGTGCCATTTAAAGGGCCCTGCCACTTCCAAGTGGCAGGAAAGGGCCCTTTAAATGATTAAAGGCCCCTTTCCCTGCTGCTAATTCGTGGGGATTTGTGGGAGTTCGTGGTTCCTGGTTCGTGGGAGTTCCTGGTTCCTGGTTCATGGAAACCCATGAACCATGAACTGCAGGGTTCATTTTTGGTGGTTTGTGCCTATGTTTAGTCACTGGTTTGTCCCACCCCAGATTTTTTAAAAAACATTGGTTTTAAAATATATTGTCGAAGGCTTTCATGGCCAGAGAACGATGGTTGTTGTGGATTTTCCGGGCTGTATTGCCGTGGTCTTGGCATTGTAGTTCTTGACGTTTCGCCAGCAACTGTGACTGGCATCTTCAGAGGTGTAGCACTGAAAAACAGTTTGACACTGAGAGATCCCCGTCTTTCGGTGCTACACCTCTGAAGATGCCACAACCATTGATTTTAAAAATGTGTACAATTTTCTTAAAAGAAAAAGAAATTTAAAAAGGGAGTGGGGGAGATCTGTTTGTCGTCGTCGTTGTTGTTGTTTAAATAATTATAGCTAGTGACCAGAAGAATTGTATTATACCTTTGGACTATGCTAATCTGCTCTGGTTGATTTTCAAGATCATATCACCTGTATGCTTAAGTGGTACTGAAAGTCCCTTTTTAACTAACATGATAGTCGATTTTTGGTAAATTATGACAGCCTATGGCTATAGACAATAAACTCTTTGGATAGAACTAACATGATAGAACATGGCAGTGTGTTTAAAGGCAGCAAGGGAGACTTGAGAAAGTTAGTCTATTTTCCCACATTTCTGATACTGATGATTTACATGTGCTAAAATGTACCTCTCGGATTCATAATGGGATCAATGATGAGAAAATCACTTACTTCCATTCATAAACGTGATGCTCGTCTTGGAAAAATGTTACCCCCAGCTTAGGAAGAATTCTCGCTATAACTCTCATATAAAATCATCAGTGCAGCCTGTTTTGAAGGTGTGCGGGTATGTGTGTGTCTCTCTCTCTGTGTTTGTGCGATGGTACTCATCGGTACTGAGCACTGGCACCATTTTTCAGGGCTTTCTCGAGGGGTGAACTGGTGGAAAGCAGTGCAACGTTATACAAAAGTGCGGGCACTTAAAAAAACAAAATACTGCTTTATTCTGCTATAGGCCTATAGGGCAGTTTCGGCTGGCCCAAAACTCGGGCTTAGTTCTAACAGAGTGGCTGCGTTGATCTGGGCCTGATCACACTCTTTCTATACTCCTTTCTTTCTTAAAATATAGTCACTGAATTCTGGAGTGATGTTTCTCTGCCTAATAGTCACATTTCTCCTGTTTTCATGCATGCCAGAGGGATTGAACAGTTGCCCGCTATATGTCAATACGATTCATCAGTGTTAAAGTAGGACCAGAACGCTGTGGACAGAATGCTGGTGTGAACCGCTTGATCGGAGTGGTTTTTTTTTTTTGGAGACACAGTGACAGTCTTTGTGTGAGGCTGAAAGAATCCTGGTTCATTGAACAGCTGCTGAAATCAAGCCTGTTTCATTTCCATTAATTTCATATAACAGGGTTAATATCGTACTAATATCGTACACCATTCCTGATTGGCTATATCCTGATGTTCATTCTAAAAGCCACTTGCATGTTGGAATTATTAACTGTTTATTAAGCAAATAGCACTCGTTTGCAACCTGTGAACCATGAATAGAAGAGATGTAACAGCAAATGCATAGCGTTTATAACGAGCTCAAATCCTGTTCAGCGGGGGTACCCAGACTTTTGACTCTGTGGGCACCTTTGGAATTGTGACAACAAAATGGCAGCCCCAGGAGGTGGAGCCAACCACAAAACGTCTGCCAATTGCAAAATGTCAAGGAGGGACTGAGGCTGCATACTACGTGTCGGCTGAGGCCCCATCAAATGATACACAGACATAGCATGATTGGTAGAAATGGCCACAGCTTTATTGATTACAGCCCTTGGAGCATTGGCAAGGCATAGAGCAGAGGATCTACAGCATCAAAAGGCCCAATGCTCTTTCATGTGTTGTTCCCCAGCAAGCCTGCTGGCCACCTCAGGATGGCAAGTGATGTTCTGTCACCAACAACTGCGGGACGGCCCTTGCCCCCCCCCCCCCGGGCAGGCGGAAAAGCTGCTCTTTCCACACTGCTTACTCTGGTGGATACAGCTCAATGCCTCGAAAGCTGCCAAACCAGCTACAGTTGTGACTAGACCCACAGTGCCACCTGACACAGAAGGCAGGTGGGCAGGAAGACTTCCTGCCTCTGCCACTGTCACCTTGGCCATGAGGTGATTTGAGGGCCATGAGGTGATTTGATTAGGACGGAGTGATCACTTTCCCAGCTCCTCTTCTTCTGCAGCCATTGTCCTTCACCTCACACCAGCCTGCCCTTGTCAGCAACAAAACCCACGGTGAATCTACGAGCTTCTTTTATACATAACTCTAATAGTATCTCTTCAACATTTCAGGCAGAAGCTCTACTTAACACGCTTTTTAAATGAAAATGTTTAGAAATATTTTCTTGCTTACACACAAAGTCACAATGAAGATCCTTGTGCTGTGCTGTTAGCTACTGGGAAAGCATTTTTTTTAAAAAAGATCTGAACATCTAGGGTTGCCCACCTCTAGGTAAAGGTAAAGGTAGTCCCCTGTGCAAGCACCAAGTCATTACTGATCCATGGGGGAACATTGCATCACAACATTTTCTTGGCAGACTTTGTTACGGGGCGGTTTGCCATTGCCTTCCCCAGTCATCTACACTTCCCCCCTGGGAAATTGGGTACTCATTTTACCGACCTCAGAAGGATGGAAGGCTGAGTCAACCTTGAGCCGGCCACCTGAACATGGCTTCCGCCAGGATTGAACTCAGAGCTTGGGCTACAGTACTGCATCTTACCACTCTGTGCCACAGGGCTCTTCACTTGCCTCTAGGTAGGGCTTGGAAATCCCCCCCATTGCAACTGATCTTTAATATAGCTGAAGAGAAAATGGCTGCTTTGGAGCATGGACTTTATGGCATTTAGGGTTGCCAGGTCCCCTTACCCTCCCAGAAGAAGGGGAGGGAGACCTGGCACTTACCTTTAGCTTCTTCTCTGAAATTGGCTCAGTGTGAAGCCCAGGAGCACTCATGGGGCCTGCATGATGACATCACATCCGGAAGTGATATTGCTCCGCACTGGGAGCGTGCCTTGGGAGGCCTGTTCCCACACTTCCCCCCCGCCACCAGCCAAGTGAGTAGTGGTGAAATGAGGAGGCTGGGAGCAGGGGATCCCCCACACCTACTGGGGAATGGCAACCCTATACATCACTGAGGTCCTTCCCCTCCCCTTCCTTCCCATATCTGCCCTCCCTGGACTCCACCACCCCAAAATCTCTAGGAATTTCCCGAACTGGAATTGGCAACCATGTGCACTGCCAATCAGATCTCCAGTGACCAATTAGAAACCCCACTGGGCAAAAGCCCCACCTTGTCCTGCCCATTTTCTAAAAACACTTGGCAGGTGCCTGGAAATATGTTAGTGAGAGCAACATTGGGGACCCCTGGCTGTACAGTAAGGAACACACCGTGAACTAGCTAAACTGAAATGAATAAACTAGCTTATTGAAAAAGCCTGCCTTGGAGTTCATTTCTTCTTTTTTGCCATGCCCGGCACACCCTATTGGACTGTGAGATCTTCAGGTAACTATTTCCATGCTTGAGTTTTAGCAAGGGAGTTCCTTGCACCATGGCAAGAGAGGAACCTCTAAGGTAAGAGGCTGGCCGTCTGTGCAGGCCTGTCTCTATGGACTTGGCATCTTCTCACAGCTGTCTGTCTTCTTGCATATTTTTTCACTTGGCATAGTGTCAGCTCAACAGTTCCCATCTTGTTGCTATGGCACCAATTTATGCTCTTTAGCAAACCTCTGGGCTTTTTCTGCTCTCGTAATCCCATATTGTTTTGAATAATTGCAGCTGGATGTAGAAATATCAGTGATCTGTAGATCTCTACAGTTTTTTTTAAAAATGAAATAACATCATTTTGTGTCACCAAGAAAACCTGTAATGCAAAGAAGTTATGGGTAGAGGTGGGCACAAACCAAAATATTAACTGAAGTTCATCATGAACCAGGCCAGTTCGTGGGAACTCATTTCTCACGAACCATAATGAATTTTAGCCCGGTTCGTTTGGTTCGTATTTCGGATCATCAGTACAGACAGCCTGGCGGTCATCAGTTTCCTAGGCAACCGGGGGGGGGGTGTCTCTGCAGACCTTCTGCTGACAAGGAAGTGACATTTTCACAAACTGAACAAACCAATTCGCAAACCGGGATAAGTTTGTGAAAGTTTGTGGTTCATGTTTCTTGAAATGTGATGAACCATGAACCGTAAGGGTTGGAATTTTTTCCAGTTCATGCCCATCTCTAGTTATGGGTTGCCCCAAATTTCTTCACCAGCCAATATTCATGTTGTACGATATTAGAGTTTGTTTTTAAAATTATGTATTGGGAGGCAGGAAGGGTAAAATGTTGCAGTTCAAAAATTAATCACAGTTTAAATGTAACATTTCATGTGCTCATTTACATGGATAAGATTTAGGATGGAGAGCTCTCAAGATAGCAATTTTAATTCTCTACATATAAAGAATTATTTTGCCTATATGAATGCAGTTATAAACTCCAAAACCAAGTTACAATCTGTTTAATGCCTTTAATTAGGACCAACTAAAGTGACACAATAATGTTATGGGGATCATGGTTTCCTTTTGTATTTTTATTTCTCGAATAATGTCCAATCTTGTTAAGTATTGTTGTTATAGGTAATGTTGTGGTGGGATTGGAGTTTACAGCTGGCTAGTAGAAAACCACAAGCCTAGACTATAACTATATTACCTTTTTTAATATATATATGCACAGGAGTTATGGGGTTTGTGACTTTGCCACACAATTTAGTTTAAGAGGTAGAAGAAACTACAAATACCATCATCAATGGCAGGAAATGGTAGCTAGGAATATGGGATTTTTATTGCCCATTAAAAGGCTCCATACAATGGGTATCTGTCAAACTGCCCCTCCCCCAACACACACACACATTTACATACACCTCTTCTCAAAAGTAAGAATTGCTGCATGGAAATGTGAGGAACGGCTAGGAAAGGATCACACAGAACAGAGATGCTGTTCAGATTTGAACTGGCCTGAGCTCAGCTGGAGTCAAAGAAGATAAGGTGGGCTAGAAGTATATTAAACTAGGATAAGGTTTTTTGAACGGGCATGCTATGGTTTACATTACAACACCTTCCCTTCATTCAGACTTAGTCCTCAATGCTCCCCGGGATCCTCTTTAATATGGAAATTATCATAAACTCTAGTAGGTCAAATACAATGCTTAGAAATCTTACTCACAGTGTAGTGGAACCCCTCTTCTGCCTTGTATTACTTCGGAAAGCAGACCAAAAAGGGGGAGGCATAATCCCCTCAAATGTATGCACCTTGATGCCTGGGAGAAGGTGGAGCTAAAAGCTTTCTCACTGACTCATGATTTTCTGTGCACATGGAATAGTTTTGTTTATATAGATAAGCTTTCTGTCATGTGAACCCCACCTTCAGTCACAATGGCTATATCTTATACATGGGGTCATCACCACATAGGCTTACCATTTGCCTGTCCAATGTGAGTAATCCCACACTCTTCTTGCCAATACTTCACCCTTAAGAAAATGAGGAAGAGGAGAAAAAATTACCTCTGTAGTGGCTTTCTAGGCATTTCCCTTTATGGTTTTTACCATAGAGATTAGAGGAAATTCTTAAGAGTGTCCCCCAAAAGTGACATCATATAATCTTCAAACTCTAGGCACACCCTTGAAATCTCCCCACATTTTCCAAGGCATTGCTGACAAACCTATCACCACAGAGAGAACTTGGTTGAAGTTTGCTTGTGAAGATATCCAGCAGTATTCCATTAAAACACAAAGAATGGATTCAAACAGTACAATCCTAAGAGTTACTCCAGTGTAAGTCCATTGATTTCAATGGGCTTAGACTGGAGTAACTCTTCTTGGGATTGCACTGTAAGTAATGGCACTCCTGGGGTTCAGTTTGTTCCCTAATTTTGAATCTTGCAACCTTATCTTAAACAACTCTTGCATCTAACTGTAGGCACAGTCTTGCTAATGTAATGCAATGTAATGCTGGTATGTCAGTAGCCCTATCACAATGTGGTACTCCCGGCTGCTGCACAGTGGCTTGAGCTGGGGACCGTACTTTGCCACCTCAGAAGAAGAAGCAGGCAGAGGCATCTCCCAGGCATATGGGGATACGGCTGGGGGGCGGAGACAGAGCCTTCAGAAGGTGGCTCCGTCCTCCCTGCTGGCAGTTGCTCTGTGTGCTCGGCCCACCCACCTCACCCTGTAGTAGTGCAGCATTAGCCGGCTGCTGTTCCCAGAGCCAGGTAGGAATTTTTTTCTCCTCTCCCCATATTGGCAAGCTGGGAGAGGTGGTTTTTTGCCTACCTAGCACTGCAGGCAGAGGTTTGAGATAATTGGCAATGGTGGTGCATCGTTGTAAGTCACTGGTAGGAGAGGGTTTGGGGATAGGGCCGGTAAGCACCCCTTGGCAATTCCCCATTGGTGGGGAAATGGGGTCTAGCAGGAGCGGATGGTATGCTTGTGACGGCTACCACCACCTGGAGACTGCCTGCAGTGAACCCCATGTGTAAGTCCTTCCCTCATGCTGTATGGCTGAGGCTTTAGGAGCTTGAAGGGCTGGCCGGGGAAAAGCCATTACATGGATGGCTCCTACCCGGGGCTCTGGGGCTCACCCAGACAGGTCAAGGCGGTGGTCCAGGGGTGACCCCGTGGCTTGACCTGTACCGCTAGTTTGCCCTTGCCATATTTAATGTTTGATGTTGTATTAATAAAGTGGCCCTTTAGTTCCAAATCCTGTGTCTGCCTCTTCATTCTGACTAGGGTGGCAAATACATACATGCTGCAACGGAAGATATTTCTGTGTGGCTAGGGATATATGAACTCTCCCACAAAGCATCGTGGTGGAGGGGACTTCATGTTTTGTTTTAAAAAATTGTCCAGTGTTTGTCCTATTAATTGTTCATGTGCTTTTATAATACATAAATGGACCGAAAAGCAGAGCATAACGTACCTGATTGTTTCAAGACAATCCCTTATTTTTCAACTTTGTTTTGTGCACCAGCCAAGAAAATCTGTATGAATATCTTCTGTTTTGATTCTTCTGGTTTCAGGTTTTTTTCCTCTACCCAATATCTTTGAGAAAGTTCGTGGTGTTTCTGTTTTCTTTTGAAGTTGTTTTCACATTTATGATTGTTTAAAGTCTGCTTCATGGTACATGTGTGGGGCGGGGGGATGGAGGAATAACTCCACAAATACAGTGGGGTTGGCAAACACCTGACAGGCATGGCCATCTGGATCAGGGACAGGTAGTGCAGGCCTTCTTGTAAGTCAGGGTGATTTTGAATTGTTCAGACCTGCCATTCTGACCTCATTTTCATTACACTTCTCCCTTATGTGAATGAATCCTAGGATGCCTTATTTTCATGCTTTTTCAGTATCTTTGTATTGCATTTTCCCATCAAAATCTTAACATTTTCAGCATTGTTTTGTCAGCCTGCTTTATTAAACTGGGTTTTGAGTGTGTTGTTTTTCAGTTTTGTGGCTTGTATGTATTGTAATGTTCATATGGCATTGTTTTTAGCTAGTAGGAGTGAGAAAGGAGGGCTATAAATGAAGTAAATAAACACCTAAAATCAGTTCATCCGCATTATACATAATATGTATAAATAGCACACTCTATTGCATGTAAAAGCATATTGCCTGTGTACACAATACAAAGCACATCTTCAAAAGCTAAGAGCAGGAGACGAAAGCCTCTGACAAAAATATAAATGAATATAGAAAGGAATAAAATGAGGAACGATGGTTGTTGTGGGTTTTCCAGGCTGTATAGCCATGGTCTTGGCATTGTAGTTCCTGACGTTTCGCCAGCAGCTGTGACTGGCATCTTCAGAGGTGTAGCACCAAAAGACAGAGATCTCTCTGTGTCAATGTGTGGAGAAGATGTTAGCAGGTAATTTATATCTACTCAGGAAGGTGGGTTTGGGCTGAGTCATCCTGTAAGAGTTTCCCAGGGTGTGGAATGCTATTGTATCCTGAGGACGTTCTTTTGCATATGGATTGGTGCTTGATATGCTAATCTTCTCTGCAGGCTATTGTGGGTTGTAGAGTCTTTTGTTAGCCTGGTGTTTTTCAGAACTGGAAACCATGCTCTATTCATTCTTAAAAAAAATGAGGAACCTTTGCAGTCCCCATAGGTAGCATTTGTTTTACCGAGCTAGCCATTACGTAGTCCTATGCATGACCATTTCGCACATGTTGATACTTCTGTATTTACCGACTTCCTCCTTGCACCATTGCCACCTATGTAGAAATCAGATTAATCTGCGAATATTCTTCTACATAGGCCATGTCTTATGTTTGGTTGTGTTTTTCTTTGGAGGGGAGGGGGTGTTTTTAACAAGAGAGAATCTATGTGAAAGGTGGGAAAGTAATCTTATTGTAGATGCAATATGTTATGAGTTGCATCCAACCAGGGTTTCGACTTATGAAAAAGAGGACTAGTAGTCTTCTTTTACCACCCTGAGGATCATGCAACCTGTATGGACAAAATAGATTAACCACCTTTATTGTAGCATAAGCTTTCGAGGGCCACAGCTCCCTTTGTCAGTTGCTACTACAGACTAACTCAGCTAACTCCTCTGGATATATAGACAAAAGCCATGTGGGACAGGATATGTAATAAGTAGAAGAAATGTCCAACACTAAACAAGAAAGCTGGGCTGGATCCAACCCTATATTTTCAAGTGTATATTTAAAATGGAAAGTGTGAATGTAGTGGTATTAAAAATATGTGTTGTACCCTCATCAGCAGTAGGATTGACTAGCAATCTGTATGCAGTAACATATCTGGAATTATTACTAAGTAATGTGTACATCTGACTTTAAAATGTGTTTTTTTAATTGTTGTATTATTTTTAATTGAACACCAGGTGCATTTTTAAATGTCTAAGTATTGGCAGTTCCCTGACCTGGATAGCCCAGGCAAGTTTGATCTAGTCAGATCTTGGAAGCTAAGCAGGGTTGATCTTGGTTAGTAATTGGATGGGAGACCTCCAACGAAAACAATGGTTGCAAAGGTAGGCAACAGCAAACCACTTCTGTTAATGGTTGTTGTGGATTTTCTGGGCTGTATAGCCATGGTCTTGGCATTGTAGTTCCTGACGTTTCACTAGCAGCTGTGACTGGCATCTTCAGAGGTTTAGCACTGAAAGACAGAGATCTCTCAGTGTCACAGTGTGGAGAAGATGTTGGCAGGCAATTTATATCTACTCAGGAAGGTAGGTTTGGGCTGAGTCATCTCGTAAGAGTTTCCCAGGGTGTGGAATGCTAATGGAGGGAGGCTTCACTGTATCCTGAGGAGGTTCTTTTGCATATGGATTGGTGCTTGATATGCTAATCTTCTCTGCAGGGCTATTGTAGGATGTAGAGTATTTTGTTAGCCTGGTGTTTTTCAGGACTGGAGACCATGCTCTATTCATTCACTTCTGTTAATCTCTTGCCTGAAAGCCCCAGCAGGAGTCGCCATAAGTCACCTATGACTTTTCGGCATGATCCACCACCACATATTGGCAATACATACTTTGAATTCACAATTAGCATTTTCAGCATTCTGTATCATATTAGGTTTCTCACCATTGATAATAAAAAGAAGAATTTATTGCACCCCTCATCCTGTCTACTTGGCACATCATAGCTACTCTTCAAAGGGAACAAAATGCCCAGGGGTAAAGAGAAAAATTACCCCCAAATTACTGTCCAATCAATAAGACTTTTACATAAAGTGCAAGTGTGCTCAAAGTGCTCAGTTCATCTGCTTTGGTAAATACCATAGAGACAGTTCTAATATCCTCTGGATAATACAATCCTCAATCCATAAGGAATTTTCAATCCATAAGGAGTTATCAGTATGGATTGAGGATTGTTTTAACCAGAGGGTATTAGAACTGCCTCTATGGTATTTACCAAAGCAGATGAATTGAGCACTTTGAGCACACATGCACTTTATATAAAAGTCTTATTGATTGGACAGTAGTTTGCGGGCAAGTTTTTCTCTTTACCCTCCGGTGGTTTGTTCCCTTTGAATAGTAGCTAGGCTGTACCCAGTGGTGCCCTTTTACTTGGCACATCCATCTGACTAATGTTGCCATGGTGAACTCCACCAATATACTTTAAGAGACCTGGCATTTTAACAACTGTGGGGCAATTTCAGTGAAGAGCTTAGAAGCATGTGGTTATATCCCATGGGAATGGCTCATGTGCACAAGAGGGTGGCTACTTGTATTGATTTCTCACTTTCTGTGGGAGCTCTTCAACTCCCTCATCAATGACTCTATGGGGGCATTTCAGGATGCTGCGGGAGGAGGAAGCAGGGAAGTTGCACTTCCGTGCCCAGAATTTAGAGGGAATCCAGCCCATATTTTCTAAATAAAGGTCTTGTACCCTTGTTTGGGAATACATCAAGACTTGAGAAAATTGATATACTTAGGGGCCACTGTGTTCTTGTTAACATTCCCCCCTTAAAATTACAAGTTTTAAAAAAGGATATTTGGGATGTGTTTGTTTAATTGACAAATCTTAAGTATTTAAAGCAGCAAATAAGACCCTACTGGTTCATAGGGTGCCAGGTCCCTCAGGATGAAAGAGAAAGATTGGGGGGGGGTGCTTGTGGGTGTGAGTAGCAGGGGGTGCTCACCTTGCACATGTGTGCTCTGTGCAAATGGTCCAGAGGGTCCCCATGTTGCTCCGGGAATGATGTTATTCCCAGCATGATACCCAAGTGATGGGTCACTCTGGGTCAAACTGACCCCAAATACTAAATTGGGGCCTGGCCCCCAATTTTAGTATCTGGGATCAATATGACCCACAGCATGACTCATCTCTTCCATGTTGTGCCAGGAATGACATAATTCCTAGCATGATGCATGTGTGATCTGGAGTGCACAGGAGAGTGTTTCACCCCCCCCCCACTACTGTGTTCCTGCACCTTCACCGTCCTTTGGTCACGTGAGAGGTGGGGGACGGGCAGAGGCTGGGAGCAGAGGGGACTGGCAAACCTAGTGGTTCATCTCAAACTCAATCTAGTCCACTCCTTGGTTTCCATCTGTGGTCTGTTAGATGTCTTACAAGCAAATGGACTTGCTAGGGTTGCCAACATCCAGGTGGTGGCTGGAGATCTCCTGGAATTTCAACTGATCTCCAGCTGACAGCAATCAGTGTTCCTGGAAAAAAAGACTACTTAGGAATGTCGACTCTGTGGCGTTATACCTAGCTGAGGTCTCTCCCCTCCCCAAACCTCACCCTTTCCAGGATACACCCCCAAATCTCCAGGAATTTCACAAGGTTGAGTTGGCAACCCTAGGTTGCCCTGTTATTTTACCCCCGTAATCTGGTACGCCTACTACTTATTTCTATGGAGGTTCCATTTCCAGCTAGGGCCTGGAGTTGTCCCAGAATTATAACTGATCTCCAGACCGCAGAGATCAATTCCTCTGGAGAAGATGGCAGCTTCAGCGGGTGGACTCTCTAGCATCACATCCTTGCACAGTTCCCTCCATAAAATCTGCCCGTTCCAGGCTCCACATCCCGATCTTCAGGAATTTTCCATCCTAGACTTGCCAACCTCACTTGTGTTCAATGTCTGTCCATTTCAGATTTTTATTGAAAAATGTAGCTCTGAAGGTAGCAGGAATAGATCCTTTAAATGCCTTGAAACACATCCATGTATTTCCCCCCAAAAGCTTTTCACTACCAATTCCCTCCATATCTATTTCAGTGCTTTTCTTCTGTTTCGTAGTTCTGTAAGCTTCCGTTCTGCCCTTCTTTGCTTAGTCATCCCCCATACCTAACAAGGCCCACATGACTTTGCTTTTCCCAGCAGGGAAGTTCTCTACCTGTTTGATCACTTCCGTTGTCCTTTCAGGTACCTTCTCCTATGTAAACGGTGCTTATGTGTCATCCATTGCATTAAAAGATGGAGAGGAAAACCAGGGAAATAATCTATTACTCCGAAACACACTCAAGAGTTGAAAGAGGCAAATAAAATGGAGTCTGACATTTTTTCGCATTTTAAAAGGCAATTTGGCTCTTCCGTCCTGTTCCAGAGGAAAGAAAATAGAACAAAGCCCTCTGGCTATAATGTCCTTTTAACTCCTGGAGTGCCTCTAGCTAGAAAGCATAGAAAGGAAGACTGTTGAACTCAAATTTGCAGCTCTTCTGTCAGAAATAAAATATGGCATCTGGAGCACTCGGGAGCCTTTGTCCACACTTCATTTATATTTGTTGACCTAATTTAATAATGTTCTAGTTTCCAATGGTGCATCAACAATTTTTGTGTGTGCTGTGTACAAAAGGAAATTGTTTTTTTAAAGAATCCAAAGAAAATTGTAGGAAGTGTACTTTAAGCTACTCTCATTATTAAAAACTGTGTGTAAAATATATGCACTGTGACTCACAAATGCTTTGTAGGTTTTCCAAGAACCCAAGTCGCTGATCATTATTCACTTGCTGCGGTGTGTTGACTTCACTTCAAAAATGCTAGGATTCGTGTAGCATTTCGAGAATGCTAAGATTTGTCTTGCTTTTCAACCTCAGACATAATTATTTAATGCAAACAGACTGAAGGACTTTCTCTCCTCCGTTTAGAGTTTTGAGTTCTTTTGACCCCTAAAGGAATACAAAATAAATACAAAGCAATAGGAGAGGTATCGTGCCAGTGATTGATCCCACAATTAACTAGGTTTAAGTTCTATGGAGTATTTGTAGATAGCCTAGCTATAAAATTCATCGTACAATAACAAGGTCACCCCAACATTAAAAGGAGTGCCGCTACTTCCAATGTAGAACCATCTGCATGAACAGTCAAAGTGGTAGTGACAGCTGTACATTAATAATAATAACATTTGATTTATATTCCACCCTTCAGGACAACTTAACACTCACTCAGAGTGGTTTACAAATTATGTTATTATTATCCCCACAACAATAATCACCCTGTGAGGTGGGTGGGGTTGAGAGAGCTCCAGAGAGCGGTGACTGACCCAAGGTCACCCAGCTGGCTTCAAGTGGAGGAATGGGGAATCAACCCAGTTTTTCAGGTTAGAGTCCCGCATAGAGATGAGCATGAACCGGAAAAAAATCCAAACCATGTGGTTCGTGGTTGTTGTGGGTTTTCCGGGCTGTGTTGCCGTGGTCTTGGCATTGTAGTTCCTGACGTTTCGCCAGCAGCTGTGGCTGGCATCTTCAGAGATGTAGCACCAAAAGTCTTTTGGTGCTACACCTCTGAAGATGCCAGCCACAGCTGCTGGCGAAACGTCAGGAACTACAATGCCAAGACCACGGCAATACAGCCCGGAAAACCCACAACAACCATCGTTCTCATCAGGTCATGGAAGCTAATAAAGTTAGTATGTGGATGGGAGGCCACTAAGGAAGTCCAGGGTCTCTGATCAGAAGCAGGCAATGACAAGCCACCTCTGACTGCCTCTAGCTTTGAAAACTCTATGGACCTGCCGTAATTCAGCTATGACTTGAAACCACTTGACCCCCCCATAATAGTATAAGTGACAGCCAGTGAAATGAAACAGGTGGGAACACCTCCAGCATAATGATGTCGCGAGGCAGGGGAATATTTCTGTACTTTGTGGAGGGAAAGAGAACAGCACTCTGATTCCTTTTCCATGGCACCCCACGTCAGGCAAAGCAAATAGGTTGCCTAAAATTTCTAATTGTCTCATTTCTTTAGTGCAATTAGAACATTTCAGTGATCAGGGTCGAAAAAATGATAACCTTGGCAACATAAGTGATGCATTGAACAAAATTCTTTAATCAAGGATATTCTGTGCTAAGGTACTTCTGTCTTGCAAAGAGGCTGATTCTTAACAAGTCTGTAGAAAGAAGGGTGCTTAATCGCTGTATGAAAAAGAAAGGGATGCCTAAGATCAATGACACTTTTCAACATATATAACATAATCCTGGAAGAGGTATGATATAAATTTAACTATATCTCAGGCTGAACGGCGTCTCTCAGAGATTTTTTGGGGCAGCGTTCAGAATCAAAAAATGGTTCGAATTACAAAAGAAAGAAGATCCAGAGGAGTTAGCCGTGTTAGTCTGTAGTAGCAAAATCAAAAAGAGTCCAGTAGCACCTTTAAGACTAACCAATTTTATTATAGCATAAGCTATAAGCTATAAGCTATTATAGCATAAGCATCAGAGCATCTGATGAAGAGAACTTGATTCTCGAAAGCTTATGCTATAATAAAATTGGTTAGTCTTAAAGGTGCTACTGGACTCTTTTTGAAAAGAAAGAAGCTCACTTGAAATGGGAATTTTTTTTGTCTGGCTGATACATTAGGAATGAAGAACTCAAAAGCTTATTTGCACAGTCTGTTTGTTATCCTACCATGCTGAATAATTGGGTGCTGTCCATAGATTTGACTACCTGACTGCTTTCCCCAATAATTTATGACTGTTTAACACAGAATCCTTGAGGACCCTTATTGATTTTGGACAAGGATTTAGCACTCTAACCATTTCTTTCTTTCAACCACAGCTCTCCTTTGCCCTTACTTTTCCATAGGTGACCTTTCTATCCTTGCTTACATTTGTATATAATGAATGAATTCACCATAAGCTAGGCAATCTCACCCACAATTTAGTAACTCTAAACAAAACCAAACAAAACCTGTATGTAAACTGATTTGAAGTCCCCTCGGCCTCAAGAAAATCACATCAAGCTGCAACTGTTCTCGTCATTTTTCATGACAAACAATAAATGATTTATTTTTTTTCCTCTTTGAATAATCAGGATTTCAGTTAGAGATTCAGTATTTCTACTTTTCCAGCCTTGAACCTCTCCCATTTGTTGTTCTTCGTAAAGCCCAACTTTTAAATACTTTATTTGTGCCTGTGTTGTGTGATGGAATCTGATCAAGTCCAGAGGAAATTTATTTACATATTTAGTTAGTTATTCTGAGAATGTTTTACAGCACCGCAAAAGTGATAGACGTAACCCAAATAATGTACATGCCATACAGACTTATTATGGTACCCCGTCAGCATTTGGTAATATTTACGAGACTGGCAGCTGATTATAAAATCAAATGTAGGTTATATATTTTGAAAAAAGGAAACCGGTACAATATTTATCTTGTTTTGCAATAAACTAATCTCAAATGTCTCTTCACTCAGTGGGAATAAATAATGGACTCTTGTCATTTTAAAAATTATTATTGCATTTAAGAAGTCATGTTTTGTGACCATTGGAAGCCAAGCACTGCTGAACATTTTGATAGCCCTTACGTTGGAACACTGAAGTCAGCTTCGGTGTTCTGAACCTGGGCAGATCATGGGGGTGGGGGTGGGCTACATCAGTACTTAGTTCTCATGGCCTTCTTACATGCTCAGGGTAATGCCGATTGCCACCTTGGGGTCAGGTAGCAATTCTCCACAGGCCAGTTTGGCTAGGGATCCTGGAGGTGTTTTGCCATCTTCTGGGCTTGGAGCAAGGGTCACTCTGTGTGTGTGTGTGTGGGGGGGAGTAGTTGTGAATTTCCTGCTTTCTTCAGGGGGTTGGACTAGATGACCCTAGAGGTCCCTTCCAATTCTATGATTCTATGCTTCAGTAAATAGACTAACAAAATTGGTTTTTCCTCCCACCAATGTCACCTAAGAAGTTGTGTGACCAAGGATCATGTGACAGGTGCATTTTCTAGAGTTGTCCAGGATGAAAGTAAACCAGTATGGGCAGGTACCCGTACTGATAAGATAGTGGTCTATTTGTGGATCGCCTTTCCCTAACCCCTTACGTGGCATCAAATAAAACCAGGCGTTACTGACTCAAAGCACTGGTTCAGCTACACAAGCTGAAAGGAATCCATATAAATTGGACAAGAGGATGCCAGTGGTACGTCAACTGAACATGCACCCATGCCAGCATCTATCTCAGGGTGAATCTAGATGACTTTGTCTGTAAATTAAGTAGTCTCTACACAAGACACGTGTCAAGAGATGCAGTGTTAGCTGGGAAGGGTAGTTTAAAAAAACAGAGCTGGTGGCAGGGTGAAAGCTTTGCTACTCACTGGAGCTGTGTGAAGGGGCTGTGAAATGCCAGAAGGGAATCTTCAGGCCATTAGAACCTCTCCAGGTCCAAGCCCAGCTCTGGAAGGCAGCTCCAGTCCATTTCCATTCCTTACTGCCCTCTGGTTGCCATCCCACACACTATCAGATTGGAGAGGTGAAATTGACAGAACCTTTGAGGAGGTGAATATGAAATTAACAAACTCTCTGAGGAGTGATCTCTGCTGGCTTTATCTTTATAAACTATGCTTCCCAGCTAACACTGAGTCTCTCTGCAGTTGGCGAACACGCACCGAGATGTCTCGTGTAGAAAGACCCTAAGTAGCAAGTTGTCATGTGTTCAAAAGCCAAATTCCTAGGGCTATGATGTATAAGCCCCCAAACCACACAGAACAAGTCAGCTGGACTATTACACACAGAGCTAAACTACAAGATACGAATTACACGAGGACGCTGATGTGAAGGAAGTCGCAATGCTAGTCGGGAAGCTGATCGGAAGGCTTTGTCTATTTCCTTTCTCTACAGAGCTGCAGAGATCACTCTTCAGAGCGTTTGTTAATTTCCTCTTCGCCTCCCAAAGCCTCTGTCAGTTTCACCTTCCCTTCTAGGAGGTGAAGAGGAAATAAAGAAACTCTCTGAGGAGTGATCTTTGCTGCTCTGTAGAGAGGGGAAATTGACAGAGCCCTCCAATCTGTCTTTTAAAACTTGGCTTCCCAGCTAACATTGCGACTCCCTTCACGTGAGCATCCTCGTGTAATTTGTCTCTTGTAGTTTAGCGCACAGATGCAATGGTGGTGTAGAAACATGCCTTTTCACCACCAGCACAACCACATAATCGATTTGAATCGATGAGCTCTGTGCTGTGTTTGATCAACCTCACTCTGACTTTTCTGTTAGTGGTGCTTTAGACGTCCTTCCTGTTTCGTTGTCATCAATTCCCCTGTACCCAGGGAGACCGTTTGACTCAGGGAGAATTGTGTCAACACACCAGGGCCGGCTGGCCTCTACCAGGGCCAGGGCCTTTTCGGTCCTGGCCCCAACCTGGTGGAACTCTCTGTCTGAGGACACCAGGGTGATGTCGCACAAAACTCTCGCGAGAAGATGTTATCTTCCGCGTTTTTTGCACGACGTTTCGCAACATTACAGAAGCAGGTTAGTAGTGTGAAAATGGCCCAGGCCTTCTCTCTGTTCCATAAAGTAGTCAGGCCCTGGACAGAATTGTCAGCAGCTGAGGTGGGGAAATCCCCACATGCCAACAGAAAATCATACAACTCTACATGGGAAAAGGTACCACTGTTGGTAACATTCCCTTTGATTAGCTTTATTAGCAGAAATGGTCTGTTTAATACACACATAAACACATGTACAGACACAGGACTTTTTTGACGGTTGTTGTGGGTTTTCCGGGCTGTATTGCCGTGGTCTTGGCATTGTAGTTCCTGACGTTTCACCAGCAGCTGTGACTGGCATCTTCAGAGGTGTAACACCAAAAGACAGAGATCTCTCAGTGTCACAGTGTGGAGGAGATGTTGGCAGGATTGGTGCTTGATCCGTATGCAAAAGAACCTCCTCAGGATACAGTGAAGCCTCCCTCCATTAGCATTCCACACCCTGAGAAACCCTTACAGGATGACTCAGCTCAACCCCACCCCTCCTGAGTAGATATAAATGACCTGCCAACATCTTTTCCACACTGTGACACTGAGAGATCTCTGTCTTTTGGTGCTACACCTCTGAAGATGCCAACCACAGCTGCTGGCAAAACATCAGGAACTACAATGCCAAGACCACGGCAATACAGCCCAGAAAACCCACAACAACCATTGTTCTCCGGCCGTGAAAGCCTTCGACAATACACAGGACTTTTTTTTTTCTGGAGCACTGCCAGCACCTCTTTCAGCCAGCAAGCTTGAGCTCCAAACGTGGTGAACATTATGAGTATTGACACCTTTTTTTAAAGAAAAAAAGTGTGTGAGAGAGTGAGAGAGTGCCTGGGTTTAGAGCTTCCTTTAATACTTTTTAATTTCTGTTCTATCTTTTGGCTTTTTGAGGCTATTTTTAGTTATACAATAAATGTATGCCTTGGGAAATTTACAGCTGAGAGTGTGGATGCGATAGATAGATAGATAGATAGATAGATAGATAGATAGATAGATAGATAGATAGATAGATAGATAGATAGATAGATAGATAGATAGATAGATAGATAGATAGATAGATAGATAGATAGATAGATAGATAGATAGATAGATAGATAGATAGATAGATAGATTCAGGAGGCATCAGTGTCCTGGTGAGCCTCAGTGTAGGTGGCATATAGGATTGCTTACAGGCCAGGAGAAAAACTGTGTAACTAAAAAGGTGAAGTTTGAATATAAGAACAAGTGTGCTAGGGTTGCCAACTGCATCATGGGAAATTCCTGGAGGTTTGGGGGAGGATCCTGGAGAGGGTGGAGTCTGGGGAGGAGATGACGCTGAGCAGGAATATAAAGCAATAGAATTCACCCTCCAAAACTTCCATTTCCTGCAAGGAACTGATTCCTGTAAACTGGAAATCAGTTATAATTCTGGCTGAGCTCCAGGCCCCACATAGGTTGGCTACTCTATTCATTCATTCATTCATTCATTCATTCATTTATTTATAACCTGCCCTCCCCGCAAGCGGGCTCAGGGCGAGGTAAACATTGATTAAAATACAACTTAAAATCAATCATAAAAACAGATAAAATACTGTACCCCTTTCGGGGCAACCAGCAAGAGTGGACTCTCCATACCCCTTGAAGAGGGAGACCGGTGGAAGGCTCGGCAATGACGGGCTAAAATTAGCCTCCACCACATGCCTAGCGGAACATCTCTGTCTTACAGGCCCACCTAAATGATACAAGATCCTGGTGGGCCTGAGTGTCCTCAGACAAAGAGTTCCACCAGGTTGGGGCCAGGACCGAAAAGGCCCTGGCCCTGGTAGAGGCCAGCTGAGCCTCCCTAGGGCCAGGGACCACCAGTACGTGCGTTCATCAGGAAACATGTGATTGCCATCGTACCTAGAGTTGTGAGACCCTTCCTGGCAACCAGTGGGAGGTTTGGGGACAGGGATATGGGGGGAGTAATGTCTTGTATCCCACTGTATCATTTCTGCGAAAACTCCGAAGTGACTTAGAATTCCTCTAGGAATCAAGTTTCCAGTGATTCCTAGAACTACCCAACACTACTATATACCAGAAGTGATATAGTGGTGCACACAATGGAAACATTGATTTTCTTTCATTCTTCCTCTTCTGCTTGGAATGATAGCAAGGACAGCTGCCAGCAGGAAGCATCCCACCATACTGGGAGGCCTAGTAGTACCTTTTCCATGTATAGTTGTATGCACCTATGTGTAATGTGTGCAATTGACGTTCCACTGCTGCTATTAACTACTAGGACCATAGGTCAGCCCTGACCTGAATAGCCCAGGCAAGCCCAATCTCAGCAGATCTTGGAAGCTAAATAGGGACAGTCTTGGTTAGTATTTGGATGGTTGATGTAGAGGCAGGCAATGGCAAACCACCTCTGTTTCTTGCCTTGAAAATGCCAGCACACACACTTTTAGACTGGAGAGGTGAAATTGAAAGAACCTTTGGGGAGGTGAAAATAAAATTCACAAACTCAGTGAGGAGCGATCTCTGCTGGCTTTTTCTTTTTAAACTATGCTTCCCAGCTAACATTGCATCTCCCCGCAGTTGGCGAACATGCACCAAGCCTGCTATGACTTGATGGCACTTCCCACCACTGCCATTTTAAGTCCTGGGCACGTGCTGGTTTTAACATGATTTAAGCTATTAATAAGTTGTAATATTTGCTTGTATCCAATTTTAAATGTATATAGATAGATTAGATTGCTGCTTCTTGCTCTCAAGTGCCCCTGCTTTCAAAACCTGTATTAAAAGTGCTTTAGGAATGCTTTTGTTAAGAACTGCTTTTTCCATGCCAGACCTGCACAGTTCTTTGCTTTATATCTCCTGTGGTGAGCAGCACTCCAGTTTCTACTTACATTGGGAGAGAGAAAAAGTCAAGCCATCTTTGACTGTGGATGAACCACAGAAACCATAGAAGCTCGCACTGAATTTTACCTGAAGTGAAATGTTCAAAGCAAATATTGAGGTTCCTACTAGAGTAAATGCTAGTTTTAGGGAATTTTATGGAAGATAAGATAATTTCATATATCTATATCTATATCTATATCTATATCTATATCTATATCTATATCTATATCTATATCTATATCTATATCTATTAGAGATAAACTTCCAAAGTCAGTCATCAGTGTAACAGGATGATTTGTTGACAGAAAATCATATTATAAAAAAAAAAACTATTTAATCACCAAGCCCTGAAACAAAATCAGTACTCATGTCTGGTGGTGGCAAGAGATCTTACGGCCATAGAGATCAGTTCTCCTGGAGAAAATGGCTGCTTTGGAGGGTGGAATTTATGGAATGAAGAACCATCTAAGGTCTCTCCCCTCCCCATACCCCTCCCTTGGTTTTACCCCCAAATCTCCAGGGATTTCTCAGCATGGAATTAGCAACCCTAAATAGAGTAGCCAGGTCCCCTTACCCTCCCGTCAGGAGGGGAGAGGGGAAACTTGGAATTTACCATGAGTGTCTTCATTGTGCTGCTCCCAGGTGCAATGAAGTCACATAAGGAAACCCTACTTATAGTATGTCAGATAGTGCGGCTGAGGCAGAGTCTCTCTACACAAGACGTTTGACACATGAAGAACACATGTTGGGAGATGCTATGTTAGCCGTACAGGGTAGTTTAAAAAGTCAAAGCTGATGGCAGGGCAAAGGCTATGCTATACACTGGAGCTGTGTGGAGGGGCTGTGAAATGCCAGAAAGGAAGATTTCAGCCCGTTATAACCTCTCCAGATCCAAGCCCAGCTCTGGAAAGCAGCTCCAGCCCATTTCCGTTCCTCGCTGCCCTCTGGTTGGGATCCCACACAGTTTTAGACAGGAGAGATGAAATTGACATAGCTTTCAGGAGGTGAAGATGAAATTAACAAACACTGTGAGGAGCGATCTCTGACGGCTCTGTCTTTTTAAACTATGCTTCCTGGCTAACAATTCATCTCCCTACACTTGATGGACACGCCTGAGGCATCTCGTGTAGAGAGACTATCAGGGAGAGTCTTTTTAAAAGATCTCTAAGCACAGTGGGGAATACGTAAAGGAATCTCCCTCCCCTATTAGTAGGATATAGGTCACCTTGGATGTCAAAGATCAAAATGAGGGCCCTGACAAATCAGGTAGCCAATGTAGATTTTTTAGGACAAAACAAAAACGTAACCTGAGTATCTGAGTCAAGTACTTGCTACTCTTTGTGCTGTTGTATAGAAAAGAAGGCAGCCAGGCTTGTCTTGCAATCTCTTGTTTTGCTAATAGTTTACACTGAAGTAAAACTTCAAAAAAAACCCATTTTTTTAAAAAAAACTGAGCTGTTTTCTAATTAAAGTTTTGGCAGGTCATTATTTTCATACAGCTGCTTCTTTGGCTGAAGGTCACACTTTATAAGAATCTGTTGCTATAAATGGAAGAATAGTGGACATGGCAAAATATTTCCTCCACTCAAGTATATATTTCCTTCATTATATGAGACTTCAGTGTGTTTTAATTAAATGCACTCCTGGGGTAGCTAGAGGTACAAGGTGAAACTCTAGGCAGTTTTATGCTGCAACCACACACCCCGTTGTTTTATTGCTAATTTTCACATTTTTACTGCAGATCTTTCTTGGTCTGGTAGAATGCATAATTACTCTTCTCCCATAAAAATAGTATGTTGTAGCTAGTTATAGTGGAGCTTCATCTAATGCCCTGATGCCAAAAGCCGTGTATTTTTTGTTTACCTAAATAAATGGTTTTCAGTTTTTTTTAAAAAATGCATTTACAAACGGTGGGTTCGCTTTAATACAAAATCCTGGTTTAATTTCATGGAGTTGCTCCCTGAGACACAGTAGGATTGCTGAGCCATGCGGCCCGAAGTAGCTAATACAAACATGATGGTTTTGAATAAAAAGATATGACTAGAAGATTACACAGGTGGGGAAGAGTATTCAAAGGTTGTGTGTTATCCAGTGTCCAGCGCAACTGTTTCTGTTTTGTTTTTGTTTCTTTGGCTTAAATTCCAAATAGTTGGAGTGTTCGCATGGGTTTTTTTAATCTCAATTGTGCAATGAATAAAATATAGGCCAAACAATGGTAAACTGTCTTCTTTCCCCTGCATTTGAAAAATCATATGGGATCTTTCTGAATTTGACTTAGGTGGGCCATAGATTCGCCCAGAGCTATCACTGATCTCCAGACTAGAGATGGACACGAATTGAATTACAACCCCAAAAAATGCACGAACCAGGCAGTTCATGGTTCGCGAACCAGTGGTTCGTGGAAGCTCGTTTCCACGAACTTCCATGAACTGGTCTACCAGTTTGTTTGGGTCGTATTAAAGGGGCAGTTTAAACGGCCATTTCCCCAGGGAAATGACCATATAAACTTTTCCTGCCACTTGTAAGTGGCAGGGCCCTTTAAATGGCCCAAACCCCAGCCCCCACACCCACCCCCCAGCCCCACACTTACCTTGCCCAGTCACCCTGTGGGCCCGCGGCATCCTCCCCCTCCTCCTGCAAGGGGCAGGAAGGCCGTTTTTGGCCTCTTCCACTGCTGTATGGGCCCACAGGGTGGCAGTGGAGGCCGAAAACGGCCTTTGTGCCCCTCAAATGGACGCCACTGCAGCCATTTGCAGAGCATGAGGCAATGCCTTCCCCCCAATGCAATCTGCCAGACTCAGGTGCGAAGCGGTGGCAATGCCCCACTCACTTCACTCAGCTGGAATCAGGTGCAGAGTAGGAGGAAATGCCCTTCTCTTCTTCACTCAGCTGGGATCAGGAGCAGAGCAGGTGGCAGTGCCCACCCCCACTTCACCCGGCCGGGATCAGGCACAGAGCAGGCAGCAAGGACTGCCCCTTCACCCAGCCAGGATCAGGTGTGGAGCAGGAGGCAATGCCCACCCCACCCCCTTCATGTGGCTGTGATCAGGTGCAGAGGAGGTGGCCATGCCCACCCCCTGCCTTCATCTGGCTGGATCAGTGATGTAGGAGGAGGGAGTGCCCTCCTGCCTGCCCTCCTCTTTCTAGAGCCCGTTGTATTTTTCCCCACAACGGGCTTTGTTGTTAGTAGTATATAAATAAATACGTACATTGCTTCTTAGAGATCTGAACTAAATCTTCCTCTTCATGAAAGAAGAATTAATTCAGAACTAATTCAAATTCTTAAAAGAAGGAAGACAAATGGATTGCAGAATTTTGGGAAGAGATTTGGCTATGAGGAATTAAGAGAATCCCACTTAACAAGCATTTAGCTAAGATACAATGGAGTGGAAATAAGAATGAATCCAGAATTCCTCCAAGGGGACTCTTACAAGAACAACTCTCAGAAGTTGACATTGCTGTACAATCATATGGGGAGGGGGGAATCTCTCAATTTTTTTTCTTTCCTACCTCTCCAACTTTTTTTTTCTTCAGATGCTGCTTCAAATGCACATTTAGACGAACAAACAAAAAGGGTTAGGTGGGGCTGTGGGGCCTGCCTGTGTACATTGTGTGTTATGTGCTTATGCACAACTTGTGTGTTATTTATTTTTTTATTTTTATTTTACTTATGTCATGTATAGTCCACCTTTCTCACTGAGACTCAAGGCAGTGTGCGATTAGTACAGTCAGTTTCAAGGACATTTCCATAAACAATGCCATAAGGCAAATAAACACAATTTTA
This sequence comes from Eublepharis macularius, assembly GCF_028583425.1. Lineage (NCBI taxonomy): Eukaryota > Metazoa > Chordata > Lepidosauria > Squamata > Eublepharidae > Eublepharis > Eublepharis macularius. The sequence continues at coordinate 16,303,555 of NC_072792.1, read as the reverse complement.
CAAAGACACAGCATTAGTAAAAATCCAATACAGAGTTGAAAAAATGCTGGAACAGAACATAAGCAATTCTAGGGCTGACGTTAGACCACATGAAGCACAGGTAGCTCATAGGAGCACATATTTAAGACCACAGGTAGTACATAAGGCAACATAGTGGTGAAGTCTATGGTCCTTAACTCATTAGCGAAGCGTCTGAGACCCCTTCCCTATAGTACAAAAGACTTTTTGAATAATTCGGTTTTGCATCATTTGCAGAAAGCCAGAAGAGTGGGGGGGGGTCCTCCTGACCTCCTCAGGCATGCTGGTCCACAGGGGAAGGGGCCACCACAGAGAAAGCCCGTCTATGGGCTGCTGTTGATTTCACCCATGTGCAGGGTGACACCTGCAGTAGACCCTGTTCAGATGAACGAGGCTGCTGTGGAGGAACATTGGGAGGGAGGCAGTCCCTGTAAGTATGCTGGGCCAAGGCCATGAAGAGCTCTGTATGTGATAACCCATACCTTGAACTGAGCACAGTAGGTAGTCAATGGGGTGACTGCAGAATCACCCCACTGATGGTTCCAATGATGTTCATACTCCTGCTCGCTCCTGATAGCAGTCACGCTGCAGTGTTTTGCACCAATTGGATATTTAATACATATGTTTGAATCGGACCCACGTATAATGGAAGATCTAACCACTTCATCAGTGTTCATAGTAAACAGAACATTGGAATCAGCTGTAGACCTCCTTTGACCCCACCCTTCCCCGGCAATAGATACCTAGCTCAAAAGTGAAGATAACTCCAGCCGTGTTGGGACTGAAGTAGTCTTCCCCCCCAGCTAATGTTACAAGTTTGCTTCCTTTTCGTAAAGATGCGTTGTTCATTGGTGAAAAAGGTAAGCAATTTGCTGACTTGATGCCTCTTTTTTAAAGCCAAAGAAAATTGCCTCCCCTCCTTTAACTCAGATCTGTAGCTGTCTGAAGAGAAGGTTGTATTAAGACTTTGTCTCCAGCATAACCTGTCCTACTCACCCCTGTGTGCTGTTAACATTCACAATGCTGCACCTTGAAGATACAAATCTTTTTTTTAACTGCCTTTTGTCAAAATTAGAATGCAAGTAATGAGATGATTAGGTCTGTTAATAATATCATTAGAGATAATGTCTTGGAGATAAGTCTGGAAGGGGATTTAGGCATTGATGCCGTAGAAAACCTTTAAATCTTAAACATGTTTGCAAGACCGTGCAGTTAAGGCATTTGATTGTATGAATCAGTTCTGATCCTCATAGACTGATATGCTGGAGGCCCTTGATAGATTGGATGTCCTTTGCTTCAGAAGAAGACATCTTTGACAAGAAATGGGACAACACACAACTTTCTGTCTCCTTTTCCTGTTCTGTTTGAGAGTGCAGAGACCTTACCTAGGAGCAAAGGCAGCTTCCTTTATTTTCTCTGCTGAATACTTGTTTTGTTCTCTCTTACCTCTTATTTTCACCCCAGTGGGTTATAAAAATCAACACTTAGCCAAGGCGATGGCTGAAGGTGGAAAAATCAGAGCAGACCCAAGAACGGGTCTTCCAGTAAGAAGTAAATTGAGCTGTCAAGTTGCAACTGACTCACGGTGACCCCATCACGTTCCATCTCATGCGGCTTTCAATACTCGAGTAAATTCTGTATTTTGTTGGGTTGGCTCCAACCAGCTTTTCTGTTAGCCCCCTTTGACCACCTTAAAACAAACGATGCTGTGGATCATGACATGTGCATGGAGGAAAACCATATAGAACAAGGGTGGCAGTGAGGAAGAGAGTGAGCTAACCGGCGTGATCTAACCGGTAGGTTGTAGGAGATCAACTTATATTTCTGTTGTCTCGCCCCATCTCATCAACAGATGAGGTCATTGTGTATATATTTATATATATTTATATTTACGTCATTTATAGTCCGCCTCTCTCACTGAGACTCGAGGATTACACAGTATGAGGTTAATGCAATCAGTATCAAGTATATCTCAATACAATACCATAAGGTAAAAATATACAAGTTTAAAGACATAGCATTAGCAAGGATCCAAGACATAGTAGAGATACTGAAGCAAAACCATCAATTCTAGGACTAACATTAGACAACATGGAGCGCTGGTTGTACATAGGAGTATGTATTTAAAGCAGCAGATAATATATAAGGCAAAAATGGTGATGAAGTCTATGATCCCAAACTTGTTAGTGAAGAAACCTGAGACCCCATCCCTACAATACAGCCCTCCCATTTGAGTAAAAAGCCTTTTTGAATAGTTCAGTTTTGCATCGTTTACGGAAAGCCAGGAGAGTGGGGGCTCTTCTGACTTCCTCAGGCAGGTCATTCCACAGGATAGGGGCCACCACAGAGAAAGCCCGTGTACCTTGAATGGGAGATGTGTTTAAGAATATATGGGAAGCCCTTTTGGGAGCTGGTTTAGAGGCTTCCTTGTCTAGAGAAATTCCCTCCCCCCTTGGAGAGGCTTTTTCTATTTCTTGCTAGCAATAAGTTACTTTCGCTTCTGTCCTTGAGTCAAGATAAGCTTTTCTTGCTGGTTAATTGGTAATTAACTTGCCCCTGTAGATTTGGGTCGTGTGCCAAGAGCTACAGACTTTTCATATTTGTCAGGTGATGTTATCAAGCTGTGAACAGATTGGCGGGTTTAGGCCTGCCCCCACTCTGGTTCCAGCTTCGAACCAACATAAATTGGCTGTTAAACAACATGGAGTTGAAGCTTGTGGTGAGCGTCTACCTCAGACCTCTGCCCATGTCCTTTTGCTCTGCTGCTGGCGTCATTTGGTGAGGACTGAAGCTTCCATCTTTGCTTTGCTATTTTGTGGACCCTTTTTGCTTGCTTCGTTTGAGAAACCAACTTGCTTTGCCTCCTAAGAATTCAGTGTGGTATGTAGAGCTAACCGCTATAGATTTCTTTTGTTTTGTGCTCAGGTCCTTGCACTCGGAATTAATAAACCTTTCTATTTTTATCCTGTGTGGGTTATTGAGACTCTGAAGCCTCAAAGCTATAAAACCCTTGTTGAACTCACCCTGTGTGTGCTTGAGAACAACCTACCAAACAAATACTCTTTTGCTGTGAACTCTGCCCGCAACATCCTCCTTGCAAGGTAGACTTTGCTTCAGCTACTTCCCTAATAGGCTCTGGAGCTTTGCTCCCTAACTCTTTAGCCTAGGGATAGATAGGAGGGCTGGTGGTAGCTTATTTGGTGTGCTATTTGCAAAAGGACCCAAGTAGCCTATGTCCCATCCCCTCAGCTGGGCTGGGCCCCAAGGGTCTGGAACTCCTCAACAGTACCTTTCCATCCTTAGGCTAGAAAGAACTTAAGGCCTTTTTAAGCAGACAGCTTGCATAGGAGTCCCAGGGGGCAAAGGCTTCAGATGCCTTCACAGCACACTCCATCTGGAGTGTGGCAACATCTGTTGTGTTTGGCACCAGTGCCACCATTCAGAACTTCTTCAGTGCTGCTACATGAGTATCTCAATGAACATTCACCAGGAATTATAAAATCAATACCAGAAAATCAACTCCCCTACCTAGGGAAATGGAGTGTCACAGCAGGTGGTATAACTTCCTGTTCTTGATACTCATCCCATCCTAGATGAGAATACATCTATAGGACATCCTGTCACTCATTGGAACACTGGCCAAATGATTGAGTTCTTCTGCTGGGAAGTGTTGGAAGACATCCTTTTGTTATGAAAGGAATTGTTGTTAGGAAAGCCAACCACCGACAGCTGCCAAAGGAGGAAGAGGGGACCTCCCACCTGGGGTCACAGAGAGCTGTCTGTTGTGTTGCTTTCTGCCTGGATAGGACAGAGTATCTGTCAGTAAAAGATGCTATTTGTGTCTCTAAATTGAACAAGAAACCATCATAAGGTCCAATTTCACTGCCTTTATAATATTTGAAAAAGACTTTTTGTTCCATGTAGAAGGGGCTATTGACATTGATCTTTGCATATTTCTTCTTCTTTTTGAACTTTTTCTTACAAATGATTCATTGTTGGTCGGATAATACTCCCGTTAGAATGCTAGTCTGCATTGCCTTTAACAAATACAAAGTATTTGGGGTAATGAAAAAGCAAGAAAAAGGAGGAACAATTTATCTTTATGAGGTGGTGGAAAGTGTTGTCAAGTCATAGCTGACTTACAGTGACAACCCCCCCTCCATGGGATTTTCATGGCAAAAAAATAACAGAGGTGGTTTGCCATTGCCTGCCTCTGCAACCCTGGTCTTCGTTGACCATCTCCCATCCAATTACTAACCAAGGCTGACCCTGCTTAGCTTCTGAGATCTGCCGAGATCAGGCTTTGCTAGGTTATCCAGGCCAGAGTGTGATCTTTATATCTACTTAAATATCGCTTATACAGGATCATCAACTTGCTTACTGAGTCCACTCCTATGTCTTTGACAGCAGACTGGTATTCAATAATGAAACTGTCCAATCACTTGATTCCTGCTCAGTTACTGCTAGTGTTTGTCAAAATTTCTGTGGCTCCAATTAGAAAGGGCTCAGAAAATTACTAGCAATGTCAGAAATATGTTTTTCACTGACACTAAACTAGTTATTTGGCTGGTAGGTACTACTTAATACCTGGCTTCCCACCACCTTTTCCATTTGCTCTAACCAGTTCTTCAACCTCGCTTAACTTGATGGTGCTGCAGCAGATTGGAAGTGGAGGCTGAATGGATAAACAAATAAATGGAGAGTCTCTCTTGTCTTCCGTCCTTCTCTTCCACCATGGAGCAGGGTTGTGGCTCTGTGATAGAACACATGCAAAAGATCCCAAGTGCAACCCCTGGTATCTCTAGTTAAGAAGTTCATGTAGGAGGTGATGTGAAATACCTCTACCCAAGACTAGACATGGGCATGAACAGAAAAACAAACAAACAAACATGGTGTTCATTGTTCAATGCCATCCATGAACAACGAACAAGGAACACTGACGAACATGATCCTGTCACGAACATATTTGTTGTTTGTTTTTCATGGGGGCCAGCAGGCCCTCCTCAAGCCATCAAGATCCCTACCACATCACTCCCAGAAACCCCACCTGATTATTACTGCATACCAGTAATAAATAATAGCTTGGCCCAGAGCAGCAGCCCTGGAACCTGAAGGGGTAGATCCCGACCGCACCACTCCCAGAAATCTTAGTAGGCAGCAGGAAAGGTACCAGTAATAAATAATAGCTTGGCCCAGAGCCTAGCAGCAGCCCTGGATCTTGAAGGGGTAGATCCCTATCCTACACACACAAAGAAAATTCAAGCTCCAATGCACTCTCCCTGTGTCTCTCTCAAAATGTCAACAGCAACTGTCTCTCCCTCACTGTCTGCAAAACCAGAGCTGGGAGCCCCCCTCCCCCCTGCTCTTTGCTTCCTTCTAACAAATTTGGAGCTCCACACTTGAAAGGACGACCTGCCTATCAAGCTAAATTGGGCTTAGATTGGGGTTTACTGGGCAACAGCAAGTTCAGACAGAGTTCAGGCAGTCCCTGCCTCCAGTTGCCAAGGGACTTGATTGCAGGTGCCAGATTGTCTGGTTTGATGAACAGCAAAGAACAGCAACGAATGAGGCTTGCAATGACCATCAGTTCGTTTAGAATGGGGCCTCATGAACAGCTTGTTCGTCAACAGCTGTTTGGGCTGTTCGTGTTTTTTTTTAGTTCATATAGCTGTTCGTGCCCATCTGTACCCAAGACCCAGTTTGAGGAAACAAGACTGACCTTGATAGTCCAATGCCCTGACTCAATAGAAAGCAACTTTGTTTGTGCATGAATGTTTCCTTCACCTTGGACAGTAGGGGGTTTTTTTGGTGTATGATGGTTGGACTAGATGACCCTTGGGGTAATTTCCAGCTCTATGTTTCTAAGCCAAGGTGCATCCAGTGATCAGTAGTCCCCAGAATGTACGGTAACTTTACTTTTGTACAGGTGTTTACACTTATTAGTAATTTTGCTGATTCTGGGTTGGCCTTGGATAGCAATTTGGAGACCTCCAAGGAAGACCAAGGTTGTTTTGCAGAGGTAGACAATGACAAACCACCTCTGTTAGTCTCTTGCCTTGAAAACCCCAGAAGGGATCTTCATAAGTCAGCTATGACTTGGCAGCACTTTCCTCCACCACCACTTATTAAGTGGAGACGAATGCAGCTATACACCAAATGTATTGTGTGCATCTGTATTTAAGAACAAGTTTGCAAACGTGTTTCTTGCAGTAAACCTTTCATTTTTATTTATACGCACATTATATCAGCCCCTAAGGCAAGTACATACGTATTTCAACTACATACAAATACAGAACCAACAAAACAGGAAGCTAGGACTTGTGTGTGTGTGTGTGTGTGTGTGTGTGAGTTGAAGTGTCCAGTACAGTTGTATTGCAGATAGTTTCAAGTGGTCAGCTAAAGATCAAGATCAGTTTCCTAGGCAACAGGGGATGGACTTCCTGCAGACCTTCTGCTGACCCGAAAGTGACCTTCATCTGGCCTGGACGTGACCTTCTGCTGACTCAGAAGTGATGATTTCTGACCCGGATGTGACATTTTCATGAACCAAACGAACCGATTCACGAACCAGGGGCAGGTTCATGAAAGTTTGAGGTTCGTGGTTCGTGAAATTAAACGAACCACGAACGGCATGGTTCATTTTCTTCCCGGTCTGTGCCCATCTCTAGTTATGATTAATATTACATACGTTTGACAAAAAGAGACAAGAGAGACTAGAAAAATGGAATGCCTGGATCGTCAACCATACATAATATCAACATTACCACTCTCTCATGAGGGAGTGTTAAGATTAATATTTCATATGTTTGTTGGTCTAGGCATTCTTTTTTTCTTGGCTTTCCCAGCAAAATGGGCAACTTGACCAATACACCATTTAATGAACAAGAGAATGACATGTTGTAGCTTCCTTATGGGTGTTATGGCAGAGACCCCATAAAGCATATTGATATTGAGACTTCATGATGTCATTTTGGCTTTCATATATTGATTCTAAGCCACATCTTTTCTCTCCTGGATACAAAGGTTTAAGTTCTAGCTTTAACTGTCCATTTTTATAGCTATATATCTCTATTCTAGTGTGCCAGGCGAAGAGAGAAAATTCTCTTTCAAGGCTCACTTGCAAACTTCTGATGGAGGGTGAACAATAGGTGTTTCCTTTCTGACCCATTGTGCTAGATTTTATCTAAAGCCTATTGCTGAAGATATCTGTCATCTTCATCTTCCATGCTGAATGGATATGGGCTATATTCCTTCTCCAAATTGCTGTATCAGATTTGTTGAACTGGAGGCAACCATCTGACATAGAACCAATTGAAACATAAGCTTTCAGTCTGCAGTGTAGTATATCTGGTGACTTGAACATTCAGTTGCCAGACTCCAGGTGGGACCTGGAGATCTTCCAGAATTGCAACTGATCTCCACACTACTGAAATCAGACAATGGGCTGCTTTGGAGAATGGCATTATACTCTGCTGAAGTCCCTCCCTTCCCCAATCCCAGCCCTTCCCCAGATCCATCTCCCAGTCTCCAGAAATCATAGAATCATAGGGTTGGGGACCTCTAGGGTCATCTAATTCAACCCCCTGCACAATGCAGGGAATTCACAACTACCCCCCCCCCCGACTGCCCCAGTGACCCCCTGCTCCATGCCCAGAAGATGGCAAAACACATCCAGGGTCCCTAGCCAAACTGGCCTGTGGAAAATTGCTACCTGACCCCAAGGTGGCAATCGGCATTACCCTGGGCGTGTAAGAAGGTGCCACAAGAACTAAGCACTGGTATAACCCATTCTGCCCTTCCCCTCATGATCTGCCCAGGTTCAAAAAGATCTTTCTTTTTTGCCGTATCCAAGTCGCCTCAGAAATTTGCCAGCATAAGGTTTCCCCGTCGTAGCTGCATAATCATTTCCCCCATCCTGCATCCTCTTTAAAGTGATTTCCACAGAGTGATTTCTGGGGTGGGAGGTTTAGTTGACCAGATAAGGTTTTGGGGTCTTCTGTTGCCCATCTCTGAGTTATGTAAAGCCACTACAATGTATATGTTTCCCCTCGAGTTATCATCTAAATCCAAACAAGCATCTTTGTTCGGGATAAAAGCTTGAGGGAACAAAAATGTGGGGGCAGATGGGAAAGAATAATTAGGTGTCATTTACATTGTATGCAAATCACACTTTTAATACTTTAGGACTATAATTATTAGAACAATAAAATTCCAATTCACAAGTTAGGCTTTTAAAATAAAAATTCTACCATGGTTTATGTTCTGTAAACCATGAAGGAGGTTGTAATGAGAAAAAAAGAGCTTTCGTGAACCAGAAAGGGATCATGAAAATACAGTGAATGCGAGAACAGAGAGAGACATAAACGGGGAGGAGAAGATGTGTCTTTGTTAGCTTGGATCACATCTCAGCTGTATGGACAGCTGCTCGCAAATTGACGGCTACTTCCAGTCCCAACTGCTGGATTAATCAATGGTAGATGCTGCTCTCAGCTTCACTAAATACCAGGGCCTCTGTGGTCACACACACACACACACACACACACACACACACACACACACACACACACATTTATGCACAGGAGGAAAAAAGAGAAAATGCTAATTGGAGACTGCATTGTCGCTGCACTCATAGAGCAAACTGGAAATTTTGGCATGAGACTTTCAGGTCTGCTTACTGAAATACGTTTTAATTCTCCTCCTCCTCCAGAAGGGGACAACCAGTTTGTGTGTGCTTGGGGCCCCCTGCATTCTCCAATCATTTGTCCAAGTTGGCACACAAACTCATCTCTACCAAAAAAGAAAAAGAAAAATGTACCCCCTACCAGTAAAGCCTAGCTACTCCTCATACGCTCTGGAATAGCAAAGTCATTTAAACTGAAAATCGAAATAGAGATTACTTGTTTGTTTGATTGATTAATTTATATATACTGCTTCTCTTCAGTTAAGAGCCCCAAGTGGTTCACAACAATTTCCTCAGTTAAAAGCAATACAAAACATAATACATATACAATAAAATCACAATACCACAACATTTGCCCACCCAGTCCCAATCTTTGAGAAACTGAGAGCCTTGCTACAAGTGACATTTTACACGTGAAGGATAAAGGATCATTTTCGCAAGTCTTTCTGGGAACTGAAGTTCCTCTCCCACACCCCTTTTCCTTCTGTTCCTTCCCCTCGCTGCCTGAAGAGACAGAGAGAGCCTACGGCAACAGCAGCTTTTGCAAATCGTCTTGCTGGGGGTGGGGGGGGATGCTCCGGAGAAAGCTGAGAAAGTTGCAGCTGCCTGCCCCAAAGATCATTGAGAGCAGGCTTGTGACTGGAGGAACGATTTGCAAAAGTTGCTGTTGCTGCAGGCTTTCTCTGTCTCTTCAGGCAGCAAGGGGAAGGAACAAACGGAAAAGGGGTGGGGGAGAGGAACTTCAGTTCCCAGAAAGACTTGCGAAAATGATCCTTTATCCTTCACATGTAAAATGTCACTTGTAGCAAGGCTCTGAGAAGCACGGGGGGAATGGTCAGAAAATGGCCTCCATAGTGACATGTTAGGAATTTCCTGGTAGGGGAAATTCCTAGATTGTCACCAAAAATAATGTCACGTCGTTCCCAAATGCCACCCTCCCCAGCGCCGCCCTCCAAATCTGGCATTTGCTGTGGCAGTGCTGGCAACCTTAACAATACTTTTTAATTTGGATGACATCCGCTCTTTCACCCGTTTTCTCTGCAAATGAATCAACAGGCATAGTTTTATTAAAATTGGGGACCGCTTCTAAGGTTTAGCTGGAGGGAGTGGCTTGCCCATGTGCTGGCAATGCTCATCCAAGACAACTAGTAAAACTCGTACATTTGTGGAAGGCTGTAACATAAATCACAGCAGCAAGTGAACCAAGCGTGGTGAGACCCAGCATGCGTAGCAGTTAGAATGTCGGACTAGGTCTGAGAAACCATGGCCGTTTCCACACGGCTTACCTCAACCCGGAACGCTGTGCAACATGCTGAAAAAAATGCGGTAGATTGCGTTTTCTCGCACAAGTTTTGCATGATGTTGCACAACATCGCGCAAAACTCGCGCGAGAAAATACAATCTTCCACGGTTTTTTTGGCATGTTGCACAGCGTTGTGGGTTGAGGTAAGCCTTGCGGAAACGGCCCACGTCACTCTGCCATGGAAGCTGGCTCGGTGGCTTAGGCCAGTCACACACCCTTAGTCTAAAATACCTCACAGGGCTGTTCTGACCAGGAGAACATTTAAGCTGCTCTGGATCAAATTTGGAGAGAAATGAATGAACAGTACAGATGAAGTGAGGAAATAAATGAATGGACCAAACTGTGGGATTCTCCTGTTCTTCGGCTCAAATGTAAGCCGTCATCCTTCCCAAACTCCACCTATCTCAAACTCAAACCACGTTAAGTGAGATGTTACATAGTAAACTATTAATAGTATAAAGGGAAAAAATTTGCAATGAAAAAACGTGTTTTTAGTTTTGAATCTGTGGTTTTCAAACAAACTATGTACCATTACTGGGATTTTTTTTTCCCAGGTGGGGTATTGCGGGAGCAGATCTAATCCATTTGATTTTTTCTATTATCGTGAGTTTTTACCTCTTTCTTTGCACTGAAGACTTCCAGGCTCTTTGGGACAGCTTTTTTTGTATTTAGCATGAAAAACACACAGAACACAGTCCTCCCTCTAAACCATTGATCTACTTTTCATCAGTTTTACCACACACACACACACACACAACAATGGACTCTGAAAAAGGCAAGTGTCAGTGGGTGCACACTATGGCATAAAACTCATTGGCAAAGGGTAGCAGGATGGAGGCAGCATTAAAAACAATCCCACTTTATGTTCTCTTTTTTCTATAGTTCCAATAAATTATTCCCTTTGCAACCCACTGTTGCCTGTAAGTTTCTTTGTGCTTACTCCCAGGGAAGTATGTTTAGAATTGCAGCACATGAGTGAAGTTTTAATAACAACAACAATAACATTTGATTTACATACCACCCTTCAGGACAACTTAATGTCATACTCAGAGTGGTTTACAAAGTGTGTTATATTATCCCCACAACAATCACCCTGTGAGGTGGGTGGGGCTGAGAGAGTTCCAACAAGCTGTGACTGACCCAAGGTCACCCAGCTGGCTTCAAGCAGAGGAGTGGGGAATCCAGCCTCGTTCTCCCGATTAGAATCCTGTCACTCTTAACCACTATACCAAACTGTCTTAACCACTATACCAAACTGTCTCTCTTCCAGGGCTTTTATCAAGTTTAATTGATTGAGCTGACCATTTGCACACATACCCCCCTGTAAAGTTCTGCCAAGTAACTCTCAAAGACTTCACTGCATGAGTCCAGGAACTGCACGAGTTAAAGCATTTTATTGATAAGCTACTAGTTCATACACTATTACATTCCTTGGCAGGAATGGCGTTTCTCTACAAGCACATAACGTATATAGGATTCTAAGCTGAGCCCCAGCCCCCTTCAGAGAACAGTTAACTAAGTTTAATAGACGAACAGCAGAACCCAACCGAGAGGATGTGTAAGAAACTTCGAGGCCTTCCCAGGTGAAAGGCAAACTGCAGACCGAGAAAGAGATGACAGTAGCCTATCACATTCCAGGCAGCAAACTGCTTCTAACATCAGAGTCACACAGAATCAAACAGGCCTTGCAAAGTGCAACCAATACACACAGTACACAGAGGCCTTGCAGAGTATGACAGGAGACATCCTGACACCCCCATCAGTGAAACTTTTCCTCGCAGTGACCATCCAGGTGCCAGGATCGCACTGTTATTGTTTGCTGCAGTTCACAGTGGCCATGATCACATGGTCTTGTATTCTGGAGAGTATTAAGAATAGAGATGGGCACAAACTGAAATACAAACCAAAATTAAGCACGAACTAGGCCGGTTCATGGTTTGCAAACCACGGTTCATCAGATCCCATTTCTGACGAACTACCATGGACTTTTAGGCTAGTTTGTTTGGTTTATTTTTTGGTTTGTCACTGCAGACAGCCTGGTGCCAATCAATCAGTTTCCTAGGCAACAGGAGATGGACTTCCTGTAGACCTGCTGACCCAGAAGTGAACTTCTGTTGGCCTGGAAGTGAGTTTCTGCTGACCCAGAAGTGATGATTTTCTGACCTGGATGTGACATTTTCACAAACCAAACAAACCAGTTCCTGAACCAGGGGCAGGTTCGTGAAAGTTCGTGGTTCATGGTTCGTGAAAATTGACAAACCATGAACTGCATGGTTCAGTTTTTTTCCGGATCGTGCCCATCTCTGTTTAAGAGCTGGACCCTGTAACAACTTCATGTGTGAGCTTCACGGTGCAGCTCACTCTCTTTGCTGTTAGTACTTCCATTTGCTCAAGATCAACAAGCCGTGCACAACTGGAAGTACTAGCAGCAGAGGAAGTGCTGAAGCCAAAGGCCTTGCTGAGTAGCAGAATGTGAGCATAGAATGCATGTCCGAGGCTCCAGTCTTTACTTTATTTTGAGTAAGGCAAAGGGTGTAATTTACTTGCCTTGCATATCCCAGAATGAAGGTACAAAGCACAGTGAATGGATTAAACTATGGGTTACAGTTACATTTTTGTATTTAAAAAAAGAAAAACTTTCTCTGATCTGCATCATGAACAATAACCAAGAACTAGGAAATAATGTATTACTAGATCCCTGAATTGCAGTTGTGTGTATTAAACAGCTGCTGTTAGACCCTATGGATTTGTTCCATGCTTTTTTCCCAGTGCAAGGTGTCTTCCCCTGATGCAAGAGGATTTTGCTCGAGGAAGGTGGTCCTGATAATGGAACAGACCCATGGAGCTGAACATCAGTTTTAGATAGGTTAATTTATTCAAGTTATCAGCATTTGAATAACATAACGTAGCACAGAGAAACCTAGTATCAATGGAGTTGAGAAAGTTCTTAAAGTATTAGATTCCCTCTGTTCTGTAATCCAGACTCTGGTGTACAGACATTTTTTACGCTGAATCTTTTCATCTTTTTCTCATTAAGGCATCCCTTCAGCACCCGGGTTTCCCTTGGCCCTTATCTGAAACTTCCACTTTATTAATAGGCGTTTTGTAATTCTGTGCCAAAAATTGAATTAACAAATTTATGGCTAAGTCAGAGGAGAGTTGTTTCTGACGTTGTAGCTTTTGCATCAGAGACATTGGGTTTATTATTTGCTTTGTGAAGAAATGTTGGGGGGAAAGCAAATGGGAAGAAAAAAAGTGCTTACAAAATGATGCAAATCCCTACCACTGATTTTTGCATTAACAGTGACCATGACATTCTGCCCCTGCTGGCTCTTATTAATGAAAGCTTATTAATGTCACAATACAATCAACAACAAATAGGGAAAGACAGCCCTTTCCCATATGAACATGTGGATCTTTCATGTTTTAAGACTTCAAGATCAGAGAGAGACAGAAACGAAACCGAAATAAGCAGACTCAACCTGCGGCTGCTCGCAGCGTTCAGCAGGGAGTCTTTTTTGCAGCCCCCATTGGATGAACGGAGGCAGGCTCCCTCCCATCCGGGGCTTTGACCGGGGGGGGCGGAGCCTGGAGCCTTTATAAGGTGGCTCCGCCCTCTTCCCTGGTGTCCGGCAAGTTGTGATCGGCCCACCCACCTCCCTGTCTTTAGTGTAGGATTAGCTGGCTGCTTTTCGGAGCCGGGTAGGAATTTTTTGCTCGTCTTTCCTGATTGGCGTTTGGAGAGCGGGTTTTTTTCGCCTACCTTGCACTAATGATGGAGGAAGAGATTTAAAAGGTGGAGCTGTTTCGGGTCACTGGCAGGAGATTTTGGAAATAGGCCGCGGGCTGGTGAGCACCCAGTGGCGTTTCCCCAAGGGTGGGGAACAGGGTCTGCCATTTAGTGCGGTATGCTTGTTGATGGCTACCATATCAGTGGCAGATTCCTGCAGGGATCCCCAAATGCAAGGCCTCCCCTCATGCTGGACGGCTGCGGCGTCAGGTGCTTGCTGGGGGATCCGTTGCCTGACTGGATCGGGTGGCAGCCATTCCTTGAATGGCCTATACCTGGGGCAATGGGGCTCGCCCAGACAGGTCAAGGCGGAGGTCCGGAGTTGACCCCAGGGCTTGACCTGTACCTTTGCCTTGTTGTGTTATGGTCATGTTTAATAAATGGCCCTTTAATCCAAGCCTGTGTCTGCCTCTTCATTCCAGGTGGGGTTGCAAAGACAATTTCTCACAAAGAGTTATGCAACATAATCAATAAACAAAGAGTTTAAAGCACTAGTAAGTAAATCATACAAAATACAATGCAATTTACACAGCATATATATTTTCTTAATTTAAACAAGCATGGGGGAATAAAGTGTTTCCAATTAACTAGTATTTGCCTAGGTCTAACAATAGCAGGACTTACATTAGCATACAATAAAATGTTGATCATTTTTAATCAGTGTATCAACTGCAAATTACTTTTCAAGAATCATAAACAAACAGATCGTTTCATCGTTTCGGCGCTTCATCCCACACTGTCTTGTGCCAGGGTTCAACAGGCTGGTGGCAGCTTCCTAACAGTTTCTAAGCTTGCCTCGGCCTCGATTGGACATCAGGATCTTTTCTATTCATGGTTCTTGCTGCCCACAACTGAGCTTTTGTGAAAGGTGTAAACTGACCGACTTTCCACCATGTTGTGATATCTAATCCTTTACAGTGCCTTCCAACACTGTTCATGACCTATGCACTTTTTGTGCTTTCCACAATCTTTCACACAATCAGGCTACATACATATTTCTATGTGCAAATTCTTTGTGCATGCAAGCTGAAATTTTAAAACATTATCTGTTACTGGGTGACCTCCATGTCATCACTTCCTTCTGTCACTATTGTGGCTTCCCTGGCCCTGCTGCTGCCCTTTGAAGGGTGTCACCACTGCTAGTTGGGGTACCGTCTCATACAAAGACTAGTGTGCAATTTTACCCTTCCAGTGGCATGGCTGCGGAGCCACAAAATCACCATGCTTCTGGTAAATAAAGATGCCCTCCCACTCTTCCAACTGTCCTTTCTCCTCCCCGCCCCCGCCCAAGTTCTTCCTAGCGGGCCAGAACAAAACCTCACTTGACAAAAAGCCATCAATGTCAGAGTTACCAGGTCTCCTTAGCAACTGGTGGGGGCAGAGACTTATCTAGTGCAAGGGGCTTGCCAGTGATGTCATCATCATACCACCGGATCTGCCAGAAGCACTCTCGTATTTGGGCAAAAGACTATAGTTTTTGAACCAATACTAGGGCTTCATCTGCCAATGTGATGATATCACTTTCGGAATGCATGGGAAGTGATGTCATCTCATTGCCATGCTGCGCAGCCTCCCCCCCCCTAGTTTTTCTCTCCTTTTCCCCCACCTGGCCAGCTGAGAGGCAGCAGGAAGTGCATTCTAAGGATTCCTCCACTGCAGCAGGGGCCTGGCAATCCCAATCCCTGATTCTGTGTACTCCCTTGCTTTGGTAAACACTGCACAAGTGTTACAAGCAACAATGCATTCACAAAGGATTTGCCTTATGCGCAAAGAAAACTAACATCTGAGCAATAATAATAATAATAGCATTCAATTTATATACCGCCCTTCAGGACAACTTAACACCCACTCAGAGTGGTTTACAAAGTATGTTCTTATTATCCCCACAACAATCACCCTGTTAGGTGGGTGGGGCTGAGAGAGCTCCATAGACCTGTGACTGACTCAAGATCACCCAGCTAGCATCAAGTGGAGGTATGGGGAATCAAACCGGTTCTCCGGATTACAATCCCGCAGCTCTTAACCACTACACTAAACTGGCTAGGCTACTGAAAAGCGTAAACCTCATAATTTAGCATTAGCCATCTTTGTATGTTATGTGATTGTAGCTTTATAAGCAATCCATTCATTTATTTCCATTGGATTATTTTGTGAAAATTTATTTCCAGGATCGTTGTTGTCCTATAATAAGCAATTTGGAAGATTTTTTTTTTGGTACAGACAAACTACACTTCAACACAACCTCTGATTGGTATAGATCAAGATGGGTAGCAGTGTGAGTCTGTCTGTAGCATAGAAAAGAGCAAGAGACCTGTAGCACCTATAAGACTAACAACATTTGTGGTAGGGTATGAGCTTTCTTGAGTCATAGCTCACACACTTTTCAAGTGTGTGTGTGTTTTGTTCTCCTTCCTAAGGGCCAAGCTACAAGTGACGAATGACACTTGAACGGCAAGTGGATTGAGTGGAGGGCAAGTGAACAGGGAGAAACACACTTGCCGTTCAAGTGTCATTTGTCACTTGTAGCTTGGCCCTCAGTTAATAAAAAAATTCAATTTACAAACTAGATTTTGTGTTGTTACTTGGTTTTGTATTTCTAGACTGACTCTGCCCCTTGTTGCTATTATATTGCCTCCTAATTTGAGAGTCATTAACATTCACACAGTTCCTGCAAGCAGGTGGCATTCACACCTGCTCTTGACAGAACAGATGCAAAATACTTTAGTTCAAACTTATCCTTCCATGTGTACATCCTTGGTGAATGTCAGTCATAGTTTGGTTTCCATGCTCAACAATTATTAGCTACTTCTAAGTAGATATTTTTCTCCATTCGTTCTGTTGAGTCCTATGCTGATATTTCTTGCATGGAGACACACCATAATAATAAAACTTAACTTCGGAATTCATTTAAAAATTACATTAAAATTACATTTTTATGTGCATAATGGAGTCAGACCAAACTACTCCAGACTCCAAATGCAAGAAAACTGCATTTGAACATACCCTGCAAGAAGAAAGCTTGTTTAGCAGGGGGTGGGGTGGCGGGAATACTAGTCTAGATTTCTTCCTGTGATGCTAGTTTCATTGATAGGATGCATTTAAAATCTTACTGCACCTTGTAGTTGAAAGTAGTAAACTGCATTTCTACCACAACTGAACTCTAGCACTTCATTATGTTGTAAGCATAGCTGAGATCTGTTGGGTAGTTAAAATAATATACCTTTTTTGTGGCTGCTGTTATATTTATCAGGTTTATATGCATGTTCTGGGGACATATGAATTGCTCTCCCATCCTAATTTGCATCAGTTTGGTATGAGGTATCGGCTGATTCCAGACGGCCCCCTACCTCGCGAAACGTCGCGCGTCATTGCGCATCGTCGCGCAGAAAACGCGAAATATCACGTTCAGAGTCCCCAAGGTAGCAAACGTTAAAAACATTTTGGTTATTAAAAAGCATTCAAAATGCAAAAGCATAAAATATTTAATGCAATTAAATAAAACATAATATAAACACATAATAATGTAAACACATAAAAATGCACAGACAGGGAGGAAGGCTCATAAGAGAATAGAGACACACATAATATGTGTTCAGATTGGATGTTAGGTGGTTTGAAGTTGAAAGTGCAGGACATTTTGAGGTCAGGTTCTGGCTCCATTTATATGATTGTGCAGGACAACGGAATTGAATGTGTGCATAGAGGAAAGGGAGCAAAGTGTACATTTAAGTTTTATTATATATATATATATATATATATATATATATATATAATAAATAAAACTTAAATGTACACTTTGCTCCCTTTCCTCTATGCACACATTCAATATATATATATATATATGCACTAGCACCAAAGCCCATTGTGGGAAAAAACAATGACAACAACAACAATAACAACAACATTCGATTTATATACCACCCTTCAGGATGACTTAACACCCACTCAGAGAGGTTTACAAAGTATGTCATTATTATCCCCACAACAAAACACCCTGTGAGGTGGGTGGGGCTGAGAGAGCTAGAAGCTGTGACTGACTCAAGGTCACCCAGCTGGCTTCAAGTGGAGGGGTGAGGAATGAAGCCCAGCTCTAGAATGAGCTCTAGAAAGGGGAGGGTGGGCAGGCAGGCATTGCCTCCTCTTCTGTGATTGATCCCAGCTGGGTGAAGGCAGGGGGTAGCCATTGCCACCTGCACTACTCCTGTTTACGGCCCAGTGAAAGGGGAGTGAGCATTACCACCTGCTCTGCTCCTGATTGCAGCTGGGTGAAAGGGGGACATTGTCTCCTGCTTTGCATCTGATTCTGTCTGAGTGATGAG
Organism: Eublepharis macularius; assembly: GCF_028583425.1. Taxonomy (NCBI): domain Eukaryota; kingdom Metazoa; phylum Chordata; class Lepidosauria; order Squamata; family Eublepharidae; genus Eublepharis; species Eublepharis macularius. The sequence goes on along the minus strand of NC_072792.1, from coordinate 16,285,445 downwards.
GAGGCAGACATTGCTGCATGCTCCATGTCTGATCCTGATGGCGGGAGTGGGCATTTCCACCTGCTCCACTCCTGATCCTGGCTGCATGAAGGGGGGTTGAGCATTGCCACCTGCTCTGCTCCTGATCCCAGCGGGGTGAAAATGGGAGGTGGGCATTGCCTCCTGCTTTGCTCTTGATCCAAGCTGGGTGAAGGCGAGGGAAGGGCTTTGCCACCCGCTCCACTCCTGATCCTATCTGTGTGAAGGTGGTGTGTGTGTGTGGGGGGGTGGACATTGCCACATGCTTCATTCCTGATGCCAGCTAAGTGAAGGCAGATGGCAGGCAATGTGGCTTCCTCCACGCCAGATCCTGGCCTGAGCTTCCCACCATGATGTGCTCTCAGAGGGAAGGGGTGCCTCTTCTGGGCTTCCCTTCAGGGCAGTGCCCTCTGGAGGTGCACCAGGGTAGGAAGTAAGTTGTCTGGAACATAGTTAGCCTTTTATATAGTTGGATTTATTTTTAAAGACATATAACTTGATTATCCCTGAAGTGCTCTTCCGTATGTGTGATACTTTTGGGTGTAGCCCCACTCATTCTGTTGGCTTCCCTGCCTTCTTTGTGGTCATGGGCAACAGCTAATTTGCTGGCTCAGAGAATGATTGGCAAAATTCTTGAAGACTGGGCTGCTTCTGTTCAGGCTGTCACCTTGAGAGCAGAGGAGTACGATGTAATGTATATATTTCACAGATTAAATACATGTAAATTTAGAAGCAGTGTAGATAGGGTTGCCAGGCCATGTCTGGCAACACAGAGGAGGTTAAGGTGGGGCACCTTAAGGAGGTTAAGGAGGTTAAGGTGGGGGCACAGGGAGTACAACATTGTGTGCACTGCTAATCACTTTCAGGGGAAAAACACTAAGAAACATACAAACGGAATCCTAAACAGAGTTAATCCGATCTAAGCTCATTGAAATCAATGGACTTAGACTGAAGTAACTCTGCTTAGGATTTCACTAATAATGACATTGTGTGTGCCACCATGTGACTTCTGGGGAAAACCTGGAAGTGATGGCAGGTAGCTTTAGGAATCATCATAAGCTCTATGGTAGAATTAAGTTTCCTTGGAGGTAACACAGCAGTGAACATGATGCCGAGTTTTGTAAGTTTTTAGTTTTTTCTCCCCCTGAGCCAGGTATTCTCTCTCATTTTATTTTTCCCTATGTGGCTGTTGTGAGGATAAATGTAAGCCGCTTTGGGTCTCCAGTGGTAGAGTAAAGAATGATATAAATGATATTGAGAACAGACACCTGGATCCCCAACTTCCTGCCTCACAACTAGAGATGGGCATGAATCGAATTATGACCCACAAAAAAGGATGAACTTCCACGAACTGATCTACTGGTTTGTTTGGGTCGTAAAGGGGCAGTTTAAATAAAATTTTCCTGTGGCTTGCAAGCAGCCGGTCCCTTTAAATTATCAGCTGGCAGGTGGCAGGGGGGATCTGCCATGGCCACCATTTGAGGGGCGGGAAGGCCATTTTTGGCCTCCTCCACCACCCTGCGGGCCCAGGCAGCAGCAGAAGAGGCCAAAAATGGCCTACCCGCCCCTCACGGAAGGAGGGGGAGGATGTCGTGGGTCCACAGGGCAAGGTAAGTGTGGGGCTGGGGCTGGAGCTGGGGATCCCCCTCTGCTGCCCGCCAGCTGATAGTTTAAAGGGACTTGCTACTTGCAAGGCAGGAAAGGACCCTTTAAAATGTCAAATGCTCTTTTCCCTGCTGCTGATAAGCAGCCAGAAAGGGGCATTTAAACTCCATGAACCACAAACCACAAACTGGTTCATAAACTGGCCTCAGTTCGTGACAGTTCGTGGTTCGTGAAAATCCACGAACCACGAAAATCATGGTTCAGTTTTTTTGTGGTTCGTGCCCATCTCTACTCACAACTCAAAAAGTTAAATGTATTGTAAATAAATAGATTTTCATTATAGTTAATGCCACAAGGGCACTCGTATAATATATCCTTTTAAGCATAAAGTTTTACTTTTTGACTTGAATATCAATCCTATTTTTTCCTGGTTTGCTTTAAAACTCACATGGTATAGGATAAATACAGCAGAAGGCACAGTCGTCTGTGCATTACTGCATTGCCTCTTTCTGGAATGAATAGTAAGAGAGAGGCATTTGTCTTTGCAACTGGATAACACTTATCTGTCTAGCTCTGAGAACATAACTTTGTACTTGACAAACAGAACATCCTTTTCGTGTTGTCTTATGGATCGTTACAAAAATGGATACAAGGTCAGACACTATTCCGGTTTTCGTTTCCTTCAGAGAACAAGGATAACAAGCTCTCCCTTTTCCTTACACTGGCGAAAATGAAATTGGAGGCAGAGATTGGGGTAATCGGAGGCTCAGGGGTGACAAAGTTTAGCATTCAAAATGTGAGATTCAAAAATCTATCTTCATTTGCATCCAGAAAGGGAATTTCTTACTGTGGGGCTATTGTAGAAATGTCTGAACCTGTCCTGAAAACATTTTACAAGTCCTCTCTAAACTCTTTTAGCTTCCTTTGAAATCCCTCTGAGTTTTTGCCTAAGGAGGAAACTTCAATTAAGTTTGCTTCAAATTTTATCTCAGGTGTGTGTGTGTGGGGGGGATAATCACTAGTCTTATTGAAACTAATTTGACTACTCTAAAAGTTCCTCAGATTTCACCTCTGAAGGAATCTCTAAATTCATTGGGAAATTTGGCTTGTACAAGATTTTAGGAGCAACCAAAGTATAACATAGAATACACTGCCAAGTCTACCCTTATATCAATAGTTATACATTTCCTCTGATCAGTACTAGGTTGGGAGGGAGATAAACACAGACACTGAAGGACACGAGTCATAAGGACAGGTTCTTATGCCCCGAGGAAAATGTTGCCAGTGTTTAAGGGAACTCTTCTGCTCATCATGTACACAGTGCTGGACACAGGATGGTAGAAGTATGGAGGTCATTGGAAGAATGTCAAATTTGGTGGCAGCTTTTTGTCAACAGAAATGTGCGGGCGTAAGAACATAGCTTTTAGTTACCATGACAGTGGTTATTAATGCTGCCTCGACTTGTACATTTTTAATTGTAGTTCGTACTGCTCAGGTCTGTTTTATATTTGCTTCTCTCTATATAAGGGTTGCATAAGATGGATTAGTGTTCAGAAAAATATTCACATCTGCCATCTTGCAATATGGTGGCTACTGTAAAAATAACTGTTTTTATAACAAAAGGAATAATATTCGGTTTTATCAACACCAAAAACATACATTTTGACACCCATATCTGCATCCTAAAAGAATGAGTGTGTGTGTGTGTGGGGGGGGGGGAATCTTCCATTTCACAAAATGGTGGCTATAGGAAAAATGGCTGTCTACAGCAAATATAATAGCAAATTTGGCTTTACTGACCTCAAAAAACATATTTTGACATCAAGTTGAGCATCCTATATGAATTTTAAATAGTGAAATAACCGTATCTGCCATCTTGGAAAATGGTGACTACAGGAAAAAGTCCTAAAATTGTAATGCCTGTCTAAGAAAAAAAAAAAAGCAATAGGGCCCAGAAACACCCACAGCCGATACAAATCTGTGTACAGTACATCTGTATTTTTGCAAGATTCTATTGTGGATCCACAACTATGTAGAATGTCTATGTATAGACGCTGTGCGTACTGTTTTTGCCATTTGGGGTTTTGCTGCCCAGCAGCTCTTTCAGTGTCCAAGAAAAAGTCTGCATTCATTCCACTTGATGGATATCATGCCTAGAGCTTAAATCTAATTTGATCTTGTCACCCTAAGAGCAACGCTGGCAGGTATAACCAACTATTTATACTTTAAACATGTTTATTTATATTCTCTCCATATCACGAATGAATTCTGCGTATAGCAGGCACAATCCACCTAGAAGTCTTGTCACATAAACCACATTGAAACAGACAGGAGCTGCCCAAGAACAATTTTGAAAGCTCTTTTTATTGCTGTGGAGAAGGCTTCCCCATATCTTGAAGGCCAGTGTGTCCTTAGCCAATCTCATCCATTTTTATTCTCAACCTGACTCGGGGTTGGCAAATTTTTCTGAAGACAAAGGCTGTGCACTTTCTTTTGAAGTAAGTTCAATAAAAATCAATGAGGTGTAGAACGAAGTAGGTTAGGTTTTATTTGAGAGAAACTCAAAAAGCTTTGTATGTGTTTGCAAAATATCTTATAGGGATGTGTGCAAGCCTCCGGAGGAACTGCAGTAACTATATTGAAACTGCTCTTGAAACATGGAAGGGCTTTGCAGAAACAGAAATATTCAAATTCAATCCAAATTTTGCTTGAGATGGTATATGGTAATCATGTATTGAAGTAGGACATTTATATCTGTTTGACCTTATTTTTTGATCAAGATGAAATTCAGTGGCGACGCTAGAACCAGTAGTTTTGGAAATTTTACTTTGCATGACGTATTGGCTGCTTCCACACACGTTGGATAATACACTTTCAATACTCTTTCGTGAACATTTGAAACTGATTTTCCATGCGTGGAACAAAAAATCCACTTCTAAAGGACTACGAAAGTGCATTGAAAGTGCATTATTCAACGTGTGTGGAAATGGCCTTCCTGTGGAAACTTGCAAGAAACTGACACGTGTCCTCCACGTGTCAGACGTCTTGTCTGTTTTGGCTCTAATTTCTAGGATTCATGCCAAGGTCATTGGAGTGACATTGGCGTATGCATCCAGGACAAATTGTATATCTCTAAGGGCCAAGCTACACATGACGAATGACACTTGAACGGCAAGTGTATTTCTCCCTGTTCACTTGCCCTCCACTCAATCCACTTGCCATTCAAGTGTCATTCGTCATGTGTAGCTTGGCCCTAATATGAATGCCAGATTGACCCCCCCCCCCCAATTTTGATTGCCCTTATTTTTTGATCAAGATGTAATTCAGTGGCAACACTAGAACCAGTAGTTTTGGAAATTTTACTTTGCATGGCATATTGTCTCCCCAGCATTTTCTATAACATAGTAATAAGATGGATATAACTATTATGGAACAATAGCCTGTCTTTCTCACATTGCAAGAAATAGCATGAGTATTTCCTAGCACTAATTTTTAATTATGTAATATTTAAATTATCACCAAAGGAAAGAATAGCAGAAGAAAAATAAATTTTGCAAATTAAGCACATAAATTGGGCTAATTAAGAAAATATGCATATATTCAGGTATTCACATTTGACTTACATTGCAAAGAACTTTTCCCATCAAAAAGTATATTGTCTTGGATCCTGTGGACAGGAGTGTCTGCCACGGAGTGCACTTTCTCTTGCACTAGCACATCCGTTAGTGCAAGGCTCATTTGATCGTGCTCCCAGTGGAAGAGCTAATGCAAGCATTTGACAGCTACATTGCAAGGTAATGTAAAGGGGTTGGATCCAACAAGTTCTCTGAATCCCCATTCTTATTTTAGCCCCTGTTCCACATGGCTTTTATTTATACAGGTCTCATACTTTCAACAACATGCTTGGAAATCTCCCTCTCTTATTCTGGCTTGGGTCCTGTGAACACATTCTGCACATTTGCCATTCTGCCCGCAGCCCAGCATAGCGCATGTTTTGCACACACAAGATTCTGTCCAGTGGCATCTCTATTTAAAGCAACAGTTAGCAGGTGATGTGAAATATCTCTGCTGGAGAGCTTGCCGTCAGATGCAATAGACAATATTGACCTCCAATAGACCAGTGATTAGACTCAGTATATGATTGCTTCGTTGTTCAAGTGAATTATTCTCAGAACCACCCACTCCTCCTCTTCAACAGCAGAGTAGCACATCAGAATGCTCCATCCTGTCCCATACCCCTTTCCAAGCTTGGGGGAAAAAAAGAATCTTTGTTGTTTATTTTTGGATAGTACAGCTTACGCTATAAATTGGGACATTGGAAAGCTGGCCCTCAGTGTAAGCTTTTGACTAACCCTGGGTTTTGAGTTGTGGAGCCATCCTGTGCTACAGAGAGATGTGGGTTTTACCTTAACCTTATGCATTATGTACTGCCCTGATGCTTGGACCTCTGCCTTGGTGCTAGGAACCCCCCTTGGGCCTTCAAGATATGGGTAGTGATAGTTGTCTTGCTTTCTCTCACACCTTTCCTATTTGCAGGGGTCATTTCATAGAAAAAGAGCTGTAGGAACTCATTAGCATAACTCATTAGCATATGCCACACCTCTTGCCATCACCGGAAGTGTGTCATTAGTATAACTGATTTGCATATGCCACACCCTGACATCACCTATTCTGGCTGTTTTGGACCCCATCCTGGCCATTCAGGGCTGAAATTGGGCCCAAAACGGCAAAAGGGGGCTGAAAATGGCTGAAAAGGGGCCCAAAATGGTCAGGATCGGGCTGCTGCTGAGTGGAAGAATGATCCACCGCCTGTTAGAGGCCTGATCCTGGCCATTTCGGCCCCGATCCAGGCCGAAACGGTCCCAAAACGGCAGAGAGCCAGGTGGGCGGGGCCACCTGCCATGTGACCTCTTTGGGGAACTGCTGGAACTGCATTCCTGTGCATTCCCCCTCAAAATGAGCCCTGCCTATTTGGCTTCTTGCTTCCCCGTTTGCATGGAGTACAAAGTGGATATTTGGAATAACTGTTTTTGAGTGGGTTTCCTGTTATTGACGCTTGATGCCAGATGTTACTTTGTCTACCTGAGATCTTCTAATCCTCTAGAATACATATTTGTGTTGTGTGTGTGTGTGTTATGTGCTTCTGACTTTTGATGACCCTGTGAATTAATGACCTCCACATCTTCCTGTCATTAACAGCCTTGCTCAGGTCTTGCAAACTGAAGGCTGTGGCTTCCTTTACTGAGGGCCAAGCTACACATGACGAACGACACTTGAACCGGCAAGTGGATTGAGTGGAGGGCAAGTGAACAGGGAGAAATACACTTGCTGTTCAAGTGTCATTCGTCATGTGTAGCTTGACCCTGAGTCAATCCATCTCCCCTATATTAAACCGTATTTCTGACTTCTTTCTGTTCTCAAAGTTCCTCTTTTAGAAGAACTTCACCACTTTGTCAGAAGCTGCTCCTATATGAGCCATTGACCAGGCTGGAGGTGTTCCTTAAGCCAGGTGTAGAACAGAAAGCAGCATGCCAGGCTAGGGACGACAGGATATCCAGGCTCAGGAAATGCAGGCTCTTGGTTAAATGGTTTTATTCAGAAATCAAATCATTTCCAGACATATGTCCATAGGGCTACTCAGAAGCAAGGGAAGCATCTATGCAGTAAGAGCAAGAATCGACAAGAATGAGAACCTGTGGGAAAACCTTTCCTCTTAACACATGCGTTTGCTCCTTCCCCCTCCCAATAATAAACATAATTTTGGCGGGCGCTCTGTGTGAGAACATCTCACATATTTGTAACTATCAAGTTGAGTCACTGGAAAGCAAGACCTAGCAATGAACAGGAGTGAGTAGTATACAAGGTCATGAGGACTGAACGTTTCAACAGTTTGCTAGATAAACACCTGCAATCATTCTGTGAAAGAATTGAACAGAAGAAACCGTTATGGTCCTGGTAATAGGATATCAAGGTACAGCATGAACCATTGATTTAAATAGCATTAATATTGGCATGCATGGGGCTCAGACATGGCAGAGCAACTTGGAGGAAGTAGCAGTGGAAGGAGACCCCCTCTCTACCTTTTGCTCCAGCTATTTCATTGTGGATTTGGTCTAGGATATATGAATCTTTTGATCTTAAATTTCTTGCATGCGTCTTCGTAGCAAAGAGACATTTTTATCCATGCTGTGCTACTTTTCAGGTCTTCTGAAGCCTGGTTCACAAGATACAGTGAACACATGTACAGTCTACGGACAGCGTTCACTTGATTTTTCTTGATACAATGTGTTGAGTCAGAGGAGTTAGCCGTGTTAGTCTGTATTAGCAAAATTGAAAAGAGTCCAGTAGCACCTTTAAGACTAACCAACTTTACTGTAGCATAAACTACAGATGTGTGACACATCTGACGAAGAGAACTGTGATTCTCAAAAGCTTATGCTACAGTAAAGTTGGTTAGTCTTAAAGGTGCTACTGGACTCTTTTCAAATGTGTTGAGTAATTTCTCAAGTTACATTCAATGCATCTGCAGCTGAACACGTGATTTAAACCCCACACACATACATGCACATGGTTCAGGTGCTCACTGTAACATGCAAACAAGACTGCTAGTGAAATCGATGGGCTTAGACTGGAGTAACTCTGCTTAGGATTTCACTGTACAGCAGAAGTTCTTCTGTGAAGCAATGGGAGAGTGGTAAAATCCTCTTGTTATATTAAGAAGGGATTTGTATGCAAAGTAAAGTGTAATTCAGCCAGGACTATGCAAGGCCCAGCTTCAATGTCCTGTCCCAAGCCCTCAAAGGATCATCCTAAATGTTATTTCCTCCACAAAGCCAATTCAGTCTTGCACAGACAATTTTGGGGAATGGCTTGGATAACAAAAAAAAAAAAAAAGGAGATCCCCAATGGGCTTGGAAAGCTGCTGCCGGGGGAGGCAGAGTTCCTGCCTTTCTCCCAAGCTCCCCCCCCCCCCCGCAAAACGAATGTGGGGGAGAGAATTTCTCCTTTCATTTGCTCCATGTGGAGGTATTTTGCGCACATGAGGCAGCTCAAGCATTTTCCTTTGGTGTGCTGGAAAAACAAAAAAACCCAAAACCCTACTGAGAAGCACTTGGAAAGGGGCTTGCCCTCAGGTCCTCTCTTTTACAATGTTAGCGGTCTGCCGGCAGAGCGGTGTCAGATATGGCTAGATAGACCAGATTGGATTTCTTTTGAAGGCTGTTTTCCCCAGCCTAATTAGCGTGTTACAAATGGTGACTTTCACCCCTCTGAAGGAGCGCTTTGATGAGCGGCTGCAGTGCAGGTGTCAAACCCTGATATGGTAAGAGCATGTCAAATAGCTTCCCTCATTGCACAGTATCAAAGAGCCATTGCTTAGGAAGAGATAGGCAGGCACTGTTCTTATGCAAGGGCTTATTACAAGGGCTTGCCATTGATGCTGGAAGAACAATGGTGGGTGTTGTCGTTTCGTAATTCATTTGTTTAGTGCCTCCTGATGTTCTGCTGCAGAAAACAGGGTGATAATTGTGAAAGGAGAACGGCGTTTGTTTCCAAGCCTATGTAAGTGTAACATTTTGATTGAATTCCATCGTTTCCATACAAGGCTCCATTTTCAGAGGTGGTATCTTTGAACGTGCTGAGCTCTTCCGGTCTTCCCAGAGGCCGCTGGCTTGTGGAAATAAAATGTGAGAGGCAATGTGGTATACTGGTTAAAGAGCTGGACTGTGACCTGCAAGACCTAGGATCAAGCCCACTTGTGCGTGAAAACTGCTGTGTGCCCTTGGGCCAGTCAGTCTCTCTGGGAGTGTGACTACAAGTGAATTTCTTCACATGGAGAACACTAGATTTTTCTCGCAAGGTTACCTGGGAAGTGAAGTCCCAGGGGCCCTTCCCCTCTCTGTTAGAATCGCTGCCTGAAGAGCCACAAGAGGGCTTCATTTGGGGGTGGGCAGCTGCTACTTTCTCCCAGGGCGTCCTGCGGGCTGCCTGCTCCCGGGGAGCTGCTCTGGGGAAAGCGGCCACGTCCATGAAGCTTCAGCTGCAGCGACAGCGGAAGGATCTGCTGCTGATTCTTCTGCTGTCGCTGCGGCCCTGTGCATGCCCCTGTGGAAGCCTCCATTCCGTAGTGCCCTCAAAACAATACAGCAAGAATCTATCAGCTACTCTTTAATAACAGAACTGAGTTTTGCAGGGTTTGATCTGTACAGAGTCACGTCTTAGGGGCAGCAGATTGTGTAGAGCCACAACTGAAGAAGTCCTGACCAAAGTCCCTGTGCGGACTGGGACCAGCATATCTATGGGACCGTCTCTCCCCATATATTCCCTGGAGGACACTCCGATCAGGGGACAAACAGCTGTTGGTGGTCCCTGGCCTGAAGGAGGCCTGCCTAGCCTCGACTAGAGCCAGGGCCTTTTCAATCCTGGCTCCCACCTGGTGGGACACTCTTTCTGCTGAGATCAGGGCCCAGCAGGACCTACTATCCTTCCGCCAGGCCTGCAAGACAGAGTTGTTCCGCCAGGCATATGGCTGAGGCCGGGCCTCTGCCGGCCTGAAAAAAGGGGGTGCATAAAATCTTAACCCTCCCTGTGCAGGCTGTCCGCCATCCTGTTTAAAATGTGTATTAATAGAAATACACTGCTCTTTTAATGATGTTTTAATGTAGATGAATTTTATTGCATTTTAATATGTTGTTATCTGCTTGAGCCCACTCATGGGGAGGACAGAATTGACATTTGAAATAAATAAAATAAAATAAACTTCTCATCAATCTCACCCACTGAATGGAAAGACTTTATATTGCAGGCAGCAAAAAAATGTCCTAATTGTTTGCCAGATGCCCACTAGGAGGGATTCCCTGCTTGCATGTCCCATCTCCTGCTTGTGCTCAATGGATTGGTGGAGGTACAAGTGGGGGGAATAGCACTGCACACTCCATGATGTCACTTCCGGCTAGGAACCCAAAAGTGATTGGTGGAGACAGGGGAGGCAGAGTCCTGGTGAAACAACATTGAGTGAATGACATCACTTCCTGCTGCATAACTGGAAGTGACATCACCACATAACATGACACTCTAGGAATTTCCCTCATCTCTATGGTTTTTACCATAAAGGTTCAGGGAAAGACTAGATTATCTACTTAATGCAACTGGAGGAAATGTCATGGCATTGCACAACACCATTTCACTGGGTCCCCCCCTCCTCCAGTTTCTGGTAGTTGACAGTGCTGGGCTGGCAGCCATAAGCTGAGCAGGGGTAGAAAGTGGCCTGGAAAAACTTTGAGAACTGCCCATAGAAATGGAAAAGGACCGGTATCACACAAAATCTGAACTTCCCTACCCCATGCCTACAAAAGGAAGAGGGTTCCATTTCCACATTTAAATGCATGGGTGTGGGAGGGGCTTGCCTTCTGGCCTAACAAAGCACTTGCAGACCCTTTATTAAGCCTATTTTGAAAAATACTGTGTTAAAGAGACTTGTTGGCCTTTAGCGTGACCTTATGGCTGCTTGGTTCTGATTGGCTTTCAGTTATAATGGGTAGTAAATGAAATTTTGGGGTGTTTGTGTAAGAATGTTGCCATGCGAAGTTGTGTAACAGATGAAGAAATTAACATCTCTTGGGACTTTTGTATGCCTTGAGAGCAATCCTTAATTGGCAATGATGGCCATTGTTGTAACTAAAATTGGGAATGGAGTTGCCCCTTCATGTCAAGATGAGAGCTGAAATCAGTCGGCAAGGATGGTTTTGCAGTATTGAATCTGGCCACAAAACGAGTCTGTGTAGAGATGGCTGGCAAGGCGGTGTTGCTGATTTGGAGGCCTGATGCCTCTGTCAAGGCAAATGCTGTCCATCTGTGTTCCTTCCTACTCTCCTTCTGCTCTGTTTCTATATTACAAAACTATCACATGTCTCCGTCACTCTCTCCTTTTGGTAAAAGGCTATCCGGGAATTTCACATTGCTCAGGGAAATGAGGTGTGTATGTGTGTGTGAAAAACACATGTAAACAATTGTGGCATTTTTCCCCTTGTGACAGGTTCATTTCAACCTGACTAGACAAACGCAAAGTCAGACAGCAGAGCATATAAGAGAAAGAGTCAAGCTTAAATTTTATTCTCGTTACAATACCTAGTACCCAATCATTCTCTGGGAAGGAAATAAACTGTGCTAGATAGGGTTGCCAGGCCAAACGTGGCAACCAGCAGAAGAGTTGGGGGCAAAGACATGGTTTGTATGTGTGCAGGTGTTGTCAGCATGATGGCATCGCTTTCTGAGAAAACCCAGAGATGATGGTGGGTAGCTCTAGGAATGGCAGGAAACTCTATCATAAAACCATAGAGTTTCCAGAAATTCCTAGAGCGACCTGCCATCACATCTGTGTTTTCCTGGAACTGATGGTATCATGCTGGCATTGTTTAAATTTTTTTTTCTCCCCTTCCACTTCTTGGAATGGCAGTGAGCAACAAGAACTTGTCATGGGAGATCTCCCACCACCAATGTGGGTTTGACAGCCCAGACACTAGGGCTCTTTTTCAAACATATTTGTTCACCAGTTGATAACTACAACATGAAATGATGATCTGCGTAGGTAAATAGGTCATCAAAAGTCAGACACCAGCTATAGAAGTCCAGAGGTTACCCTACCATATTAGAAATATAGAAATATAGAGCTAGAAGGACCACTAGGGTCACCTAGTCCAACCCTCTGGTCAATGCAGGAAATTCACAGTTATCTCTCCCTATCACTTCCACATGTGACCCATGCTCTATGCCCAGAGGAAGTCAAAAATTGAATCCCAGTCCCAATTGAAACAATAAATATTTTCAGTAATCAGTCCACACATCCTGCTATCGAGTTTGAAGGGCAGGACTAATCTGACAATATGTGCACACATATGAACCAGTTAACAGTGAGAAAGGAACTAGTTTGGGCAAACTGTTGCAATAATAAATGCTTAGTCTGATGAATTAATCCTGTTAACAGCTACATGAAAGTGAGAGTTCTCAAAAAAGAGAAATCGGTGGTGGTTCAAGGTGAATATTTTAGCCTACAGGACAAAATTAAGCAAAGACTGACTCTCTTGTCTGGAGAAAGACAAGCTTCTTAATGGCAAGATCTATTAAAATGTGGAATAGCCTGCCAAAGGTCTCAGGAAGTAATTTATTGAAAATCCGCTAAGCACACTAATGGGGAATTTCGGTAGAAGAAAAAAAACCCTGGAATTTTATAAAAGAATATTTCTGCTTCTTCTTCTCCAACATCTGCGGACACAGAAAACATAGTATTCAAATGTGTGGACGATTTACACAGAACAGCAAGGCTAATATTATAGATCTGAATAGAGGAGGATAAAAAATGGAGGATAAAATCCACATCCAGACTGCAACTGATGTTATTCAGGATATGTACTCACACCTAAAAAAATGCTTAGCACTTTCACATGGTTATTCCAGAACATTATGTGGTTTTGTCTGTGACTCATAATGGATCGAGTGCCATGACATCTCACCTGGTTCTGTGTATCAGCATCATGTTGCAATTTAGTAGAATCTTTCTGAGAGGTAGTTTATAAATATCAGTATAATGGCACTTTGGCCTTTTCCACATGTTCTTAAAGTCATGGCCTATTCACGGAACTCTGGCGGCTTTTCCCCAGGGTTCCACACGTCTCAGTTTGCAAAATGTTTGCAGGCTGTTTTCCTATTGGTTTTTAGGCTTTTTTTCTCGGACTGCTCTTACCCAGGTATTTTCTTTTGCCCCGGGTTAATGTAGTGCTTCTTCTGCATTCTTTGGCATGTGGATGGTTAAAGCGCTTTGAGGGATCCTACAATCACTGCCCAGCTCCTTCTCTAAACCTCTCAGCATGCGAGCACACACGTGCAGAGTTTAAAAAAGATATTTCAAAGGGAGGCAGGCAATGACGATGAAAGCGCCCAACCTCCCCTCCTAAACCGCTTTTTGTATGAACTCCAGAGGCTGTTCTGCGACCTCAAAACACAAGGTTTTGGGGAGTGTGTGTGGAGGCTGAGTGTTCATAGTGACTCAGCGAAACACACACAATAAGGTGGAAAAGAGTGGGAATGACTGACTGTATGGAAATGGCCTTTATTGAATAGCACTTAACGAAAGTAAGAATTTTGCATGAATTAAAAAGTGTCAGGTCGTAACCTTGTAGCTTCAATCTTTTTGTTTGTTTATGCTCTAAAAAAATGAAAGAAAGGTAGAAACGACTGGAAATATATAAAAATAAGACCATAGCTGAAGGTCTCAGTGACAAGGGAAGATCAGGTTGGTCCACAAATAGCACTGGTTGGGACATCCATAAACCAGGAGGAAGGAAATACTACTTAGAGGATTTTCCAGGGAAGAGTTTTGGAATGGAGATAAAATGGAAAAACAAGTGCAATCTCAGTAACAGAAACAAGGAACACTGGTAATGAAATTGAGGTCGTTTAGGACAAAATGTTTAGGAGACACTGCTTTGATCAAATGACTGATATGATGACCTTGAAGAAATGGCAGAAACTGTTGATGGGATAAGAACTAATGTCATCTCCTACTATAAAGTTGCTTGTTTTGGAGGTTTTATTGTTTTAATATTGTTGATTTACATTTGATTATTTCAATCTGTAGGGGGATCCTTTCATGGAAAGCGGGAGCAGGGGACCCTTTTTAACCACCCCCAAAGTTTTATACTCAGAACCAGGGCTTGTTTTCAGTGGGAACGCGGTGGAACGGAGTTCCGGAACCTCATGAAAATAGTCACATGGCTGGTGGCCCCTCCCCCTGATCTCCAGACAGAGGGGAGTTTTAGATTGCCCTCCGTGCCGAGCAGCACAGAGGGCAATCTAAACTCCCCTCTGTCCGGAGATCAGGGGGAGGGGCCACCAGCCATGTGACCATTTTCTCCGAGGGCAACCCACTGAGTTCCACCACCTCTTTTCCCAGAAAAAAAGCCCTGCTCAGAACCATGGGGCCCACTTGGAAAAATCCACATATGACAGGGGCTGAAGTGAGTAGAAAGAAATCTGATAGCATCCATCCCATAGATTATTAAGTAGGGTGTATATTTTAAAAAAGTATGCCAAGGAATGTGGATATATGACTTTTCTAAACTTTTTTGTTTAACTAGTAGGAAATTATTGGCTGAACTGTGAGAATATGGAAGGAAGGACTACTCCATGGCATTACATTCCCATTAAGCTCTTCTCCCCAGACTCTGCCCTCCCCAGGCACTATGTCTAAATCTCCAGGAATTTCCCAAGCCATAGTTAACTCTAGTTATATCCTTCTGAGTCCATTGACGTCAATGGCTTTGAAGTTTGTAATTTTACTAAGGAGTGCACTGTGTCCAGACCAATGGCCATCTGTGTTAATTCAGAGCCAAGCTACAAGTGACGCCTGACACAGGTTGGACACTTGTCAGCTTCCCTCAAGTTTTGATGGGAAATGTAGGCGTCCTGGTTTTACAGCTTGGCTCTCCATTACAGCTGCAAGACCAGGATGCCTACATTTCCCATCAAAACTTGAGGGAAGCTGACAAGTGTCCAACCTATGTCAGGCGTCACTTGTAGCTTGGCTCTCAGAAATAAGTCAATGCATTCCATGGGAACTAATTCTAATTAAGTGTGCATTAGACTGCAGTCTGAGAGTCTACCTGAACAAGGCAGCTTCATAGGTCCATAAAACTAAAATAAGGACTAATAAACTCATAATAATAATTGTTTCAAAAAATCACCTGTGTTTTGCTAGCTGGTACTTCCTGTTCTCAATAAAGCATTTCTTCAAGCGATAAAAGGGATACTGCATAGGAATGATATAGTGATAAAACAGGCACTGATTAATTAGGGACAGCCAGATGTCTCTTGTATACATTCTTATTTCTGAAGGGCACACCCTCTGGACCATGAACGTTCAGGTCCGGGAGCTTTGAGTTGGGTCATTCATTTTTCAGTGATATCACTCAGGGTACAGTATTCTTATTCATTTCGATGGGCTGCTAAACAGTAAGGCTTTATTTCCCTAACTGATGTAATTCAGTGAGTACAGCAAACAATTGTTCAAGTCGATGCCTTTGTCTTCATCTGCATAGGCAACTTCTAGAATACTCGTTTGGGATGCCTGTAAGAGTTTTCTTATCCTTGTTCTGATCTCATTGCTAAATCAGTTAACAAATTCCATATTGTATCACACTGCAATGTGTTCATGTATTTCTAAGGTCCTTCAGCATGTTGTAGATAGAGTGTTACGCGGATCAAGGACATGGGTTCGAAAACTGAGAACTGTTTCTCTAACGGGCGTAATTTTCTGAATACAGCAAACAATTGTTCAAGGTTATTGTAATGTTTTGCATGTGATGTATTTAATTTGAATTCCATTTCTGCTTGCTAATGTGGTTTTTTTAAAAAAAAAATTACTGTGAGTTTAATTGCAGGCCTCTCAGGAAAGAAAGAGGTGTCGCTGGATTGGATAATGGATTGGGAAGAGGCGGTTCTTCAGTTATTCATTAACCTTCAGAGGTTAAATTGTGCTTAGAAACAGATGTGTAGCCAGTGTAGATCTTTAAGGACAGGGGTGATGCTATCCCTGTATCCATCCCCTGACAGTATCCTGGCTGCATTTTAGACAAGCAGGCCATTTTCAAATGAGAAATGGAAAGGAACGTGTCATGGTTTAATAGATGGAAGCACCTTAGGTGATAGGCAGTCAGTTACTGTAAAAAAAAAAAGATATGGAAGGATTCTACGGAAATCTCCAGGGAAATATAATTTTAGAATTGTGGGGAAGCCACCAAGAATAGGTCTCTTTGATCTTCTGCTTGGTAAGCGGAAGGTGCTATTAAGAGGATGTCTTCTTGTTGATGTGTTGTGATATGTCATAAAGTCTCAACTATATTCCTAGATGTCAACATTTTTATAGATCAAAGTAATCCCTCTGCACCGTTTCTGGGGGGCAATGTAACTTGCTCTTGATGAATTATTTCTGTCAGTAGGTTGACCGATACTTTCTGACTAGCAATTAGAGAATGAGTCAGACTATGGGAAATACAGTAAACAAGATTTGAATTCTTAGTGATTGTATTCTTAGAGCAGAAAGGCAAATAGAGTATTCTTAGAGTATTCTTAGAGCAGAAAGGCAAATAGAATATAAGAGCCACATGTGAGACCTACAGTGCAATCCTAAGAAAGTTACTCCAGTCTAAGCCCATTGAAATCAATGGGTTTAGACTGGAGTCACTCTTCTTAGGCTTATACTGTCAGTGGATGACAGCCATTATTAGAATGTAGTGACTGAAGGACATACCTTGGTCAAAAAGAATAGATGCAAGGTAAGGGGATTTGGGAGCAGAATCACAACATGTATACCTCTTGTTACCAGAATTGGTCTCCTTGCGAGTAAGAGGATTTGTGGGGGAATTAGGAAGCAAGGAGAATGGCTATGAGAGAAGGGTAACAAGTGGGAAATCTCCACCAATTTCTACCAGGTCCCCTCCCCAAGGTAGCAGACGAGGCTGGCACTTAACATGAAACAACAACTTTTATTAAAGAACAAAACTGTATGCGCATACACTCAGAGTTATGGGGGTAAAATAATTACACACACACACACACACACACACACACACACACACAGAGTCCTAGGAGGCTAGCTAGAATTTGGAATAAAGTCAGGGAGGAGTATGTTTACCAATCAGAGGAGCAGCGTGGTCCATGGAGGAAGAGAGCTTCAAACACCAGCGTTGTCAGCCAGGATAGAGGGAGAGACTTAGGGATGCAACCCTAAGGGAGCAGTGCTTGGACTCAGGAAGTGTGCACGATTTGAATGAAGCCAGAGCCCTTATTTGGGAATCGAACTGACTGCTAAGAATATAGACTTATTTAAAAACAACTATGAAAAACTATGGACTCAGATAGAGAGAGATTTGATTAAATGGAACAGACTAAATCTGTCATGGTTGGGAAGGATTGCAGCAGTTAAGATGAATGTGTTACCAAGAGTAATGTTTTTGCTACAGACAATACCAATCATCAGTGACTCTAAGCAATTTGAAAAATGGCAGAGGAAAATATCAGACTTTGTATGGGCAGGCAAGAAGCCTCGAGTGAAAATGAAAGTTTTACAAGATGCAAAGGAAAGAGGCGGAATGCAACTGCCCAATCTAAGACTTTACCATGACGCAATTTGCTTGGTGTGGTTGAAGGAGTGGATGACGCTAAAGAATAAGAAATTACTAGCCCTAGAGGGATATAAAAAAATATTTGGATGGCACGCATACTTATGGCATGATAAAGTAAAGGCGAACTCGATGTTCCTGCATCACTATATACGGAGAAGTTTATATATAATCTGGAAGAAGTATAGAATCTATTTGGAAGAAGGAACCCCTTTGTGGGTAGTTCCATATGAGGTGATAGATCCGAGAGCTGTTGATAATGAGCAACAATGTTTAACTTATAAAGAAATAACTAGAACTGAAGAATCTAAACTCAGAATAAAGACTCAGGAGGAACTGTCACCTTATTATGATTGGTTCCAGTATAGACAGATTAGAGATTTATATAACTCGGACTCTGTAAAGGGAGGTATACGAACAGAAAATTCGGAACTAGAGCAGACCCTTCTTAAAGAGGATAAGAAAAGAATATCTAAGGTATACCAAGCACTGCTGAAATGGTATACTGAGGATGAAATAGTTAAAGGACAAATGGTGAAATGGGCCATAAATTTCAACAAAGAAATAACAATGGAGGCATGGGAATACTTGTGGAAGACTACAATGAAGACAACGACATGTACTAGTATTAAAGAGAACATTTACAAAATGATTTACCGTTGGTACATGACACCAAAGAAGATTGCGCTAGGGAATTTGAACACTTCTAATAAATGCTGGAAATGCAGGAAGCATGAGGGCTTCCTCTACCATATGTGGTGGACGTGTGAGGTAGCTAGGCAGTACTGGGGGGAAATAATAAGAGAAATGAGTGAGATTTTACAATTTCAAATTAATAAGAACCCAGAACTCCTGCTACTAAACTTGGGAATGGAGGGAATTCCAGCCCATCATAGGACGTTGATATTTTACATGACGGCAGCAGCTAGACTTTTGTATGCGCAAAAATGGAAAATACAAGAAGTGCCAACCATTGAAGATTGGATCCACAAATTGCTGTATATGGCAGAAATGGACAAAATGACAAGAAAATTGAGAAACCTGGACTCAGGACAGTTTAACACAGACTGGGAGAAGCTGAAACAATATTTGGAGAAGAAATGGGAGGTGGGAGGAGAACTGTGGCAGTTTGAGAACTACTGAAGTACAATAAAATGTAGAGGGGGGTGACTTTACCGGGGAGGAGAAGAGGTAAAAGAGAATTTCTAAGCAGTTATGATATTAGATTGATATATATAGAATAATAAATAGAATATTGATAGAAAACAATTAATCATAAGGGTTAACTATAAGGATTGACTAACTAATAATATTTTCTTTTTGATTCCGTACAATGTACCAAACTGAATATGTTTATTTGAAGCTGTATATGAGTCAAATTGATTGATATCATATATAGACTTATGATTGAAGGGGAATAGAAATACTAATGTAAACAAATATAACTAAAATAGAAAGAAGAAGATAGAATGAATAACATATAGAGTATAAGTTAAACTGGTTGATTTATATGAATGTATGGTTTACATAGTTTATGATATATAGAAATATTTGAAAGTGGAATAATGAAAAATGGGATAAATTGTTTATCCATTATGGAAAAAGGGACTCATAGTTAGGGTACAGAGTATTAAAAATAGTTAAAGAAGTATTGCTTAGAATAAAGGGAGAATATATATTTGTTAGATAGAGGAATATATAAAGAGTAAGGGAAAAGGGATAAAGGGTTGGAAAACTGTTGGAAGTCAACAAAATGGGGGGGGAAGGGAGGGGGTTGGAAATTGGGAAATGGGAATATTGACTGTAATGTATAAACATTTGATCCTAACCCAATAAAATTTTTTTCAAAAAAAAAAAAAGAATGAAGCCAGAGCCCTATCTTTATAGGTAAAATGTGCCTTGAGGTGGGAGAGCCCACCTAGCAGTCAGAACAAAGACTCCAATGGTCAGTTCCTGGGTTTAACAAAGGATTTGATTGCTTTGATGGGTAGCTGCCGGAGTGTGTGAATACAAATGTAAAACTAGTTCTAGCACTACACAGAGAGGATAGTTTGCTGATGAAGTCCACCGGAGCGAAGTTAATGAATTTAGGTGGAGGCTGTACTTTCCCAGGAACGACCGTACATACTTATGAATGTCATTTGATTAGCTCCTCAATCATGGACAGGAGACCTCATAATGGGAGGAGGAAAAGGAATGTGCTAAGTGGGGATGACTCTGAGAGAACTTTGTTGCACTGGATCCCTTTGGGGCCGGACTTTGCAACTGTTAGAGGCTCTCTAGTGGCAATACTGCAGCCATTTTAACTCCAGAGGCCTAATCATCTTTAATATCACAAGCAGCTATATCTAGAACAGCATATTAAAATGGCAGAGGTCAGGCCGACCGCTTACACTATTACAGAAATCCAAGAGTCTGAACATGGTAGTCCTCTGGAGAGCATCTGGGTAAAGACAAGATACAAAAAACATATTTTGCTTGGAGTCTCCTACAGACTGTATGATTGTTTCCTGAAACATATTGCCGATATTTTGAGAAAGCAAGCATTAGTAATCATAGGAGTCCAACTATCCTGATATATTTTGGGGAACAAATTCTGCTAAGCATGTAACATTCACTAAACTCCAGGCATTAGGGGACCTCGAAAGTCTGTATAAAAAAGCTGGAGGTTGAGCTGGAAACCAGAAATGGAAGGAGGGACAGATCAAGTGGACAATGCCAGAAATTTTAAGCTCAAAATGAGGTGCTACTCTAGGTCTATCTGTAGCTACTAGCCCAGGTGACTAAACAGGATCTCCACATTCAGAGGCACTAAACTTCTGAATGCCAGTCCCAGGAGGCAACATCAGGGGAAGGCCTTAGCCTCCATGCGCTACTGTTGGCCCTCCAGAATAGCTGGTTGACCACTGTGTGAAAGAGGAAGTTGGTCTAGATGGACTACTGGTATGATGATGTACTGGATCACAATTCAAGTTTGATAGAGCATTGGTCAGAGAATACCTGCCATTCTTAAAATTCATCCTATTCATTCATTTATTAAACATAAGAACAGGCCTGCTGGATCAAACAAGTGGTCCATCTAGTGCAACATCCTGCCTTACACAGTGACCAATTATGAGCTTTCGTGGGTCACAGCTCACTTCTTCAGATTCCGAAGAACTGAATTTGAGGTAGATACCTGAAGAAGTGAGCTGTGACTCACAAAGGCTCATACTCTAACACAAATTTTGTTAGTCTTATTGGTGCTACTGGACTCTTGTTCTTTTTTCCCCCTAAATGTGGAAATTCCCTTTAGTCACCATGGATATTGGCCACTGATGGTTCTATCCTCCAAGATTTTGCCTAATACCTCAAGTAATAATTATTTTAATGAGAATGACAAAAATTGACATGCTTCACACGCGCGTGTGAAGCATGTTCCACCATGCCCGTAAGGAGAATTGCATTGAGTATGACTCTTGCCATGAAAATTGAGTGGTGCAAAAGTTGGTTTCCATGCACAGGGTTTTTTTTTTCATGTGTACATCATGCACAAGTGCATTTTGCTGCATGCTCTGGATTCCTTCCCTCGGCATGCTTTGTAATTTTAGCTTGATAACTTAAGCTTGAACTGCCCAAAGAAAGCCGAATGCTCCTCCTCCTTAGTAAATATAACAGCTGGCCTTCTGTTAGCTCCCTGTCGAGATCCCCAGGCAACAGTTATCAGAAATTTCGAGTGCAAAATAAACTGTTGTGCTTCAGCAGTCAGACTGCACAGCGATGGGTCTGCCTCTGTGCTGAGCAGTAATGTATACAAGAGCGTGCAGGAAGCCTTCGATCATGGCGTAATTGTGCTAATCAGGGGCTTATCAGAGGCCTGAGATGGTAGTAAGCTGCTCCTTAGATTTATCATATTTGTCTGAAATGGTTTTGAAAGTTATTTAGACCCAAACAAAGTTATTTAGATGTGAAACACAAAAAAACCCTCTCCCCCTAAAAAAAAAGCCCTGTGCTTATATAAATAGAGCCAGTATGGTGTAGTGGTTAGTGCTGGACTAGGAGCACAGAAACCCATGTTCAAATCCCACTGTGCCATGGAAGCTTGGTGGGTGACCTTGGGCCAGTCACACACTCTCAGGGCCAAGCTACATATGACGAATGACACTTGAACAGCAAGTGTATTTCTCCCTGTTCACTTGCCCTCCACTCAATCCACTTGCCGTTCAAGTGTCATTCGTCATGTGTAGCTTGGCCCTCAGTCTAATCTACCTCACAAGGGCTAATGTGAGGATAAAGTGGAAGAGAGAATGTTATAAGCCACTTTGGTTGCCCATTAGGGGGAGAGGCAGAGTATAAATTAGAATTAGTTAATTGATCAGCCTTTTCCCTATCACCATGTTGTCCCCTGGAACACTCCTTAAGTAATGGCTTTGACTCCTGCCCTGCATGGAAGAACCATGGCTGATTCCACACACATTGGATAATGCACTTTCAATGCACTTTATCAATCGTTTGAGGTGGATTTTTTGTTCCGCACATGAAAAAATCCATTCCAAATGATCTATAAAGAATATTGGAAGTGTATTATCCAACGTGTGTGGAATCAGCCCGTGTTTACTTTGTAAATAAGAGCCCTGAAGAGGTAAGAGCATCTCCAGGGGGTGGACAGTTTCAGACTTTACTTCTCTCCCATTCTTTGTCGCATGTGAATCTGTCCCAAGATCCCTTGGGTTGCAATGTATGATTTATCTCAACAACAACTTATCTACATCCAGATTTTTTTCTCTCTGAACTTCTGGACATTCACTAAACTTATATTTTGGTTGTTTGCAGTAAATATGTACTTAATTTTCTAATACTTTCGTTTCTGCATCAAATGTCTCAAAGAGACCAGAAGAATGGCCTAAGGACGTTCTGGTGTGGCTCTGGTCTACAAAGAGCAGGGGTCATTTCGTAGAAAAAGAGCTGCAGGAACTCATTAGCATAACACATTAGCATAACTTAGCATATGCCACGCCCCTTGGCATCAAGGGAGCAGCTCCACAGATAACAAAGCTGGCAAAGCACAGATTTTTAAATAAAAAATTCCAGTGCACACTGCACATCTGGGGAGGGGGGACATACGGCAACATTCAAGTACTGTGTGTTTCTATGCATTTCAAGACAGATTAGAGCAGCTCCACACAGACAACAAAGCCAACAAAATACACGGGCGGGGGGAGATCTACTCACCGCTTGCAGGCCAGGAGGATGGGTTCTGGAGGCTGCTGCAGGCTGTGCACCGCCTCAACTGGCCTGGAGGACAGGCACCACAGGCCACCTTGGTGCCAGCTAACCGCGGCACTGGCTATGGAGGCCACTGTGGGCCGCGTGCCACCTCGATCGGCCTGCAGTCCGGGAGGACGGGCAGTGCAGGCCACAGCGGTGCCAGCTGACCATGGGGCCAGCTCCAGAGGCCCCCTGCGCGGACACCCCCCATGTGGCCACCCCCCTGCATGGCCACACTACCCGCACGGCCATACACCCCAGCTTCCTACCTGCTTCTGCTGCCTCTGTTGCCACCTGCTGCTAAAACATGGGCAGCAGGGAGGCAGCGGGGAGGAAGAAGAATCACATGGGCTGGGCAACCACCCACGTGATCTCTTTTTGGCTCTCCTGGAATGCCATTCCAGCGCATCCCCCCACCCCCCAATGAGCCCTGACAAAAAGTGATCACATCCAAGTAGGCCTATCAGGTCTCTTGCTATGGCAGGCGACCTCCCAATAGCCTTCCCTATTGCCCATCAGCACTTCAAATGTCAGCAAGATACTAGCTGGCAGGAAACAGGGTGAACCTGGCAAGTGATGTCACTTCCAGTTTTCACCGGGTGCAGTGCTCTAGGATTTGCCAAATTTGTGGAATCCTAGAGCAAGCAACCCCCACCCCCAATGTAATGATGTCACTTCTGGTTTTTGTCAGTGATGTCACATGCTGGTATGATGCCAACACATCTTTCCCCATCCTGCAAATTCTCCTAGGGATGCCAGGGGGCGGTAACCTTGCTTCCATCTTAGGGCCAAGCTACACACAACGAATGACACTTGAATGGCAAGTGTATTTCTCCCTGTTCACTTGCCCTCCACTCAATCCACTTGCCAGGCAAGTGTCTTTCGTCATGTGTAGCTTGGCCCCCAGTCTTAACATTCTCTGAAGAGCCATAAGGGAAGCACACCGATGCACCCTTTGCCTTGGACATTTTGGGAGTTTGGGACATGGCTGGGGGGGGGCATTTTGACACCCGATATTTTTTAGAAGAGCAGGTAAAGGTCTTTGTAGTGATTCTCTCCTATTTTGGTCTCATATTGAAACCCCATCCGCTTTATGAAGTAGCATTTTAAAAATAAGTGAGGGGCATTGCTGACCCTGCATACAACCTATTTTGCAAGAAAAAACCTTGTGTCATAGCAGATATGCATGTGATGTAGCGATGGCTATTAGGGTTGCCAGCTCCAGGTTGAGAAATTCCTGAAGATTTTGAGGGTGGTGTCTGGATTTTGGGAAAGGGAGGAAATGACTGCTTCCAGACTCATCTGGGAGCCCGAGTTGCAGGCAATGCGGGGGAGGCGAGAAGGGAGATGGCTTGGTGGTCGCCATGTTGTGGAGGGGTGGGGAGTGACCAGGGGCCAGGTGGGCATGCCCAGGCACATCCGGTGCAGGCCCCTGGTCTGAGAATCTGGCCTGCACCCCTCAGCACTTGGCTCGTGGCGGCGTCCCGCCCAGCCCTCCCTTTCGTCACAACTTTGGAGTGAGTAGGTAGCAGATTGGGGCATTGGGCACCAATCCATTTTGGGGAAACAGGGCCCTCAGGCTCAGTTTCCCTATTATGGGGATCCCCATAAGGGGACTGGGGAGTGAAGAATGGTCGGTGCATGCCCAGTCGAGGGCTGTCAGTCCGCCTCACTTCCAGGTGGCAGGATATGTTTCACACAGTGGTGTATACCCAAGTGGCATCCCACTGACTGTCATCCCATGGTTTCCCCCCTCAGCAGGGGTCTGAGCGGGTGTGTGGGTCATCAGCTTGGCAGGCCGGTCAGCCAATGCTCAGATCTGTGCCCTATGCATGCCTTTGCTGCCTCAGCTGCAATCTCAATAAAGTTGTGGCCTCTTTACCTCCAGCACTGTGTCTGTGTGGTTTTTTGTTGCCATGACCCCTCCCCACTCTCCTCCCCCACTCAGCACTCGCCTGCAACCTCAGCACTGTACAGTGACAGGATCCACCTCCAAAGGAGCCATTTTCTCCACGGGATCTGATCTCTGTGGCCTGGAGATCAGTTGTAATTCCGGGAGATCTCTCCAGCCACCACCTGGAGGCTGGCAACCCTTCTTGTAGTGTTGTTCCTATGTATGCAAAAAGAAACTTTTATGAACTGATTTTTTCACATTCATTTCTGTTTGTTTTGAGTTGAGTTGAGCCTATTCTTGGGCACCCAGGTTATTCGCAAACTTCCGTCACTGTGGCTGAACGTTTTTGAACCCTCCAAGGAGGAGATATATCCTTAATATTTTGAAGCACAAACATTATTTAAAGGGAAGAATTTCATTCACAGTCATTTTAGGTTATCCTCTTCCTTGTTGTTTCCGTCCTTTATGACGTAGGTGATGCGGTGAAGCTGTTTCTAGCTTCTACCATTTTACAATTCACTGCATAGTGGGATAGCATGGTGGCACAACTTTTCTGTATTCAAAACAAACAAACTCCCAATATATATCCAAGTAGGTGTGAGGCTTCTTCTGTCTCCATGGGCAATTTTAAGTAGTACGGCCCGTGTACAGTTTCGCTATGTCAATACAATTATTCAAGAAAGTCTTCATGGATCAGAGCAGCACAGTGCAGGTACAGCTGGTCAGATGACTTTAACTTTGAAATACTTATGGGGGTGGGTCCAGTACCTAGTTGGCCCATTTAACCCAGTGACACAGATTTTTGGATGTAAAAATCGGTGGTTTGTCTAACGGGGATCGGCGGAATGATTCAGAAGCCACCATCTTTGTTTTGTCAACTGCGCAACCGCAGGGTGTGTCGGTGAAAATCGGATCAAAATGTTTTCCCTACTCATTTCAGAGGAAGTTCCCAGAGATCAGTGATCATTATTTAATAAAGAAGATTGCTCCTACAAATTATTCTGTTATTTAAATAATATCCTAGAAAAATGCAATCTCTGAATAAGATAACCAAGTTGTTTTTCTAATAGCTGTATTATCCAGAATGAAGGCTTCAGAAATCTGTCATTAGAGATGCACTTCACTGAGAAATTTTGTGAGAGCTACTGAAACTCATTTTTATCTCCCCAGATTTCTTTAGATAGCCTTCCAAGGCAGAAATCTCAGAATTCCACGTCCAGTAAAGCCCCGTGGCAAATAAATTGCTGTGGGTTAATCCTCCTGAGAAATTTTCACTATTTTTACACAAAATGTTCTGTGCTGCTCTTGATACAGCTCAAAATATTTGGTCCTACTAGGAACCTCCAAAATTATGCCCTAAAATGTAGTGTTAGTCAAAATTTGGTAGTAATTCAATCTGTAGTAGAGGGATAGCAATTATATGCCATAGGCATTCTTCCAGAAATATGAATCACTTATGGCACACACATACGACTCTCCATTAGGAAATATAGTTTTTTTT